>NC_044986.1:40979001-41279001 GCF_008728515.1 Papio anubis | reverse complement strand
CCAACAATGTCAATAATAAATACCCTAGGCATCCATTCATTATTCAGCTTCCATAATTACCAGTTTATGGCCAATATTGTTCCATCTTTTCCTCCAACTCCTTCAACCTCCACTAAATTGTTCTGAACCAAATACCGGGCATTATATTATTAATATTTCATCTCAGTATTTCAGTATATGTCTCAAAGGACTTAAAGAAAATCCACAGGCACGAACATACCTAAAACATTAACATAATTATTTAATATCATCAAATATCTAGTCTGTTCCTACTTTCCTGAGTGTTCCCACTTTCCTGATTGCCTCAAATGTTTCTTTTTCACAATGGGTTTGTTCAAATCAGGATCCAAACAAGAACAAAACACTTCATTTGATTAACATGTTTCTTTTTTTTTTTTTTGTATCTTTTGAAGATTATCTTTTTCTGAAGAGTTTATTGAAGTATTGCAAACAGAAAAGTAAACAAGTGATAAGTGTACAGCTCAGTGAATTTTCAGAAACTGAACACATCCCTGTAAACACACCCAGAAGCTCTGCCTTATTCTCCCTTTCAGTCACTGTCACCCCAAGGGTAACCACTAACCTGATTTCTAACACAATAAATTAGTTTTGCCTGATTTACAGTTTAATGTAAATGCACTCATACAGTATATACTCTTTTGGGTCTGGCTTTCTTTCACTATCTGGTGAGATTTAGCCACATTTTTTAGAATAATTTTTGTTGGTCAGCTGTGGTTGGTTCAGCACTGAGGTTTGAGGCGGCGGATCACGCAGGTCAGGAGATCGAGACCATCCTGAGCATGGCAGAAACCCCCGCCTCTACTGGAAAATGAGGTAGGATGTGGTTCAGTCCCAGTTACGGGAGGGCTGAGGCAGGAGAATGGCCTGAACTGGGAGGAGCAGTGAGCCGAGATCACGCCACTGCATTCCCAGCCTGGGTGACATTAGCTGATTCGCCTCAAAAAAAAAAAAATAATTTTGTTTGTTCACTTCTTTCTTTTTCTTTCTTTCTTTCTTTTTTTTTTTTGAGACAGAGTCTTGTTCTGTTGCCCAGGCTGGAGTGCAGCATCATGATCTCAGCTCACTGCAACCTCTGCCTTTCAGGTTCAAGTGATTCTCCTGCCTCAGCCCAAGTAGCTGGGATTACAGGGGCCCACCACCATGCCCTGCTAATTTTTTTTTTTTTTTTTTTTTAAGTAGAAACTGGGTTTCACAATGTTGGTCAGGCTGGTCTTGGATTCCTGACCTCAGATGATCCTCTCGCCTCGGCCTCCCAAAGTGCTGGGATTACAGACATGAGCCACCATGCCGGCCTGTTTGATCTTTTTTTTTTTTTTTTTTTGAGATGAAGTCTGTCACCAGGCTGGAGTGTAGTGGTACAATCTTGGCTCACCGCACCCTCCAATTCCCTGGTTCAAGCAATTCTCCTGTCTCAGCCTCCTGAGTAACTGGGATTACAGGCATGCGCTACCATGCCCAGCTAATTTTTTGTGTTTTTAGTAGAGACGGGGTTTTCACTGTGTTAGCCAGGATGGTCTTGATCTCCTGACCTCAGGTGATCCACCTGCGTTGGCTTCCCAAAGTGCTGGGATTATAGGCATAAGCCACCGCGCCTGGCCCATAGCTTGTCAATTCTAAATCTTTTTTAATCCACAGGTTTATCCCTCTTATTTATTTATTTATTTTTGTTTGTTTGTTTTTTTGAGATGGAGTCCTGCTCTATCACCCAGGCTAGATAGAATGCAGCAGCAAGATGTCAGCTC
This sequence comes from Papio anubis, assembly GCF_008728515.1. NCBI lineage: Eukaryota > Metazoa > Chordata > Mammalia > Primates > Cercopithecidae > Papio > Papio anubis. The sequence continues at coordinate 41,277,238 of NC_044986.1, read as the reverse complement.
ACTGCAACCTTTGCCTCCCAGGTTCAAGAGATTCTCCTGCCTCAGCCTCCTGAGTAACTGGGATTGCAGATGTGTGCCACCGTGCCTGGCTAATTTTTGTATTTTTAGTAGAGATGGGGTTTCACCATATTGGTCAGGCTGGTCTCGATCTCCTGACCTCAAGTGATCCACCTGCCTCAGCCTCCCAAAGTACTGGGCTTATAGGCGTGAACCACCGCGCCTAGCCAATTTTTGTATTTTTTTAGTAGAGATGGGGTTTCACCATATTGGTCAAGCTGGTCTTAAACTCCTGACAGGTGACCCACCCACCTTGGCCTTCCAAAGTGCTAGAATTACAGGCGTGAGCCACTGTGCCTGGCCTCCTCTCCCTCCTCTTTTTTATTTTGCAATTTATTTCTCAAAGGAGTTGAGTCATTTATCCTGTAGTGTTCCCAATGTTCTAAATTTTGCTGACTGTATTTTTTCTTTTTCATTTTTTGAGACGGAGTTTCACTCTTGTTGCCCAGGCTGGAGTGCAATGGAGTGACCTCGGCTCACTATAACCTCCGCCTACTGGGTTCAAGCGATTCTCCTGCCTCAGTCTCCTGAGTAGATGGGATTACAGGCGTGCACCACCACGCTTGGCTAATTTTTTGTATTTTTTAGTAGAGATGGGGTTTCACCACGTTGCCCAGGCTGGTCTCAAACTCCTGACCTCAAGTGATCCACCCACCTCAGCCTCCCAAAGTGCTGGGATTCCAGGCATGAGCCAGCGCGCCTGGCCTGCTGACTGTATTCTTACAATGTGACTTAACATGTTTATTTCCTGTATTTCCTATAAATGGTAGTTACATTCACAAGATTTGATCAGATTCAGCAAATATGCATTTGACAAGCGTTTACTAAGCACTGTATTTGCTACTAGGTGGGATACAAAAATGACTAAGACATCACTCCTAATCTATTGTTTATTATGAATATGAAAGGTTAAGCCTGGGCGTGGTGGCTCACGCCTATAATCCCAGCACTTTGGGAAGCTAAGGCAGGCGGATCACTTGAGGTCAGGAGTTGCAGACCAGACTGGCCAAAGTGGAGAAACCCCATCTCTACTAATAAAGTACAAAATTAGCCGGGTGTGGTGGTGCATGCCTGTAATCCCAGCTACTTGGAAGGCTGAGGCAGGAGAATAGCTTGAACCTGGGACGTGGAGGTTGCGGTGAGCTGAGATTGCACCATTGCACTCCAGCCTGGGCAACAAAAGCAAAACTCTGTCTCAAGAAAAAAAAAAACAACTAAAAATACAAAAAGTAGCCGAGTTTCGTGGTGCGCACCTGTAGTCCTAACTACTTGGGACACTGAGGCAGGAGACTCCTTTGAATCTGGGAGGCAAAGGTTGCAGTGAGCTGAGATGGTGCCCCTGAACCCCAGCCTGGTGACACAGTGAGAACCTGTCTGCCTGTTTTGTTTTGTTTTTGTTTTTTGTCTTCTGAGATGGAGTTTTGCTCGTGTTGCCCAGGCTGGAGTGCAATGCCATGATCTTGGCTCACCACAACTTCCGCCTCCTGGGTTCAAGCCGCTCTCCTGCCTCAGCCTTCCAAGTAACTGGGATTACAGGCATGTGACACCATGCCCAGTTAAATTTGTATTTTTAGTAGAGACAGGGTTTCTCCACGTTGGTCAGGCTGGTCTTGAACTCCCAACCTCAGGTGATCTGCCCACCTCAGCCTCACAAAGTGCTGGGATTACAGGTGTGAGCCACCGTGCCCGGCAGGGCAGGACTTTTTAAATTCATTTTTGTGACTATCACAGGATATGCACCTAAGCTCAGTAAACATTTGTTGCGTAATTAAAACTAACTAAAGGTGTGTTTTTTTGTTTTTTTGAGACGGAGTCTCGCTCTTTCCCCCAGGCTGGAGTGCAGTGGCACAATCTCAGCTCACTGCAAGCCCCACCTCCCGGGTTCATGCCATTCTTCTGCCTCAGCCTCCCGAGTAGCTGGGACTACAGGCACCCCCACCACACTAATTTTTTTTGTACTTTTAGGAGAGACAGGGTTTCACCGTGTTAGCCAGGATGGTCTCGATCTCCTGACCTCATGATCCACCTGCCTTGGCCTCCCAAAGTGCTGTGATTACAGGCATGAGCCACTGTGCCTGGCCCCTGTTTTTTTTTTTTTTTAAGAAGATCTTGCTCTGTCACCCAGGCTGGAGTGCACCGGTATGATCAACCTCACCTCCCAGGCTCAAGTGATCCTCCCAGCTCAGCCTCCCAAGTAGCTGGGACCACAGGTGAGTGCCACTATGGCTGAAACTATTTTCATTTCTTGTAGAGATGAGGTCTGGACAGTCTTGGAAGAATTCTTATGTTAAATAGAAATTCAGGATGCAAAATTCTATATTCAGGCTGAGCATAGTGGCTTACCCCTGTAATCCCAGCACTTAGGGAGGTAGAGGCAGAATGATTGCTTGAGTCCAGGAGTTCAAGACCTGCCTGGGCAACATAGTGAGACCCTGTTCTCCACAAAAAGGGGGGGAAAAGACAAAACCCCTATATATTCAATTATGATCTCAGTTATTGAAAATACATGAATAGACAACTGGAAAGAAATACATCAAAATATTAATGGTAGTAATTGCTGGGTGGTAGAAATCTACTATATATAGGAGTTCCAGAGAGAAAGAACAGACATGACAAATGAAATATTCAATGAATAATTCAAAAACATTTCCCAGACTGAAGATAACAACTTGCCAGACTGAAAAGCTCAGCCCAATTAATGAAAGTAGATGCAGACATTGGCTGGGTGCGGTGGCTCACGCCTGTAATCCCAGCACTTTGGGAGGCTGAGGTGGGCAGATCCTGAGGTCAGGAGATCGAGACCATCCTGGTTAACACGGTGAAACCCTGTCTCCACTAAAAATACAAAAAATTAGCCGGGCGTGGTGGCAGGCGTCTGTAGTCCCAGCTACTTGGGAGGCTGAGGCAGGAGAATAGGGTGAACCCAGGAGGCGGAGCTTGCAGTGAGCTGAGATTGCGCCACTGCACTCCAGCCTGGGTGACAGTGCGAGACTCCGTGTCAAAAAAAAAAAAAAAGAAAGTAGATGCACACTAAGGCACATCATTGCAAGATTTCTTTTCTTTTCTTTTCTTTTGGTGGAGTCTTGCTCTGTCGCCCAGGCTGGAGTGCAATGGTGTAATCTTGGCTCACTGTAACCTCCACCTCCTAGGTTCAAGCGATTGTCATGCCTCAGCCTCCCAAGTAGCTGGGATTACAGACATGTGTCACCATGCCCGGCTAATTTTTATATTTTTAGTAGAGGCGGGGTTTCACCATGCTGACCAGGCTGGTCTCAAACTCCCAACTTCAGGCGATCTGCCTGCCTTGGGCTCCCAAAGTGCTGGGATTACAGGCATGAGCCACTGCGCCTGGCCTCATTGCAAAATTTCTAGTCACTAGAATGAAATTCTCAGCTACGAACAGACATAATAACCTGAATATAGATTATTGATTTAACCAGAAATTGTAATATTGGGTATATAGAGAAGGAAATGCAGAGAGAATGGTAGAGTTTGAGAACTAAACCTCACCTACCATAAGATGTCAATAAATAATGTCTAAAATTGATTAATCAAAAGATAACGGTATAGGTCTGGCACAGGGGTGGCTCATGCCCATAATCCTAGCACTTTGGAAGGCTGAGGCGGAGGACTGCTTGAGTCCAGCAGCTGGAGACCAGCCTGGGTAACAAAGCAATACCCTATGTCTATGAAAAAATTTAAAAATTAGTGGGTGTGGTGGTGTGCGCCTGTAGTCCCAGCTACTAATGAGGCTGAGGCGGTAAGATCACTTCAACTGATGCAGTTGAGGCTATTCAGGAGGTGGAAGTGGATTGCTGGAACCCAGGAGGTCAAGGGCCAGGCGTGGTGGCTCATGCCTGTAATTCCAGCACTTTGGGAGGCCGAGGTGGGGGAATCACTTGAGCCCAGGATTTCAAGACCAACCTGCACAACAAAGTGAGACCCTGTCTCTACAAAAAATCGAAAAAAATTGGCTGGGTGTAGTGGCATGTGCCTGTGGTCCTAGCTACTCAGGAGGCTGAGGCAATAGGATTGCTTCAACTGGAGCGGTTGAGGCTGCAGTGATACCTGATAGAGCCACTGCACTCTAGTCTGGGCAACAGAGTGAGACCCTGTCTCAAAAATAAATAAATACAAATAACAGTATATACAAATTCCTTATGAAAATAGAAATATGTAAATGCCTGCACAAACAGCTAAAGTGGTTGGTTGTTTCTGGGGTAAAGGTCTAGAGGCATTGGGGTGGGATAAGGCAGATAAAATACCTTTTTTTTTTGTTACAAGCCTTTTAGAACTATTTAACTTTATAAAACATTTCCACGTTTTTCTTTTCTTTTCTCTTTTCTTTCTTTCTTTTTCTTTTTCTTTTTTTTTTTTTTGAGACAAAGTCATACTCTGTCACTCAGGCTGGAGTGCAGTGGCATGCTTTCGGCTCGCTGCAACCTCTGCCTCCCAGGTTCAGGCAATTCTCCTGCCTAGTATTACAGGTATGAGCTGCCATGCCCAACCTCCGTGTTTTTCTTTAGGAAAAATAAAAATCAATTTAAAATAATTTATTCGAGAAGTACATATACTCCTGAAAGAGAAGTGCCGGAGCAAACACATGGGCAACGATGTTGCATTGTTAGAATTCAGTTTAACTAGACTTAAATTATTATTATTACTGTTATTGAGATGGAGTCTTACTCTGTCGCCAGGCTGATGTGTAGTGGCACGATCTCGGCTCACTGCAACCTCTGCTTCCCAAGTTCAAGTGATTCTCCTGCCTCAGTCTCCCGAGTAGCTGAGACCACTGGCACACGCCATCACGCTAATTTTTTTTTTTTTTTGTATCATTAGTAGAGATGGGGTTTCACCATGTTGGCCAGGATGGTCTCTAACTCCTGACCTGGTGATCTGCCCGAATCGGCCTCCCAAAGTGCTGGAATTACAGGTGTGAGCCACCACGCCTGGCCCCAACTAATTTGTTTGTTTGTTTTGAGATGGAGCCTCGCTCTGTTGCCCAGGTGGGAGTGCAATGGCGCGATCTCGGCTCACTGCAACCTCCACCCCCAGGGTTCAAGCGATTCTCCTGTCTCAGCCTCTCAAGTAGCTGGGATTACAGGCATGTGCCACCACACCTAGCTAATTTTTGTATTTTTAGTAGAGATGAGGTTTCGCCATGTTGACCAGGCTGGTCTCGAACCCCTGACCGCAGGTGATCTACCTGCCTTGGCCTCCAAAAGTGCTGGGATTACAGGTGTGAGCCACCGTGCCCAGCCAAGAAATGTTGATTATTAGCCTGAGTAGTTTGAACTCAATAAAGGCAATGTAAAATGGCATTTCAGGGACTGCTTAGTGCAACAAAACACTTACACGTGGCCATTAGACCCTGGCTATCTCTATTTGACCTAGCCCTGAGGGCAAGTACAATAATTCACCCTGTATATTCATTGCCAGGCCCACAGTAAGCACTTCAAAAACAGTATGATAAAAGTGGATACAGGCAGGCATGGTGGCTCACGCCTGTAATCTCAGCACTTCGGGAGGCCGAGGCAGGTGGATCATGAGGTCAGGAGTTCAAGTCCATCCTGGTCAACATGGCAAAACCTCATCTCTACTAAAACTACAAAAATTAGCTGGGTGTGGTGGCATGCGCCTGTAATCCCAGCTACTCAGAGGCTGACGCATGAGAATCGCTTGAACCCGGGAGGCAGAGGGTGCAGTGAGCCGAGATTGCGCCACTGCACTCCAGCCTGGCGACAGAGTGGGACTCTGTCTCAAAAAAAAAAAAAAAAAAAAGAATACATGCACACTTAGCAAATGAAAAAAATTCAGGGGGAAAGACAGTAGTTAAGAGCCTGGGAGTTGGAATGGGAAAGAATTCTAAGTTCCTTCCCCAATAGTTAACCTAACACTATGATTAAAGTGTAAGTATAGTCATATGCTGTATGACTACAGACAAACTTATTTGGCTAGTTTACTGATAAAACAGTGGAAAGTAATAGTTCCTACTTCAGAAAGTTGTTCTGAAGATTAAATGAGATGATGCACACAAAGCATTTGGCATGGAATCTGACTCACAGTAAACCGTAGATAAACGGTAGCTGTATCTATTATCAAATGGAGACTCTTGAATTTCTTGCGTCAACCCATGTGACTATTAATGTATATATTGTTTGAATATTTACTAAAGAGAAAGGAAAGACGGCCCAGCAGGGTAGCTCGTGCCTATAATCCCAGCACTTTGGGAGGCTGAGGTGGGAGGATTACTTGAGACCAGGAGTTCAAGACCAGCCTGGGCAACATAGGGAGACCCCCATATCTATCAAAGGAAAAAAAATTAGCCAAATCTGGTGGCTTGTGCCTATAGTCCCAGCTACTCAGGTGGCTGAGATAGGAGAATCCCTTGAGCCCAGGAGGTCCAGGCTTCAGTGAGCCGTGATGGTGTATTGTACTTCAGCCCTGGTGACAGAGCAAGATCCTGACTCAGAAAAACCAAAACAAAATGAAAGAAAAGGGGATTTTTTTTTTTTTTTTTTTTGAGACAGAGTCTAGCTCTGTCACCCAGGCTGGAGTTCAGTGGTGCCATCTCAGCTCACTGCAACCTCTGCCTCCTGGGTTGAAGCGATTCTTCTGCCTCAGCCTCCCGAGGAGCTGGGACTACAGGTGCCCACCATCACGCCCGGCTAATTTTTTTTGTATTTTTAGTGGAGACAGGGTTTTGCCATATTTATTGGCCAAGCTGGTCTTGAATTCCTGACCTCGTGATCTGCCCACCTCGGCCTCCCAGAGTGCTGGGATTAAAGGCATGAGCCACCATGCCCAGCCAAAAGGGAGAAATTAAGATTTTTTTTTTCCTATTATATCCCCGGCACTTTGCATATGTTATTTTAATCCTCACAATAATAGTAATTATTATTATCTCCATTTTACAGATGAGGAAACCAAGGCTGATAGACGTTAAGTAATTTCCTTCAGGTGCTCAATATATATTTATTGAGTAAAGCCTTACTTTGGTGTAAGGCTTTGTTCAAGACACTGGGAAAAGAATACTGAACAAAAAGACAGGGTCCCTAATGAAACTTACATTCTATCCAGGGAGACACACAATATATTGACAATGTAATATACTGTCAATACACACAATATATTGACTGTAGTGTTATGAAGAAAATAGGCAGGGTTCTGGGATAGAAAATTATAAGAGGAAGGCCAGGTGCAGTGGCTCACATCTGTAATCCCAGCACTTTGGGAGGCCAAGGAGGGCAGATTACTTGAGGTCAGGAGTTCGAGACTAGCCTGGCCAACATGGTGAAACCCAGTCTCTACTAAAAATATAAAAAAAAATTAGCCAGGCATGGTGGGGCGCCTGTAATCCTACCTGTTCAGGAGGCTGAGGCTCAAGAATTGTTTGAATCCAGGAGGCGGAGGTTGCAGTGAGCCAAGATCATGCCACTGCACTTCAGCACGAGGGACAGAGTGAGACTCCATCTCAAAAATAAAAAAAAGAGAAAATTATGAACAATGTGCTTTAGATAGGGTGGTCAGGATAGGTGTTTTTAAAAGAGAAAGTTCAACTGAGAGCTGAAGAATGAGAATGGGTAAGCCATGCAAAGAGCCAAACACAGTTTAGGGCAGAGGGTATGTCAGGTACAAGGACCTGGCCACAGGAAAAAGCTAGGAGCTCTGAAGCATGGTAATGAGATTTTTTGGAAAGTGCCTTTAGTTGATTGTATGGACAAGGGCCAGATCATGAGGACCCTACAGGGCATGGTAATGAGTTTGGATTTCATTCCAAATACAAATGAGAAGATAGTATAAGATTAAAAAGCAGATGAAGAGCATGGTCTTATTTTCTTATTTCTTAAAAGACACTTCCCTTGCTGAGTAAACGTAATGGAGGGTTCGAGGGGAGGAGAAAAGGGCAGAAGAGAATCTTGTTAAGGAGGTAGATGACAGTTGTTCAGGGAAAAGATAAGAGCCTTGGACTATGGTGATCCATCGCGGGGGAGACAAAATCAACAGGACTCCACTACACATAGAGGAATCAAAGGTTCTGGTTAGCTCCAGTATCCAGATGAGAAAGATTAAGGTGGAGATAAGATAGAGTTCCGTTTGGCATAGGTCCCATTTTGAAATGCCAGCGAGCCACCTAAGAGGAGATATCAATAGACAGCTGGCTACTCAAAATAGAGATGACCAGCAGAAGGAGCTATAGATGCAGATATTTCCTTGGGGCGGGGGGCCGGAGGGGTGGGACGCATGTAGGGGATTAGCAAGTGGAGGAACATAAAAAGGACATCAGAGCTTTCCACTACACCGGGGTGTTACTTAATAGACTAACACGACATTTAGGTTCTCATGGGTTGTGTGGGCCAGAAGCACAGTTCCAGGAACCGACTACAACATAGTGTGAGATATGATGTTTCTCTTCAAATAACCCGATCAGTCTTTTCTTCTTTAATTCATAGTACCCTCCCCTTTTTCCCTTTTTCTTTTTTTCTTTTTGCCTTTGTTAAATGCCGAGGCACGCCACAATACCAGACGTTATCAATACCAGCTCATATTCCTTTCCTCATTTGAAAAGAGGACTAACTTTCTAGCTCATTACAGACATCCCTTCCCCTTTCCTCTCCGCCTTCTGTTACGTGCCCACCTTATCTAAAAAAAATCAAATGTTTAGCCAAACGGGATTAGTTTAGATTATACGACCCGACCCCAGCCAATGGGAAAAATATACAGGGGCAGGACTTGGGTCAAAAATAAAGACTCTCCTGCCCCTTTGTTCAGGTGTGCTCTCGTGGCGACTGGCCAAAAAGCACCCCTCTGCGCAAAAATAAAATTGCTTTGCTAAAAATCCTTTGTTCAAGTGTTCAATTTCCTTAAGATTTTAAACGTTATTCATAACAATAGGCTCCTGTTACAGTATTTCCTGATGCAGCATCCCACACCTACAGCGGTCAAGTCACGCCAGGCACTGCCAAGACGCCGAAAATTTCGCCTGCAGCAGACCAGAGGTGACTGAGGGCGCGCAGGCCCCAGCGAGCGCTGCATGCTGGGATTTGTAGGCCGGGGCGGCGGACGTTTGCGCAGCTTCCTTGCGATGCAACCGCCCGCTGCGCCGCGCGGAAACCCGGAGCGCAGCGCGCCCGCGGCCTGCGTTAGTCGGTCAGTGCAGTCGTTCTAAAATCAAGGCGGACCCTGCTTTTTTGCCTGGAGTCGCTTAGAGATGATGACCAAAGGATAAATTCAGAGTCCTCCAAATGGCATCCAGTGTCCATTTCATCACGATTTGGAACCTGTAGTAGCCTATCTCTTAACACTTCCTTATTATTATTATTATTATTATTATTATTTGAAAAAGGGCATTGCTCTGTCGCCTAGGCTGTAGTAATCCAGCGGCATAATCCCGGCTCACTGCAGCCTCGATCTCCCCTGTTCAGCGATCCTTCTGCCTCAGCCTCCTGAGTAGCTGGGACCAACAGGCACGCACCACCACACCAGGCTATTTTTTCCTCCTGTTTATTGTTGAGACGCATCGGGGAGCGGGGGGCGGGGGGGGGGGTCTCCCTATGTCGCCCAGGCTGGTCTCAAACTCCTGGCCTCAAGCTATCCTCCTACCTCGGCCCGTTAAAGTGTTGGGATTACAGGCGTGAGCCACCGGGCCCCGACATTAATTATTCTTCAAGACTATTCTGGGCCGGGCGCGGTAGCTCACACCTGTAATCCTAGCACTTTGGGAGGCCAAGGCGGGAGGATCATCTGAGGTCCGGAGTTCGAGACCAGCCTAGCTAATATGGTGAAACCACATCTCTACTGAAAATACAAATATTAGCCGGGCGTGGTGGAACATACCTGTAATCCCAGCAACTCGGGGGCTGAAGCAGGAGAATCGCTTTGAACCGGGGGGCGCAGTGAGCCGAGATCCAGCCCGGGTGACAAGAGCGAGACCCCGTCTCAAAAAAAAAAAAAAAAAAAAAAAAAGACTATCCTGGTCTCTGCCTCCGGGATGGCGGCTCGCTTTGGACCTCTCTTCTGTGCTTCTATTGCCCTCTCTTGCAATTCTCTAATAATTATAATCATGGCGAGTGCTTACCATATATTCCGATCTATTTCCACGAGCTCATTAATTCTCATCCTAACCCTCTGAGATGGTTACTATTATTTCCTCTCTGCAGATGAGGGAATTTGGGGCTAGGGACGTTATGTAAGTTGAGCCACGCTACGCTAAAAGTTCCACGCTTAGTTCCAAAGTCTCAGCTCTGGACTACGAAGTTCCGGAGCAGGCGGACAGCCCAACTCTTTACGTTCCCGCAGGCCACGCTCCGAGGGCGGGGCTCCGGTGAGGACACTGCATCCCATGGTGCCTTGCGCGCCAGCGCAGTCATTGGTCCGGCTACTCGGTCCCTTTTTCAAATTGAGGCGCCGAGTCGTTGCTTGGTTTCTGGGGCTTGGGGTGGAGACGAGATTGGTGATTTGGCGGCTCCGGCTGGCGCGGGATAAACGCCACGGCCAGAGTACCGGGTAGAGAGCGGGGACGCGGAGCTGCGTGCGTCGGTCCTCCAGGCCACGCCAGCGCCCGGGAGGGACCAGGGAGACTCCGGCCCCCGTCGGCCGCCAAGCCCCTCCGCGCCTCACAGCGCCCAAGTCCGCGGCCAGGCCTTGATTTTTTGGCGGGGACAGTCATGGCGTCGCAGCCAAATTCGTCTGCGAAGAAGAAAGAGGAGAAGGGGAAGAACATCCAGGTGGTGGTGAGATGCAGGTAGGGAGAGGGCTGACAGGATTCCGAGCGCCGGGGCTTCGCTGCTGGGCCCCCTAGTGCGCGGTCCAGGGAGAGGGATTTTATTTGCATTTCCTGAGGGTCCCAGTTTCTTGGTTCTCCTCGTTCTGTTCAATAAAAATGACACCCGGTTGCTGTGTGTGTCTGATTTTTAGCAGAAAATAGTATGTTTGGTTTGATCACTGTTCCATACTGAAAAGTGCGTTATTTTTAAACTATAGTCAAGACTTAGGTGTCACTTATATATGCTACTTCATGTAGTTTGTCCAGGAAGTAAGACTGAATACCTGTTTTGCAGATGGTTTAGCACTTACGTTGGTATTATCGCCTCTAAAAAGCAATCAACCACTGTTCTCTTTATTCTAGATGCAGTATTTTCTGCATCCCTACTAAACAAGTAAACATCTGTCTTTAAACATTAAGTTATAAAGTGAGTTTATGTTTTTTAAAAGATCAAGACAAGCTAAGCTAGTGTAAATTTCTGATTGTGCTACAGTTTTCCCTTTTATCTGCCTGTTTGTTCATAGACCAAATTAAATGGATATTTCGAGATAAGAAGATGTGGAGGGGTGTTCGGCCCTCCCCTGACTCGTTTCCAAATAACTTCCCAATTTTAAAATGAGCTAGAAACTGCTGTTTAGTTAGAATTGATGTATTCAACTTTTTAGAGGCTCTCCACAGTTTACTGAGTTTGTGTTTTGTGTGTCTGTTTTTGTGGCTGTTAACAGTTGCTGTTGCAACTTTTCTGTAAACCCCAAAGTAGTCTAAAATTAAAAGGCTATTTTTTTTGGAAAAACCTGTTTCAACAAACTTTCTTAGGCTATTGTTTACTCAGCCCTGGTAACTTCAATTGTAGATATCAAAGGTGATGACTAGGTTTCTAAGCGAGGTGCCAGAGAGGAAATTTGGTGGCAATCTTAAATCTAGCCAGTGACACTTACCAGTTGTTGTACTCTGGGGCTTCTGTTAGTAGTTGTTCTGAAAATTTTTATTTAAAAATGCAGTGCATATAACAAGTGCAAATTTTAAACTTATTTTGGTTGTTTAATAAAACCAGGCAATATTACCTTTTCCGTATGCCTTTATTTGATTTCTTTTTTTAACATTAGTTACAAAATACTTCAGACTTACAAAAGTTATTAAGAACAATGTAATAAACATTTGTATATTCATCACCCAGATTAAGAAACAAAACAATCATTGCTGGAGCCCCCCCTTTCCCCTCTCTATCCCTTTTCCTCCAGCCACAGTTAACCATTATCTTGAACTTGATGTTTATGATCCGCATACATTTCAAGCCTTGCCTTAGAGGAGATTTACTTTATCACCAATGAATATAATAGTTATTTGCTTGTGTCTAATATTTACAATAATTTTTGTGTAAAGAGTTTTTTTTTTCCACATTAGCCTTTTTCTTTCAAATAGCCTTCCTGGTGCAAGTCTGTTATTAAGCTTTCGCAAATAGGCAACTTATGAGTTGCAAGGCCCTCAGGGGTTGGTAAGCCTTTTCTGAAAAGGGCCCAGAGAAATAAATATTTATTTTATTTGAATACTTTAGACTTTGCAGGTCACATGTGGTTTGTTATTTTTTTTTTTTGAGACAAGGCCTTGCTGTCTCGCTCAGGCCCTAGTGCAGTGGCGCAATCTCTGCTCACTGCAACCTCCGCCTCCTAGATTCAAGTGGTTTTCCCACTTCAGCCTCTCAGGTAGCTGGGATTACAGGTGCACACCACCATGCCTTGCTAATTTTTGTATTTTTAGTAGAGATGGGGTTTCACCATGTTGGCCAGGCTGGTCTCAAACTCTTGACCTCAGGGAATCCACCCACCTCAGCCTCCCAAAGTGCTGGGATTATAGGCGTGAGCTACTGCACCCCTCCACATGTGGTTTCTGTCACATTATTTTCTGATCTTTTTTTTTTTTTTTTTAAAGAACACTTTAAAACTGTAAAAATCATTCTTAAATCTGGCAGGGCAAGGGCCAGGTTTGACTCACAGGTTAAAGTTTACAGATCCCTACATAATGCGCTACTGGCTATCTTTCTTATGCCCCTGCTATTCTGTCCCCTATTTTTTTTCCCAATTTAAAAAGTCATTTTCGAATACACATAATATAAAATTTAACATCTTAACCACTTTTAAGTGTACAGTTCGGTGATATTAAATACATAATACTCTGCAACCATTACTACCATCCATCTCCATAACTCTTTTCATCATGAACAACTGAAACTCTATACACATTAAACAATAACTCCCCATTTCCCTCTCCCATCAACCCCTGACACCTACCATTCTACTGTCTATGATTTTGACTACTCTAAATACTTCATAAAATAGAGTCATAATACAGTATTTATCCTTTTGTGACTTGCTTATTCCACTTAGCATAATGCCCTCCAGGTTGGACCATGTTGTAGCAAACGTCTTCTTTTTTAAGGCTGAATAGTATTATATGTATGTATCACATTTTGCTTGTCCCTTCATATGTCAGTGGACACTTGAGTTACTTCTTAATTTTGGCTATTATGAATAAAGTTGCTATGAATATGGGTTTTCAATTCTTTTGGGTATTTACCCAGAATTATAATTGCTGGATCATATGATAATTCTATTTTAAATTTTTTGAGGAACCAACAAACTATTTTCTACAGTGGCTGGACCATTTACATTCCCACCAACAGTGCATAAGGGTTCCCATTTATCCACATCCTCACCAACATTTATTTTCTGTTTCTTTTTTTTTCGAGTAGCCATCCCATTAGGTGTGAGGTGGCATCTCATTGTAGTTTTGATTTGTGATGATTTTGAGCATCTTTTCGTGTGTTTACTGGCCATTTTGTATATCTTTGGAGAAATGTCTAAGTTCTTTGCCCATTTTTATATTGGTTTGCTTTTTTGTTGTTGAGTTTTAGGAGTTTTCTATGTATTTTGGGTATTTTCAGATATATGATCTGCAAAAAATTTTTCCCCATTACTGTGGGTTGCCTTTTTACTCATTGATACTGTGGTCTTTTCCTTTCTTTTTCTTTTTGGAACCAGCGCATGGCCTCTTTGCTGATTCTGTTTGGCCCCAGTGCAGACTGTTCTGTGCTATGTGTCTGCAGTGCTGAAACCAGGCCTACGTTGTGCCATGTAGAAGTCCAGGCTGTAGATACCAATGCATGGGTCACATTTGATACCCAAATCTATGTGTTCCTGCATCTCCAAACCAGTTTCCAGTATCCGAGAAGTTGCTCTTTCTTGATTTACACTCCTGCATCTTTAGGCCTTTCTCCAGGGTTTCTTCTGCTTTGGCCCTTTGTGCAGTAGGTGGCAATCTTTTCATCTCTCCTGATGCCAAAGGATCTGACAATGTATTTGGCTTTGGAGAACACAGGGATCTGGCTTATGATCTGCTTCAACACCTTGGCTGCCGGGGTCAGTCATCTCCAGTCTCCTCCATACAGATGTTGAGACAGAAAATCGCTGTGTCACCCAGGCTGGAGTGCAGTGGCACAGTCTCGGCTCACTGTAACCTCTGCCTGCCAGGTTCAAGCAATTCTTATTCTTCAGCCTCCCAAGTAGCTGAGATTACAGGTGTGCACCACGCCTGGCTAATTTTTTTTTTTTTTAGTAGAGATGGGGTTTCGCCTTGTTGGCCAAGCTGGTCTTGAACTCCTGGCCTTAAGTGATCCACCCATTTTGGCCTCCCAAAGTGATGGGATTATGAGTATGAGCCACTTTGCCTGGCCAGAGTTCTCTTTTTTTACCTTGATCCTGCACCGTGATGTAGAAAAGGAAGATAAAACTTTTTTTTTTTTTCCGCTTGGGTTTTTTTGTTTGTTTGTTGTTGTTGTTTTGAGATGGAGTTTTGCTCTTGTTGCCTAGGCTGGAGCGCATTGGTGCGATCTTGGCTCACTGCAACCTCCGCCTCCTGGGTTCAAACAATTCTCCTGCCTCAGCCTCCTGAGTAGCTGGGATTACAGGCATGCGCCACCACGCCTGGCTAATTTTGTATTTTTAGTAGAGATGGGGTTTTACCATGTTGGTCAGGCTGGTCTCGAACTCCTGATCTTAGGTGATCTGCCCACCCTGGCCTCCCAAAGTGCTGGGATTACAGGTGTCAGCCACTGTGCCCGGGCTTTTTTTTTTTTTTTTTTTAATCCCCCTTTAAATACAGTATCTTGCTTTATTGCCCAGACTGGTTGTGAACTCCTGGGCTCAACTAGTCCTCCTACCTCAGCCTTCCAGGTAGCTGGGATCACAGGGATACTGTCTTTTGATACACAAACATTTAAAATTTTTATGAAGTCCAGTTTGTCTTTTTGTTTTTGTTCCCTGTATCTTTGGTGTTATATCCAAGAAATCAGTGCCAAATCCATTGTTGTGAAGCTTCTGCCTTATGTTTTCTTCTAAGAGTTTTATATAGCTTTAGGTCTTACATACATTTTTGATCCATTTTGAGTTAATTTTTGTATATTGTGTTAGATAAGGGTCCAACCGCATTCTTTTGCATATGGATATTTAGTTTCCCAGCACCATTTGATGAAAAGATTGTCTTTTTCTGATTGAATGGTCTTGACAACCTTATTAAAAATCATTTGCCCTTATATAAGAGGGCTTATCTGTAAGTGCTATTCTGTTCCATTGGTCTATAAGTCTGTCTTTATGTCAGTACCACATTGTTTTGATTATTGCAGCTTTGTAGTAAGTTTTGAAATCAGGAAGTGTGAGTCCTCCAGCTTTGTTCTTTTTCAAGATTGTTTTGGCTATCTGGACTCCCTTGGGATTCCATATGAATTTGAGGATGGATTTTTCTATTTTTGTAAAACACATCATTGGGATTTTAATACGGATTACATTGAATCTGTAGATCACTTTGGGTAGTATTGGCATCTTAACAATATTAAGTCTTCAGTTCATGAACAAGGGATGTGTTTCCATTTATTTATGCCCTTTAATTTCTGTCAGCAGTTTTTTTTTTTTTTTTTTTTTTTTTTTGAGATGGAGTTTCGCTCTTGTTGCCCAGGCTGGAGTGCAGTGGTGCAATCTCGGCTCATTGCAACCCCCACCTTCCTAGTTCAAGTGATTCTCCTGCCTCAGCCTCCTCAGTAGCTGGGATTACAGGTATGCGCCACCACGCCCAGCTAATTTTTGTATTTTTACTAGAGACAAGGTTTCACCATGTTGGTCAGGCTGGTCACGAACTCTTGACCTCAGGTGAACCACCTGCCTTGGCCTCCCAAAGTGCTGGGGTTGTGAGCCACTGCGCCTGGCTGGTCTCAGCAGTGTTTTATAGTTTTCATTTTATAAGTCTTCCACCTGCGTGGTTAAATTAATTATTAATATTTTATTCTTTTTGATGCTATTTTAAATTGACCTGTTTTTGTAATTTCCTTTTTAGATTGTTCATTCTTAGTGTATAAAAATGTAACTGGAGGCAAGGCGTGGTGGCTCTCACCTGTAATCCCAGCACTTTGGGAGGCCAAGGTGGGCGGATCATGAGATCAGGAGTTGAAGACCAGCCTGGCCAACATAGTGAAACCCTTTCTCTACTAAAAATGTAAAAATTAGCCAGGCATGGTGGCGCACGCCTGTAGTCCCAGCTACTTGGGAGGCTGAGGCAAGAGAATCGCTTGAACCTGGAAGGTGGAGGTTGTGGTGAGCCAAGATCCTGCCACTGTACTCCAGTCTGGGCAACAGAGTGAGACTCTGTCTCAAAAAAAAAAAAAAAAAAAGAAAGAAAGAAATGTTGCTGGATCTTGCATGTTGACTTTGTATCCAGCTACTTTGCTGAATTGACTTATTAGTTCTAACAGTTTTTTTTGTGTGTGTGTAATTTTAGGGTTTTCTTTTTTCTTTTCTTTCTTTTTTTTTTGTGCAGGACGTGCAGGTTTGTTACATAGGTAAACCTGTGCCATGGTAGTTTGCTGCACAGATCAACCCATCACCTAGCTATTAATTAAGCCCAGCATCCACTAGCTATTCTTCTTGATGCTCTAGCTCCTTGTGCCCCACTGAATTTTAGGGTTTTCTTTCTTTACTTTTTTTTTCTTTCGAGATGGAGTCTTGCTCTGCTGCCCAGGCTGGAGTGCAGTAGCACGGTCTTGGCTCATTGCAACCTCCGCCTCCTGGGTTCAAGCGATTCTCCTGCCTCAGCCTCCCAAGTAGTTGGGACTGCAGGCATGCACCCATGCCTAGCTAAGTTTTTGTAGTTTTTGTAGAGACGGGGTTTCACCATGTTGGCAAGGCTGGTCTCAGACTCCTGACCTCAAGTCCCCTTGGGTTCCCGAAGTACTGGGATTATTGGCCTGAGCCACCACACCCGGCCAGGTTTCTATATAAAAGATCATATAGTCTGCAGACAGATAATTTTACTTTTTTCTTTTCTTTTCTTTTCTTTTTTTTTTTCTTTTTTTTCTTTTTTTTTGAGATGGAGTCTTGTTCTGTTGCCCAGGCTGGAGTGCAGTGGTGCCATCTCGGCTCCCTGCAACCTCTGCCTCCTGGGTTCAAGCAGTTCTTTGCCTCAGCCTCCCGAGTAGCTGGGATTACATGCACATGCCACCACGCCCAGCTAATTTTTGTATTTTTAGTAGAGATGGGGAGTTCATCTTCTTGGCCAGGCTGGTTTTGAACTCCTGACCTCGTGATCCATCCGCCTTGGCCTCCCAAAGTTTTGGGATTACAGGCGTGCTCTCGGCTGTCAACCTTTTCCTTTTCAATTTGGAGATGCCTTTTCTTTTTCTTTTTTCTTTTTTTTTTGAGATGGAGTCAAACTCTGTTGTCCACGCTGGAGTGCAGTGGCACGATCTCTGCTCACTGCAGCCTCTGCCTCCTGGGTTCAAGCGATTCTCCTGCCTCAGCCTCCCGAGTAGCTGGTGATACAGGCATGTGCCACCACACCCGGCTAATTATTTTTTTGTATTTTTAGTAGAGACGGGGTTTCTCAGTTTAGCCAGGCTGGTCTCGATCTCCTGACCTCGTGATCCGCCTGCCTCAGCCTCCCAAAATGCTGGGATTACAGGCATAAGCCACCATGCCTGGCCCTTATTTTTCTTTCTTGCCTGATTGCTCTAGCTAGAACTTCCAGTATTACGTCGAATGGAAGTGGTGAAAATGGGCATTGGGCATCCTTGTCTTGCTCCTGTTCTTTTATTAGTTTGTTTGAGATCCTCCTGCCTCAATTTCCTGAGTAGCTGGGACTGTGGACACACTACTACACCCAGCTAATTTAAAAAAAGAATTTTTTTTTTTTTTTAGTGATGTGGTCTCGCTATGTTTCCCATGCTGATCTTGAACTCCTGACTTCAAGTGATCTTCTCAGCTTCCCACAGTGCTGTGATTACAGGTGTGAGCCACTGTGCTGGCCTTGTTCTTTTTTTTTTTTTTTTTTTTTGAGACGGAGTCTCGCGCTGTGTCACCCAGGCTGGAGTGCAGTGGCGCGATCTCGGCTCACTGCAAGCTCCGCCTCCCAGGTTCACGCCATTCTCCTGCCTCAGCCTCCGAGTAGCTGGGACTACAGGCGCCCGCCACCTCGCCCGGCTAGTTTTTTGTATTTTTAGTAAAGACGGGGTTTCACCATGTTAGCCAGGATGGTCTCGATCTCCTGACCTCGTGATCCACCCGCCTCGGCCTCCCAAAGTGCTGGGATTACAGGCTTGAGCCACCGCGCCTGGCCTCTTGTTCTTGTTTTTAGAGGAACATTCTTCAGTCTTTGACCATCAATTATGTTTGCTGTGGGTTTTTCATACATTGCTTTTATTTTGTTTAAGTAGTTTCACTCTATTCCTAGTTTGTTGAGTGTTTTTATGACTAATGGGTTTTGAATTTTGTCTAATGTTTTTCCTGCATCGATTGCCATGATCCTGTGGTTTCCTTCATTCTATTAATGTGGTATATTACATTGATCAATTTTTACATGTTGAACCATCCCTGTATTCCAGGAATAAATCCCACTTGGTCATGGTGTATAATCCTTGTGCTGCTCAGTTCAATGTGTTGGTATTTTGTTGAGGATTTTTTAATCAGTGTTCATAAGGGATAGTGATCTGTAGTTTTCTTATAGTTGCCTTTGTCTGACTTTGGTATCAGAATAATGCTGGCCTCACAAAATGAGTTGGGAAGTGTTTTCTCCTTTACCAGATTTTTTCTAGGAAAAGATTGAGAAGAACTGGTATTAGATCTTGAAATGTTTTGTAGAATTCACCTATGAAACCGAGATCTAGGGCTTTTCTTTGTCAGGAGGTTTTTGGTGAGTGAGTCCATCTGTTTACCGGTTATAGCTCCATGTGTCTTCTCTCTTATTTTTTTAGTCCATTTAGCTAAAAGCTTGTCAATTTTATCCTCTTGAAGAACCAACTTTTGATTTCATTGGTTTTTATCTTCTCCTTTTTATCTCTGCTCTAATCTTTATTATTTCTTTCCTTCTGCTGCCTTTGTATTTAGTTAGTTCTTCTGTCTCCAGTTCCTTAAGTTGTAAAGTTAGGGTGTTGATGTGAAATCTTTCTTGCTTTTTAATGTAAGCATTCATAGCTATAAATTTTCCCCTTAGCACTGCTTTTGTTGTGTCCCATAAGTTTTGTTTGGTATGTTGTGTTTTCATTTTCATTAATCTCTAAGTATTTTCTAATTTTCCTTGTGATATCTTCTTTGAACCCTGGTTACTTAAACACACACATTTGTGTGTGTGTATGTGTGTGTGTGGTTTTTTGTTTGTTTGTTTTGAGACGGAGTTTCACTCTTGTTGCCCATGCTCACTGCAACCTCTACCTCCTGGTTCAAGCGATTCTCCTGTCTCAGCCTCCCAAGTAGCTGGGATTACAGGCGCGTGCCACCACGCCTGGCTAATTTCACACACACATTTAAAAAATACATCTACCTGCTTTTACTTCAGAATTTTTGCAATTTCTGTTCTCTCTGCCTGAAAAACTTTTCCACCAAAATACCTACAGGGCCTGGCTCCCTTGCTTTTTAGGTTCTGCTTAAATGTCATCTTCTGTATAGAAGCATTCCCTAGCTACCCTAGAATAGCAACCAACTATCTTCCCCCCTCAACACTTCCTATCCCCCTTAAACTGCTTTCTTTTCTTTTCCTTTCCTTTCCCTTCCCGTCCCGTCCCGTCCCGTCCCTTCCCTTTCCTTTCCTTTCCTTTCCTTTCTTTTTCAGACAGAGTCTTGCTCTGTTGCCCAGGCCTGGAGTGCAGTGGTGCATTCTTGGCTCACTGAAGCCTCTGCTTCAGCTTCCCAAGTAGCTGGGACAGTAGGCGGCAGCCACCATGCCTGGCTAATTTTTTTTTTTTTTTTTTGAGATGGAGTCTCACTCTGTCGCCTAGGCTGGAGTGTAGTGCACAGTCTCGGCTCACTGCAACCTCCATCTCCCAGGTTCAAGTGATTTCTGGCTAATTTTTGTATTTTTAGTAGATATGAGGTTTCACCGTATTGGCCAGGCTGGTTTCAAACTTCTGACCTCAAGTGATCTGCCCACCTTGGCCTCCCAAAGTGCTAGGATTACAGGTGTGAGCCACTGTGCCCAGCCTAATTTTTGTATTTTTAATAGAGATGGGTTTTCACCATGTTGGCCAGGCTGGTCTCAAACTCCTGACCTCAAGTGATTCGCCCACCTCAGCCTCCCAAAGTCCTGAGATTACAGTCATGAGCCACTGTACCTGGCCTGCTTTATTTTCATTTCTAATTTATCAGCATCTAATATATTTATTTATTTGATAATTATCTCTTCCTTCCTTCAACTAAGTTAAAAGCTCCCTGAGCACAGGATTTTGGTGTTTTTTTCTTTCCTTTAACTTTGTATTGTTCATTGTTATATCTCCAGTGTCTAGAAAATTACCTATCACATAGTAAGTACTTGATGAATATTTGTGGAATGAGTTAATTTAGCACTTCTCCACAGGATAGGACTTAGGTTTTTTTAATCCTCCATCTCCCTTCCCTCACCATTTTGATTGTTTGAATTTTTATATAACTATAGTGAAACCAGCAAATTGATGGATTTGTTAGTGTGATCGGCAGAAACTTTGCAATTTCTAATAAGTTAGAGAAGTCTGGGTAGGAAACTAATGGCTTGGCATTACTCTTTCTTAGAGTACAGATGGTCCCTAAAGCTTCTCTGAGAATTTTGATAACTTTTAGGAATGTATGATCTGTATGAATTTCCTATTACTCAGTCCTGACAATGTGAATGGTATTCATTTGGTAGCTTAATTTTATACATCCAGGCAAGATACTAGTTTAGGGGATGCCAAAAATAATAGACTAATTGGAAAAGCTTTAGTCACATGAGAGCAAATCACTCCACTTGATGCTCTTGGCCTACCTCAGTATAAGTTGGTTCTGCCTTAGTTTTGTTGAAGTTTTAATAATACTGTACATTCATGTAGGTTATATGCATTGTGTAGGTTTTAGTATAGTTGGCAAATGAAAGCATTACCAAATATTACCTGGGAGTTAAGTTTCCTAGGATCACAAATTTGGTCTTCTGATCACTCGGAAGTAGAGTGGGCTGTGCCAGGGGAAGTTAAGGTATCCTTAAATAAATAGCAACTTGGTTTATCTAGTGATAAGGGGAAAATAATTTCCTGTTTGGCACTTTCTCCAAAATACATGATACTCAATGGGAAAAATGAACTCAGGTCAAGATTATGTCTCTCCCTTTGGCCCAGACATGTATTAAGTATATAATTATCTTATTAATGCTACTCTGTGGACTGTGATTATTTTTAGTTTTCCCATAATTCCTCTTAGGATGACATTTATTAGGTAATGTGGTTTAACAAGTATTTGAGAACCTACTGTGTGCTAAGCATGGTAGTTGTTGCTGGGGAAACAGTAAACTAGACAGGATTTCTTTCCGTAGTGATCTGAGGTCTAGTGGGTAACACATTAAAAAAAAGATGATAAGAGAGGTGATGTTTAGAAAGGGTGTATAAAGGGTGCTGTAGGAATATATAGCAAACATTTAATGTGGTCTTGGTTGGAGCAGGTGGGGGAGGCACGTAGGATGGAAAGGACTTCCTGAGGAAATAACCATTTCAACTAAATACCTACTCAGGCGTTTCCGTAGAATGAGGACTCTTGATCCAGTCGGCTTGGGCAGTGTAGACCTTCTGTGTCTATTCACTCATTTGAAAAATGGGGCTAATAATATTGCCAACCTCACAGTGTTGTGTGGACATACTGAGTGAGCACATGTAAAGCACTTGAAACAATAAGTACCTGGCACATAGTAAGTACTCAGCTTATTAGTCATTATTTTTATGTACTTTTTATTTTGTGCCAGGTATCCACTGGCAGATGAGTATTTTGAACACAAACTTGACATGGTTTTTCTGCTACATCATAACCCAACTTGATCAGATTTTTTTTTTTTTTTTTTTTTTTTTGAGACAGAGTCTTGCTGTGTTGCCCAGCCTGGGGTGCAGTGGCCGAATCTCAGCTCACTGCAAGCTCCGCCTCCGGAGTTTACGCCATTCTCCTGCCTCAGCCTTCCGAGTAGCTGGGACTACAGGCGCCCGCCACCTCGCCCGGCTAGTTTTTTGTATTTTTTAGTAGAGACGGGGTTTCACCGTGTTAGCCAGGATGGTCTCGATCTCCTGACCTCGTGATCCGCCCGTCTCGGCCTCCCAAAGTGCTGGGATTACAGGCGTGAGCCACCACGCCCGGCCAATCAGATTTTAAGAATAGGAGAAATGGAATTCTGAAAAATAAGTTTGGCATTTTTACAAGTTAAAACCAGTTAGTGGCTTGGCACAGTGTCTCACATCTGTAATACTAGCACCTTGGGAAGCTGAGGTGGGATGATCACTTGAGCCCAGAAGTTTGAGACCAGCCTGTGCAACACAGTGAGACCCCAATCTCTACTGTCAAAACAAAACAATTCTGTTAGTATCTACTCATAAGAAGCTGCCAGAATTGTAATGTCTTACATATCTTTGAACATTTAAAAAATTATATTTGTGAAACTTGAGACACTTATAATTTTACTGTCTGCTTTAGCAGTATCATTTAGTCCTGATTTAATCCCCATCACCAACAATGTGGTCAGAACTTCGCGTTTTTCTTGACAAATGTAGTTAGGGAAAATGTCGTTGATAACCTGAGAACTAAGAGCTCTTGAATGACTTTGTGTATTTCTTTTATAGACCATTTAATTTGGCAGAGCGGAAAGCTAGCGCCCATTCAATAGTAGAATGTGATCCTGTACGAAAAGAAGTTAGTGTACGAACTGGAGGATTGGCTGACAAGAGCTCAAGGAAGACATATACTTTTGACATGGTAACATATGGTGCAATTTATTGATTATCCACTAATGTAAAATAATTTTAATATACATATTTTACCTGGAAAAGGGTGTATACTTAGGAATTTCGGTTGTCTCTTTGAATTGTCAGATGGCTTCTAGTGGGCTGAATTATGAATTAATTAACATACGAAAAACAAAATTATTAAAATGAGTAATTTTGAGTTTTATTTTTTTAATTCTTTTTTTTGATAGGTGTTTGGAGCATCTACTAAACAGATTGATGTTTACCGAAGTGTTGTTTGTCCAATTCTGGATGAAGTTATTATGGGCTATAATTGCACTATCTTTGCGTAAGTAAAACAGTGTTTTTTCAGATTTATGAAAAAGCTTAAATGCGTGTGTTTTTTTTGTTTGTTGTTTGCTTTTTGAGACGGAGTTTCACTCTTGTTGCCCTGGCTGGAGTGCAATGGCGCAATCTTGGCTCACTGCAACCTCCGCCTCCTGGGTTCAAGCAGTTCTCCTGTCTCAGCCTCCCAAGTAGCTGGGATTACAGGCGCCTGCCACCACGCCTGGCTAATTTTTGTATTTTTAGTAGAGACGTGGTTTCACCTTGCTGGCCAGGCTGATCTCGAACTCCTGACCTCAGGTGATCTGCCTACCTCAGCCTCCCAAAGTGTTGGGATTATAGGCGTGAGCCACTGTGCCTGGCCTGTTTTTTGTTTTTTAGTCTATCACTAAGAGTCATATGGGTGTGTTTCCTTTTGATTTAACACTTGTTAATCTTTACAGGTATGGCCAAACTGGCACTGGAAAAACTTTTACAATGGAAGGTGAAAGGTCACCTAATGAAGAGTATACCTGGGAAGAGGTATTTATTGTTTATAATATACTTTTATCTCTAATGTGGCTGAAATTTAACTGTATAAAACTTGTTTGAGGGTCTCTGTCTTGAAATAGAGAAGATCAAAATACCTATGTCAAAATGAACTTAGGATAAACCACTACTACAGTAAAATTAAAGTGCATGGTATGACTCCTGTTTAAGAAACAGCCTCAATGGAAGAGGAAGGACCAATATATATGGCACAGTTATGTCATAAAAGAGGGGTCTATTTACGACAGAATGGTTGGAGCAGAATATTGTAGAAAAGTTGGAATATGAGTGAGGCTCGAAAGCAGGCAGGGCTTTGTACTGTAGGAATGGGTCTCAAAGTTAGCACGGCCAGGGGAAGTATAGTACTTTATTCATGATGATCTTAAGTGTTCAATAAATTAAGATGAATGTATTGTTTAATATTGCAGAAAGCATATACTACATTTTACAAAGATTTCCATGAATTTAAGTGAGTTTAATAACTATGGGAGAGAACCAATACTGGAAGAAAGTTGAAAGAAGAACAAGACAAGTTGAACAAGAGCTGAAGTGTTACAACTTTTTATAAAAAGTTTAGTTTTAAATTTAGTAATGTGTTTAAATTTAAATGAGTTTAATAACTAGTTAATTGGCCGGGTGTGGTGGCTCATGCCTGTAATCCAAACACTTTGGGAGGCCAAGGCGGATGGATCACCTGAAGTCAGCAGTTCGAGACCAGCCTGGCCAACATGGTGAAACCTTGTCTCTACTAAAAATACAAAAACTAACTGTGTGTGATGGTGCATGCTTGTAATCCCAGCTACCCGAGGGGCTAAGGCGGGAGATTCACTGGAACCCAGGAGGTAGACGCTGCAGTGAGCTGAGGTGGCACCACTGCACTCCAGCCTGGGCAACAGAATGAGACTCTGTCTCAAAAAACAACCAAAAAGCTAGTTAATTTTCCAAAAAAAAAAAAAAAATTATCTGATTTTATTTTTTTTAATTTTAAATTGATGGGGTCCCACTGTGTTCCCCAGGCCAGTCTTGAACTCTTGGGCTTCAGGAGTCCTCCCAACTCAGCCTCCTGAGTAGCTGGAATTAGAGGCACATACTACCTTGCCCAGCCAATTTTCCAAATTATTGAAAGTTGGGTAGAACCTTTTTTCTAGTGGTTACATAATTGAGTCATTAACTTACTTTACATATATGGATAATAAACTTATGAATTGTAACCATAGGGGATATGGAATAGGCTTAAAGCATAGTTTCATTGGGCAGAATTATTGAACTTGGCTTTTTTCTTTTTTGAGATGGAGTCTCGCTCTGTCGCTCAGGCTGGAGTACAGTGACTCAGTCTCGGCTCACTGCAACCTCCACCTTCTGGGTTCAAGTGATTCTCCTGCCTCAGCCTCCTGAGTAGCTGGGACTTACAGGTGCACGCCACCAAGCCCGGCAAATTTTTGTATTTTTATTACAGATGGGGTTTCACCATATTGGCCAGGATGGTCTTGATCTCCTGACCTCGTGATCCAGCTGCCTTGGCCTCCCAAAGTGCTGGGATTACAGGCGTGAGACATCATGCCTGGCTGAACTTGGCTTTTTTTTTTTTTTTTTTTTTTTTTGAGACGGAGTCTCGCTCTGTCGCCCAGGCTGGAGTGCAGTGGCCGGATCTCCGCTCACTGCAAGCTCCGCTTCCTGGGTTCCCGCCATTCTCCTGCCTCAGCCTCCAGAGTAGCTGGGACTACACCTCGCCCAGCTAGTTTTTTGTATTTTTTTTTTTAGTAGAGACGGGGTTTCACTGTGTTAGCCAGGATGGTCTCGATCTCCTGACCTCGTGATCCGCCCGTCTTGGCCTCCCAAAGTGCTGGGATTACAGGCTTGAGCCACCGCGCCCGGCCTGAACTTGGCTTTTTAAGTAGATAGGTTCCATTGGTTTCTATGTAATGCTCAAGCATGAAGATGGCTAAGAAGTGTGACAGGTTTATGGAGGGTGTGAAGACTACTATTGAACAGATTGTTGTAAATGGCTTCTCTAACATTAACTTAGTTGTTTCTTTTTTTTTATTTTAACTTGCTTTGCCATACTTATGTTTAAATATATTATAAAGGAGGCCCATGTATTTTAACTGCCACAGTAAATGGCATTCTTCCTTTATATTAGTCCTTATTATAATTTCAGGATCCCTTGGCTGGTATAATTCCACGTACCCTTCATCAAATTTTTGAGAAACTTACTGATAATGGTACTGAATTTTCAGTCAAAGTGTCTCTGTTGGAGATCTATAATGAAGAGCTTTTTGATCTTCTTAATCCATCATCTGATGTTTCTGAGAGACTACAGATGTTTGATGATCCCCGTAACAAGGTAATTCAGTCTTTGAGAATGAAATGTCTCTGAATTTTAACGTGTGAGGCTTTGAGAAGTCAGAGAGAGAGAGAGAGAATGTGTGTGTGTGTGTTTTTTAACCAATCTAATGGATGTTCTTTTGGTATTTTGGTCAGAGAGGAGTGATAATTAAAGGTTTGGAAGAAATTACAGTACACAACAAGGATGAAGTCTATCAAATTTTAGAAAAGGGGGCAGCAAAAAGGACAACTGCAGCTACTCTGATGAATGCATACTCTAGGTAAGAAAGCCAT
Organism: Papio anubis; assembly: GCF_008728515.1. Lineage (NCBI taxonomy): Eukaryota > Metazoa > Chordata > Mammalia > Primates > Cercopithecidae > Papio > Papio anubis. The sequence continues at coordinate 41,250,689 of NC_044986.1, read as the reverse complement.
AGTCTCTTTCCTAGCCCCATTTTCTTTTAAGAAGAATTAGGACTTGGAGAAAATCAAATTGGGGTGGGTCAGGGTATGAGTCACGTACCTAGAGTTTGTGTTATAAGGAGGGGTCGTTGGTGATTGGCTTGAGATTTGTAGGGAAGGAACCAATATTGGAAGAATGTTGAAAGGAGAACAAAGATAAGTTGAACCATAGCTGAAGTATTAAACTTTTTTTTTGTCTTTTTTGAGACCAAGTTTCGCTCTTGTTACCCAGGCTGGAGTGCAGTGGCACGATCTCGGCTCACTGCAACCTCTGCCCACCAGGTTCAAGCAATTCTCCTGCCTCAGCCTCCTGAGTAGCTGGGATTATAGGTGCCCGCCACTAGCCTAGCTAATTTTTGTATTTTTGGTAGAGATGTGGTTTCACCATGTTGGCCAGGCTGGTCTCAAACTCCTGACCTTAGGTGAACCACCTGCCTTGGCCTCCCAAAGTGCTGAGATTACAGGTGTGAGCCACCGCACCCAGCCTAAACTTTTTTGAAGTAGAAGAATCCTTTTATTCTAGTGACATCATATATGGAAGCCCAGGATAAAATGTGGCTGCTATAGTTGATTTTAGAATGGGACGCTCTGAGGCTTACCTCCTTAAGCCTTATGAAGGGGTCCCTGAGGCACTTTTGTGGAGCCCCCTACTGATATTAGAATATAGTTTGAAAACCCTTGCATTTAATAAGGATTAGAAGAAGTCAGGTCTTTTAAAATGGCTTCATTTTAATGTGGGAGACAGATGGTCACTAACACTGGCTTTCATGGGTTGAAAGGGATGATTTTTTCTCTCTAAATATCTTTTACTGAAATATAAAAATTCCTTTTTAAAAATTGTTTATTTTCCTCTCTTACCACTCTATTCATTGAAATATAAAATGCCTGTCATAAATTTACATAAGTTAGGAACTCCTTTTTTCTTGTAAAGACTCCTACAGGACAAATTCCAAATTCTACAAATATAGTTTACTAAAACAAGTGTTTGTGTGTGTGTGTGTGTGTGTGTGTTTGTGGTCTTTGAAGGAAACATCAGAATGTGATAGAAAAAGCAATAGATTGGGAATTAGATATTTGTGTGTAGTCTCAGTTTCACAGTTAATTCAGTATGTGACTTCGGGTGAATAAGTGAATTTATCTGCATATCAGTTTCTCTGAGCTACAAAATTATTGTTAGGATTGGAAGTCTTATTTCTTTGCTGGCTTGTAGTTGAAAATTTCTATAAAATGCCATATCAATTATAGTTGCAACTCTAAAAAAAGTTTGCATTTAAAGAAAGAAGAAAAATATAACATAAAAGTGATTAAGATCATGGAATTTTGGATGATTTCAAAATTTTAATTAAATTTGCACTTAATGGCTTTCCAATAAAATGGAAATTTTATTCTGTGGTTGATTTATGACTTAATTTCATGTAGAATTTTGAGAACTGAACTGAAGACTAGTTAAAATTTCTTTAGGTACATTTCACTAAAGTATAAAATTTCTATTTTTCCTTTTTTCTTATATGTAGACTTGTATAAAGGTCACTTTTTAATGAATGTATGTGACAAAGAGGAGAAGCTAATTCAGTTTTCCCAAATTAGAGCTAACTCCAATGCTTATTTGTATTAATTGCCTAATCTGGATTAGGAATGGGTAGATAATGGTCGAAAAATATGAGATGAATATTATTATTATTATTATTATTATTATTATTTTTTGAGATGGAGTCTTGCTCTGTCACCCAGGCTGGAGTGCAGTGGCCGGATCTCAGCTCACTGCAAGCTCCGCCTCCCCGGTTTACGCCATTCTCCTGCCTCAGCCTCCCGAGTAGCTGGGACTATAGGCGCCTGCCACCTCGCCCGGCTAAGTTTTTGTATTTTTAGTAGAGACGGGGTTTCACTGTGTTAGCCAGGATGGTCTCGATCTCCTGACCTCGTGATCCGCCCGCCTCGGCCTCCCAAAGTGCTGGGATTACAGGCTTGAGCCACCGCGCCCGGCCTATTATTATTATTATTATTATTATTATTTTTATTTTTATTTATTTATTTTTTTTTGAGACAAAGTCTCTCTCTGTCCCCCAGGCTGGAGTGAAGTGACGCGATCTCGGCTCACTGCAAGCTCCGCCTCCCGGGTTCATGCCATTCTCCTGCCTCAGCCTCCCGAGTAGCTGGGACAACAGGCGCCCACCACTACGCCCAGCTAATTTTTTGTATTTTTTGGTAGAGGCGGGGTTTGACTGTGTTAGTCAGGATGGTCTTGATCTCCTGACCTCGTGATCTGCCCGCCTCGGCCTCCCAAAATGATTACAGGCGTGAGGCACCACGCCTGGTGGAGATGAATATTATAATTCAGATCTGTAGTTTGCATTTATGCTTTTCCTTGGATCTTCCTCCTTTTCTGTAATTTTAAATAATTTAAATAATTTTTATAAAAATGCTACTTGGCTGGGCGCGATGGCTCACGCCTGTAATCCCAGCACTTTGGGAGGCCAAGGCGGGAGGATCACTTGAGGTCTGGAGTTCGAGACCAGCCTGGCCAATGTGGTGAAACCCCGTCTCTACTAAAAATACAAAAACTAGCTGGGCGTGGTGGCGTGTGCCTGTAATCCCAGATACTTGGTAGGCTGAGTCAGGAGAACTGCTTGAACCCAGGAGGCAGAAGTTGCAGTGAGCTGAGATCGAGCCATTGCAATAAGTCTAGCCTGGGCAATAAGTCTCAAAAAAAAAAAAAAAGATACTTAATTTTTTGTTTAAGTAACATGAAAGTACAAAGAAGAAAATTGAAACTTACCAGATTCTCTGTCAACTGTCAATGATATTAACAAACATGATAATGTTCACCAACTGCCATTGGATACAAAAAGAATGTCTTTGGTCATCTGTATAATTTTTTTTCCCCTAAGATAAAAGCAGAGTATTTGGTTTTTTTTGTTTGTTTTTTTGCTTGTTTGTTTTTTTTCCCAAGACAACATCTTACTTTGTCACCCAGGCTAGAGTGCAGTGACTCAGTCATGACTTACTGCAGCCTTGACCTCCTGGGCTAAAGTGATCCTCCCACCTGAGCCTCTAGGGTAGCTGTAACTGTAGGAGCATACCACTACGCCCAGCTAATTTTGAAATTTTTTTGTAGAGATGGCAGTCCCACTATGTTGCCCAGGCTGGTTTCGAACTCCTGGGTTGAAGTGACCCTCCTACCTTGGCCTCCCAAAGTGTTGGGATTACAGGCATGAGCTACCACCCCTGGCCTGAATATCAGTATTTAGCATAAGGTAGACTTTTGAACATTTTATAATCTAGCAGTGATTATCTTGTAGTGTTTTAGTAATCATGCTGTTTACTATTTCTGCTGTTAGGGGATAGGAGTCACCTATTTCTGATGACAGTCTCAAAGCAGAGAAGTGTACTTGTGCATGTACACAACAGCTGACATGGATGGGGAGGTGGAAGAGTAAACTAATGCCTTGCCTGGTACCATTTGAATTTATGGTAATGACATACTTCAAATGGTTCTTATGAATAGCAGATTGATTGCAAGCCATCTCTTCTTGACATACCAGGCAAATGTTTCGACCCCATCCACATCCAGCTTTCAGAGGTGCCTCAGGATTCTAAGTCTTTTGGAGTTTTTTTTCAGATAGCTTCTTATTGATGCCGCTTTTGCAGGCAGTAGATAGGAGAAAACAAAATCCTAATCACTGTTCTATCCATCGCCTATCTTCCAGAATATTCTTGATATCTCCTGTCTGATGTTATCTTTCTCTACCCATGTGGATTTAGATCTTCCTTTCCTGTTTTCAGTATTTCAGAAGCAGGAAATGCTGTTTTACATTATAATGACTGGGCAACTTGATATTGTTTTCTAGTCGTTCCCACTCAGTTTTCTCTGTTACAATACATATGAAAGAAACTACGATTGATGGAGAAGAGCTTGTTAAAATTGGAAAGTTGAACTTGGTAAGCATCCACCTTAATACTACTGTTTCACTCTTAAACACCTTATAGAGCAGCTTGAAATTTTGCCCTTGAGACAGTTTTTGTGGTCACTGGGTGATTAGCTTTGTAGTGGGAGAACAAATTTATTAATTACAGAAAAATTATTTTGCTGGCTATTTAATACATTATGTATACTATAAGAATGAAAGTCTTTGAATCCAAATCCAATAGACTCACTTTTTATTTTTATTTTTGAAATTAAAGGTTGATCTTGCAGGAAGTGAAAACATTGGCCGTTCTGGAGCTGTTGATAAGAGAGCTCGGGAAGCTGGAAATATAAATCAATCCCTGTTGACTTTGGGAAGGGTTATTACCGCCCTTGTAGAAAGAACACCTCATGTTCCTTATCGAGAATCTAAACTAACTAGAATCCTCCAGGATTCTCTTGGAGGGCGTACAAGAACATCTATAATTGCAACAATTTCTCCTGCATCTCTCAATCTTGAGGTAAGCCCTTTGAAAGCAAGCTGCGAGTGTAGTAGCTGTAATTCTTATTTAGCTATTATATATTTTAAAAGTTTATTTACTAGGCTGGACATAGTGACTCATACCTGTAAACCCAGCACTTTGGAAGTCCGAGGTGGGTGGATCACTTGAGCTTAGGAGTTCGAGACCAGCCTGGGCAACCTGCCGAAACCCTGTCTCTACCAAAAATACAAAAAATTAGGTGGGTTTGGTGGTGCACACCTGTGGTCCCACCTACTTATGGGGCTGAGGTGGGAGAATCGCTTAAGCCTGGGAGGCAGAAGTTGCACTGAACTGAGATCATGCCACTACACTCCAGCCTGGGTGGCAGAGGGAGACCCCATCTCAAAAAAAAAAAAAAAAAAATATATATATATATATATATATATATATATGGTGGAATAAAAAAAGTTCATTTAGTAGCTTCATTCTTTTTTTTTTTTTTGAGATGAATCCCGCTCTTATCCCCCAGGCTGGAGTGCGATGACGAGATCTCAGCTCACTGCAACCTCCACCGGGTTCAAACGATTTTCCTGCCTCAGCCTCCCAAGTAGCTGGGATTACAGGCGCCTGCCACCACACCCAGCTAATTTTTGTATTTTTAGTAGAGATGTGGTTTCACCTTGTTGACCAGGCTGGTCTCAAACTCCTGACCTCAGGTGAACCGCCCGCCTTTGTCTCCCAAAGTTCTGGGATTACAGGCGTATGCCACCGCGCCCTCTTCATTCTATGCTATAATGTAAAACAATCTGGACATTGCATATGAACATATACAGGAGGACACTCCTGAAGAAGTTATCTTTTTCCTTCCTTGCAGAGTTTTTAACCTTAAAAAGCCAGTTTCTCAATGGCTTTTTCCACACAGTCTTCAAAGAAAATTGCTGTGGTCATTAGCAGTGGGTGGTATATGGAGATTTAATTGAGGACTTAGGAGCAGGTAAAGTGAATGCTCGCTAGTGTGGTAAGGCTGCTTAGAGAACACTGAAGATGGCGTTGGATGTGTGAGAACAGAGAGAAAAACCAAGAGAAATAACAAAGATGGTAAAATGTAGTCTTATTTTATTGCTATCATCTGCCTTAAGTGGAAATTTTATTTATTTGTTTATTTATTTATTTATTTTTAGAAGTAGAGTCTCATGCTGTTGCCAAGGTTGCAGTACAGTAGCATGATCATGGCTCACTGCAACTTAAATTCCTGGACTCAAGTGATTCCCCCAACCACAGCCTCCTGAGTAGCTAGTACTACAAGTGTGAGCCACCAGGCCTGGCTAAGTTTTGTTTTGTTTTGTTTTGTTTTAAATAGAGACGGAGGTCTCACTATGTTTCCTAGGCTGATCTTGAACTCCTGGGCTCAAGGGATCCTCCTACCTCAGCCTCCTGAAGTGCTGCGATTTAGGCATGGGCCACCTCGCTTGACCTAAATGGATTTTAAAAAGCTTTTTTAGGCCGGGCACGGTGGCTTACACCTGTAATCCCAGCACTTTGGGAGGCTGAGGTGAGTGGATCATCTTAGCTCAGGAGTTCAAGACCAGCCTGAGCAACATGGTGAAACCCCGTCTCTACTAAAAAACACAAAAAATTAGCTGGGCGTGGTGGTGCACGCCTGTAATCCCAACTACTCAGGAGGCTGAGGCAGGAGAGTTGCTTGAACCCAGGAAGTAGGGGTTGCAGTGAGCTGAGATTGAGCCACTGCACTCAAGCCTGGGTGACAGAGCGAGACTTTGTCTCAAAAAAACAAAAAAGCTTCTTTAAGGTCTCCAACTTCCCCTTCATTAAAAAAAAATCTTTATTGAGATTTAATTCACATATCATAAAATTCACCGATTTAAAGTATATTAATTTAATAATTTTAGTATATTAACAGAGCTGTCCAACCGTCACCGAAATCTAAGTTTTGAACATTATCGTAACCCCAGAAAGAAGGCCTGTACCCATTGAAATTACTTTTCCATTTGCCCCACTCCCAGCTCTAGGATACTACTGCTTTTTGCATCTATGGATTTGCCTGTTCTGGATATTTCATATAAATGGAATTATGTAATATGTAGTTTTTTTGTGACTGGCTTCTTTCACTTAGCATAATGTTTTCAAGGTTCATCTGTGTTGTAGCAGCAATACTTTATTCCTTTTAATGGGTGAATAATATTCTATAGTATGGAGTGCAATGGTATGGTCTTGGCTCACTGCAACCTTTGCCTCCCGGGTTCAAGTGATTCTCCTGCCTCACCCTCCCGAGTAGCTGGGATTACAGGCGCCTGCCACCACGCCTGGCTAATTTTTGTATTTTTACCAGAGACAGGGTTTCACCATGTTGGCCAGGCTGGTCTCGAACTCTTGACCTCATGATCCACCTGCCTTGGCCTTCCAAAGTGCTGGGATTACAGACGTGAGCCACTGTGCCCGGCTGATATAGGACATTTTGTTTATTCATCAGTTGGTAGATTCATTGAGCTTTGTGTTTTTTTGTTTTTGTTTTTTTGTTTATTTGAGACAAACAAACCTGTTGCCTAGGCTGGAGTGCAATGGCACAGTCACTGCAATCTCAACCTCCTGGGCTTAAGTGATCCTCCCACCTCAGACTCCCAAGTAGGTGGGACTATAGGCACATGCTACCATGCCCAACTAATATTTATCTATTTATTGTAGAAACAGGGTCTCCCTATGTTGCCAAGGCTTGTCTCGAACTCCTGGACTCAAGTGACCCTCATGCCTTGGCCTCCAAAGTGCTGGGATTACAAATGTGAGCCATCATTGAGTTTAAGAATAGTCTAAAGGAAATTATCCTAAGGGTCAAGACTATGAAAATTGAAGAGAAGGGAAAAAAGGATTGAACAGCTTCCTTTTTAAAGGTTGGGCATAGTGGTCTTAATGACTAGATTTTAAAATTAGATACAACTATAAAATATTACTTTAAGTTATTATATAACATATTTTAGATAACAGAACTACATTATTCTCACAATATCTTCACTAATTGATCTTTCCTTTCTATGACAGGAAACGCTGAGTACATTGGAATATGCTCATAGAGCAAAGAACATATTGAATAAGCCTGAAGTGAATCAGAAACTCACCAAAAAAGCTCTTATTAAGGTAACTGAATTTTGGAGCATAATGTAATCTTGCTTGACAAATGTGAAAATAAGAAACTTAAGTGGGAGATAATTGTTAAACAACATTTGTAAATTGCCCATGGAAGGCTTTTTATATAGTGATTTAAACTAAATATCTTACGTGTTAACATATTTTTTTCTAATGCTAATATGTTGACTTTACCAACTTTATCAACTGAGTTGGTACTCTTAACAAAATTTTCATTTATTTACATTTACAAAATTTATTTATTTGCATTTTTGAGGTATAATTTACATGCCATAACACCCACCCCCTAATGTAAGCATACAATTCAATGATTTATAGTGCATTTACAGAGTTGTGGAATATAACCACGATCTAGTTTTAGAAAATTTGTATCACTATCCAGTTTCCCTTTGCTCCTTACAATCATGTGGCCACTGAACTGCTTTCTGTCTATAGATTTGCCTTTTCTGGAAATTTCCTATAAATGGAATCATGTAGTATTTGGTCTTTTGCATCAAGTTTCTTTTGCCTAGCATAACATTTGGGGTTCCATTTATAACATGTATCAGTAGTTTATTTCTTTTTATTGCTGAATAGTATTCAATTATATGCTGATAATATGACATTTGGATCATTTCCAATAATGCCATTGTGAACATTTCTCTACATGTCTTTTGTGTTGATGTGTTTTCTTTTCTCTTGGGTAGATATCTAGGGATTTAATTTCTGGGTTGCATAGTAAGTTTATGCTTAAGAAACTTTTCCAAGTAGCTCTACCACTTTGTATTTCCTACAGCAGTTTATGAGGTCTGCAATTTCTCCACCTCCTTTTCAACACTTGTTTTGTTTTTGTTTTCTTTTTTTTTTTTTTGAGATGAAGTCTCGCTCTTTCACCCAGGCTGGAGTGCAGTGGCACGATCTTGACTCACTGCAACCTCTGTCTCCCATTTTCAAGCGATTCTTCGACCTCAGTCTCCCGAGTAACTGGGACTACAGGTGTGCACCACCACGCCCAGCTCATTTTTGTACTTTTAGTAGAGATGGGGTTTCAACATGTTGGCCAGGCTGGTCTTGAACTCCTGACCTTGTGATCCGCCTGCCTCAGCCTCCCAAAGTGCTGGGATCACAGGCGTGAGCCAATACACCTGGCTCTAGTATGGTTTTAATTAGCATTTCCCTAATGATGTTGAACGTCTTTTCTTGTGCTTATTATCTATTTGTTTATCTTTTTTGGTGAAATGTCTATTCAAATGCTTTCCCCAATTTTAATTGGTTTGTCTTCTTATTAAGTTGTAAGAAGTTCATGTAGTCTAGATGCAAGCCCTTAATGAGATATGATTTGCAAATATTTCCTCCCAGTCTGGCTTTACTTTTTCCTTTCCTTGGTGGTTTTTTTTTTTAAATAAAGTTTTTATTATTGAGATAATTATAGATTCACATGCAGTTATAAGAAATAATACAGAGAAAACAGGCCAGGCACAATGGCTCATGCCTGTAATCCCAGCACTTTGGGAGACCGAGGTAGGCGGATTGCTTTAGATCAGGAGTTCAGGACTAGCCTGGCCAACATAGTGAAACCCTTATCTCACTAAAAATACAAAAATTAGCTGGGCGTAGCGGCGCGTGCCTGTAATCCCAGTTACTCAGGAGGCTAAGACAGGAGATTTACTTGAACCCAGGAGACAGAGGTTGCAGTGAGCTGAGATCGTGCCACTGCACTCCAGCATGGGAGACAAAGGGTGAGGCTCTGTCTCAAAAAAAAAGTAATAATACAGAGAAATCCTTTGTACATTTTCTTGAACTATAGAATATTACCACGAGGATATGATATTAATAACAATCCACGGATCTTTCCCAGTTTTCCTTATGTGTGTGTGTATGTGTATTCAAGTCTAGACAGTATTGTCACATGTATAGGTTCGTGTATTCACTACCACAATCAAGATACTGAACAGTTCCATCACCACAAGGACCCCTCATATTGCCCTTTTGTTACCACTTTTCTTCCCACCATCTCCCTCCTTTTCTGGTACCCAATAATCTGTCCTCTATCATTTTTTTTTTTTTTTTTTTTTTGAGACGGAGTCTCGCTCTGTCGCCCAGGCTGGAGTGCAGTGGCCGGATCTCGGCTCACTACAAGCTCCGCCTCCCGGGTTCACGCCATTCTCCTGCCTCAGCCTCCGGAGTAGCTGGGACTACAGGCGCCCGCCACCACGCCCGGCTAGTTTTTTGTATCTTTTAGTAGAGACGGGGTTTCATCGTGTTAGCCAGGATGGTCTCGATCTCCTGACCTCGTGATCCGCCCGTCTCGGCCTCCCAAAGTGCTGGGATTACAGGCTTGAGCCACCGCGCCCGGCCCTCTATCATTTCAAGACTGTTATTGATTGGAATCATATATTATGTAAAGGTCTGAGATTGCTTTATTTATTTATTTATTTATTTATTTTGAGATGGAGTCTTACTCTGTTGCCCAGGCTGGAGTGCACCCAATAATCTGTCCTCTATCATTTCAAGACTGTTATTGATTAGAATCATATATTATGTAAAGGTCTGAGATTGCCTTATTTATTTATTTATTTATTTTGAGACGGAGTCTCATTCTGTTGCCCAGGCTGGAGTGCAGTGGTGCGATCTCAGCTCACTGCAACCTCTGCCTCCCAGGTTCAAACGATTCTCCTGCCTCACTCTCCCAAGTAGCTGGGATTACAGGTGTTTGCCACCATGTCCGGATAATTTTCTGCATTTTTAGTAGAGACAGGGTTTCACCATGTTCACCAGGCTGGTCTCAAACTCTTGACCTTGTGATCCACCCACCTTGGCCTCCCAAAGTGCTGGGGTTATAGGCATGAGCCACTGCACCCAGCAGATCTTTTTTTTTAGTAATAAGTAGTAGTCCATGGTGAGTGTGTACCATACAGTTTTTGTAACTATTCACTTATTGAATGACATATGAGCTGATTGCAGTTTTTTTGCTATTACAAACAAAACTGCTATTGACATTCATTTATAGGTATTTATGTAAACATACATTTTTATTTCTCTTGGATAATTGCCCAAGAGTGCAATTGCTGGGTTGTATAATAATTGAATGTTTATTATTTTAGGGAACTGCCTGTTTTTCAAATTGTAATGAAAAACAATTTGAAATTAATGTATGAGTGATCTAGTTTCTTCATATCCTCACCAGCATTTAGTGTTGTAACTTTTTTATTTTAGTCATTCTGATAGGTGTGGTAGGTAATAGATATCTCATTGTGGTTTTTAACTTGAATTTTTCTAAAGGCTAATGATGTTGAGCATCTTTTTAACATGCTTATTTGATGTTTATATATTTATGTATATATAGCATATACATACATTGCATATTGATATGTATATAACATACACATGTATAGGTAACATATATATGTATATATATATTTCCTCTTATAATTTATTTGTGGAAATATCTGTATGTTTGTCCTGTAGAGTTTTACCGTAGTATCTTTCGACGTGTTCCTCTGTTCTTTGTATTTTCTGTAAATTAGAAGCTGAATCTTGAGGCTTAATTAAATTCAAGTTTTGTCTTATTTATTTTTGGCAAAACTAATTCATAAGCAGTAGTGTCTTCTTCCATTTAGAAGTATATAATCTCTGGTTCTCTTTTTTTTTTTTTTTTGAGACGGAGTCTCGCTCTGTTGCCCAGGCTGGAGTGCAGTGGCACCATCTCGGCTCACTGCAAGCTCTGCCTCCCAGGTTCACGCCATTCTCCTGCCTCAGCCTCCCTAGTAGCTGGGACTACAGGCACCCGCCACCATGCCCGGCTAAATTTTTGTATTTTAGTAGAGATGGGGTTTCACCGTGTTAGCCAGGATGGTCTCGATCTCCTGACCTTGTGATCCGCCCGCCTCGGCCTCCCAAAGTGCTGGGATTACAGGCGTGAGCCACCGCGCCCGGCCAGTTCTTTGTCTTTTTTATGGGCAATGACAATATTCAGGGACTTGGTCAGTAGTTTTCTAAGGTTGCAATATGGTAATATTTGTTTTTTTTTTTGTTTTTTGTTTTTTGTTTTTTGTTTTTTTTTTGAGACTGAGTCTGGCTCTGTCACCCAGGCTGGAGTGCGGTGGCCGGATCTCAGCTCACTGCAAGCTCCGCCTCCCGGATTCACGCCATTCTCCTGCCTCAGCCTCCCGAGTAGCTGGGACCACAGGCGCCCGCCACTTCGCCCGGCTAGTTTTTTGTATTTTTTAGTAGAGACGGGGTTTCACCGTGTTAGCCAGGATGGTCTCGATCTCCTGACCTCGTGATCCGCCCGTCTCGGCCTCCCAAAGTGCTGGGATTACAGGCTTGAGCCACCGCGCCCGGCCTATATGGTAATATTTGAATTCAATTATTCTTTCTTAATTGATTGCTGAACCTCAGGTTGAATATCCCTTATCTGAAATGCATGGGACCAGAAGTGTTTTGGATTTCAGATATTTTGGATTTTGGAATATTTGCGTATACATAATAAGGTTTATTGGGGATGGGACCCAAGTCTAAATATGAAATTCATTTTTGTTTCATATAACCATATATACGTAGCCTGCAAGTAATTTTATGCAATATTTTGAATAATTTTGTGTATGAGACAGTGTTTTAACTGTGACCTGTCACATGAGATCAGGTGCAAAATTTTCAATTTCTGGTGTCATGTCGGTGCTCAAAAAGTTTGGGACTTTTGGACCCAAACTTTTGAGTTTCAGGTTTTCAGATTAGGGATGTTCAACCTGTGCTTCTATTAAGAGGTTCTTTCTCTCATCTACTTAGAGGTATAGTTCTTATAGGAAAGGCAGGACACATGCTTGATAATTTCCTTTATTTGCCAATTTTGAGAATAATGAGTTAGTTTCCTAGGTTTCTTAGTGTCATTATAATCTCATATATTTAAATTGTTTGTGTTAACTGACTGTAGTTTTTCTCCTCACTGATGCTCAGATTGGCTCATCTTTGGCCAGGGGTATGTTAGTCTGTTTTCATGCTGCTGATAAAGACATACCCAAGATCGGGCAATTTACAAAAGAAAGAGGTTTATTGGACTTATAGTTCCACATGGCCGGGGAGGCCTCATAATCATAGTGGAAGGCAAGGAGGAGCAAGTCACATCTTACGTGGGTGGCAGCAGGCAAAGAGAGGGCGCTTGTGTGGAGAAACTCCCATTTTTAAAACCATCAGGGCTGGGTGCAGTGGCTCAAGCCTGTAATCCCAGCACTTTGGGAGGCCAAGACAGGCGGATCACAAGGTCAGGAGTTCGAGACCAGCCTGGCCAATATGGTCAAACCCCGTCTCTACTAAAAATACAAAAATTAGCCGGGAGTGGTGGTGGACGCCTGTAGTCCCAGCTACTTGGGAGGCTGAGCAGGAGAATCGCTTGAACCCAGGAGGCGGAGGTTGTAGTGAGCCGAGATCGGGCCACCGCACTCCAGCCTGGGAGACAGAGCAAGACTCTGTCTCAAAAAAAAAAAAAAATAAATAAATAAATAAAACCATCAGATCTTGTGAGACCCATTCACTGTCATGAGAATGGCATGGGAAAGATCTGCCCCTACAATTCAATCATCTCCCACCGGGTCCCTCCCACAACAAGTGGGAATTATGGGAGCTACAAGATGAAATTTGGGTGGGGAGACAGAGCCAAACTATATTAAGGGGTTATCTCTTCAGGTGGCTTCTTGAGTCCTTTTGATTAGCCTAGTAGTCTTTGTTTAGCTTCTTTCATTGCCTTATTTGACAAGATGTTCTGTGTTCATCTTGAGTATTTCCTACCTCAGTCCTGGAATCAGATGCTTTTCTAAGGAATCCTGGTTCATTTTAGTTTGAAATACTGCTACCAACCTGGGTACTGGAGGTTGTGGTTTTTCTTGGGAAGTCCATATTTTTAGAATGAGTGCATTTAAAAAGGAGCTTTGAAAGACTTTATTTCTATACAAATTAATATTGATTAACAAGTATGGTTATAACTTTTTATCATGCTTCTTTATGTTTTAAAAGACATAAAAAGGCTAACTTTACTTTTTATTTGATGCATATCCTTCCCAAACTGAATGAAAAAAGTACTAAACTGACACCTTCGACATTCCTCTTGTGTAGGAGTATACGGAGGAGATAGAGCGTTTAAAACGAGATCTTGCTGCAGCTCGTGAGAAAAATGGAGTGTACATTTCTGAAGAAAATTTTAGGTAAGCCCTTGGCTATGGAGTTAATTTCCAAGAATAAGCATTTCTGATAACAGGCTATTTGAAGTAAAACTTACGTAGCAGTAAATAAAATCTTTATATCAAGTGCCGATAAATACTTCATTTTGTGTGTGTGTGTGTGTGTTTTCTTTTGAGACAGGGTGAGTGTGCACTCTCACCCAGACTGGAGTGCAGTGGCACAATCTTGGCTTGCTATGTCCTCAATCTCCTGGGCTCAAGTGATCCCCCTGCCTCAGCCTCCCAAGTAGCTGGGGTTACAGGCATGAGCCACCACACTCAGCTAATTTTTGCAATTTTTTGTAGAGACAAGGTGTCGCCACGCTGCCTAGGCTTCTATTTTGTTTTGACGTTAACAAGTAGCTATCAAACACTTTATAAAATCTTTACTTTTAGTTTTTAAATCATTAATTCATATGAAGTTTCAAGAAGAGTACAAGAGAGGTTTCATTTATTCTTCACCCAGTCTTCCTCAGTGGTTATCTCTTATATAATTATAGTACAAGGCTGGGCGTGGTGGCTCATGCCTGTGAATTCTAGCACTTTGGGAGGCCAAGGCAGGCGGATCACCTGAGGTTGGGAGTTTGAGATCAGTCTGACCAACATGGAGAAACCCAATCTCTACTAAAAACATAAAATTAGCCGGGTGTGGTGGTACATGCCTGTAATCACAGCTGCTCCAGAGGCTGAGGCAGGAGAATTGCTTGAACCTGGGAGGCAGAGGTTGTGGTGAGCCGAGATAGCGCCATTGCACTCCAGCCTGGGCAACGAGAGCAAAATTCTGTCTCAAAAAAAAAAAAAGATAAATAAAAAATAGACTGGGCGCCATAGCTCATGCCTGTAATCCCAGCACTTTGGGAGGCTGAGGCGGGTGGATCACCTGAGGTCAGGAGTTCGAGACCAGCCTGGCCAACATGGTGAAACCCTGTCTCTACTAAAAATACAAAAGTTAGCCGGGCGTGGTGGCAGGCCTGTAATCCCAGCTACTTGGGAGGCTGAGGCAGGAGAATCGCTTGAACCTGGGAGGCAGAGGTTGCAGTGAGCTGAGATAGCACCATTGCACTCCAGCCTGGGGAAGAAGAGTGAGACTTCATCTCAAAAAAAAAAAAAAAAAGAAAGAAAACAATAAAATAAATAACAATTATAGTACAATATCAAAGCTGGGAAATTGACCTTGATACAATATGTATATTAGTTTGTTCTTATACTACTATAAAGAACCACGGAGACTGGGTAATTTGTAAAGAAAAGAGGTTTAATTGGCTCACAGTTCAACAGACTCTACAGGAGGCATGCCTGGGGAGGCCTCAGGAAACTGACAATCCTGGTAGAAGGGCTAAGGGGAAGCAAGCACATCTTCACATGGCAGCAGGAGAGAGAAAGTGAAGAGGAGAGCGCTGCACACTTCTGAACAACCAGATCTTGTGAGAACTCATTTGCTATCATGAGAATAGCAAGGGGGAAGTCCATCTTTATCATTCAGTTATCTCCCACCAGGCCTCTCCTCCAACATGGGATTATAATTCAACATGAGATTTTGGTGGGGACAGAGAGCCAGACCATATCAACATGTGTATATACTTCTGTGCCATTTTGTCACTTGTATAGATTTGTGTAACCACCACTGCAATCAAGATACAGACTATCCTATCATCACAAGGAACTCTCTTGCTAATTCACTATAGTTGCACTCAGTCCATCTTTTTCATGATTCCTAACCCCTGGCAACCACTAATCTATTCACTTTTTAAAGCCCTGGAGTAGTTGTTCAAAGGAAAGCTTTTATTGAGGCCCATTATATAAAACAACAATAATAACAGAGAAAACAAGGGGAAGAAGGCAAGAGGGATGCTAAGGACTATAACTTGAAAATTCTTGATTGTTGGCCGGGCGCGGTGGCTCAAGCCTGTAATCCCAGCACTTTGGGAGGCCGAGACGGGCGGATCACAAGGTCAGGAGATCGAGACCATCCTGGCTAACCCGGTGAAACCCCGTCTCTACTAAAAAATACAAAAAAAACTAGCCGGGCGAGGTGGTGGGCGCCTGTAGTCCCAGCTATGTGGGAGGCTGAGGCAGGAGAATGGCGTGAACCCGGGAGGCGGAGCTTGCAGTGAGCTGAGATCCGGCCACTGCACTCCAGCCTGGGCGACAGAGCGAGACTCCGTCTCAAAAAAAAAAAAAAAAAAAAAAATTATTGATTGTGTTTATCCTTGAAGATAGTAGGAAGCAAGACTTTCTCACAGAGCATTTTTTAAAAGTTAATAGTGATAAAAGATATTAGACCTAATTAATAATAACCAGAAGCATTTTAGTATAATCTTTTACTGAACTTTTTTATAGATGTTAACACGCTAATAGTATATAAATCATTTAATAAACTTACTTTTTTCTGTGTTATTTCCAGCTGTCATAATGTACTCCATGAATGTGTAAGATGCCCTAGAATCAGAACAATGTAAGATTGTGGGTTAGATAACAGTTTACCACCACTAAAGGAGGTGTTCTTTTTTTGATGCTTTAGAAGTAAAAAGTAATTGGTGAGGCACTCAGTCCTGGCCTGTAATCTTTAGAAATGATATCGATTACTGGCTTTCATCTTTCTGATTTTATTTTTGAACTTAAGAAGTAACTTTAGTTTTCGTTTGTTTAATCCCATGATTTAAAATGTGGTGTTTGCTCTTTTTTTTAACTTTTATTTTAGTTTCATGGATACATGTGCAGGTTTGTTCTATAGATAGATTGCATGTAACAGGAGTTGGTGTATATATTATTTTGTCACCCAGATAATAATCATAGAACCTGATGGATAGCTTTTCAATCCTTACTTTCCTCTTACCCTCCACCCTCAAAGAGGCCTAGGAGACTATTGTTCCCTTCTTCGTGTCCATGTGTACTCAGGGTTTAGCTCCTACTTATAAGTGAAAACATTCAGTGTTTGGTTTTCTGTTCCTGTGTCAGTTTGTTTAGGACAATGGCATCCAGCATCCAGCTCCATCCATGTTGCTGCAAAGGACATGATCTCGTTCTTTTTTTCTTTTGAGACAGTCTTGCTCTGTCACCCAGGCTGGAGTGCAGTGGTGTGATCTTGGCTCACTGCAACCTCTGCCTCCTAGGTTCAAGCGATTCTCCTACCCCAGCCACCTGAGTTGCTGGGATTACAGGCGCCTGCCACCATGCCTAGTGAATTTTTTTTTTTTTTTTTTTAAGTAGAGACGGGGTTTCACCATGCACAATGTTGGCCAGGCTGGTTTTGAATTCCTGGCCTCAAGTGATCAACTCACCTCAGTCTCCTGAAGTGCTGGGATTACAGGCATGAGCCACTGCACCTGGCCGTCTTGCCTTTTTTATGCCTGTGTAGTATTCCATGGTGTATATGTACCACATTTTCTTTATCCAGTCTACTGTGGATGGATAACTAGGTTGATTCCATGTCTTTGCTGTTATGAATAGTGCTATGATGAACATATGTGTGCATGTGTCTTTATGGTAGAACAATTTATATTCCTTTGGATATATACCTAGTAATGGGATTGCTGGCTCGAATAGTATTTCTTTGTGTGTGTGTTTTATTTATTTATTTTTTTTGAGATGGAGTCTTGCTCTTTTGCCCAGAGTGGCACAATCTTGGCTCACTGCAAACTCTGCCCCCCAGGTTCAAGCAATTCTCCTGCCTCAGCCTCCTAAGTAGCTGGGATTACAGGTGCCTGCCATCATGCCCGGCTAATTTTTGTATTTTTAGTAGAGATGTGGTTTCACCATGTTGGCCAGGCTGGTCTCAAACTCCTGACTTCAGGTGATCCACCCACCTCAGCCTTCTAAAGTGCTGGGATTACAGGCCACCATGCCCTGTGATAGTTTCTTTTGTTATGCAGAAGCTCTTTAGTTTAATTACCTCCCATTTGTTAATTTCTGATTTGTTGCAATTGCTGTCAGCATCTTCATCATGAAATCTTTGTCAGGGCCTATACCACCGTTTTTTTTTGAGATGAAGTCTTGCTCTCTTGTCCAGGCTGGAGTGCAGTGGCATGATCTTGGCTCACTGCATCCTCTGCCTCCCACATTCAAGCAATTCTCCTGCCTCAGCCTCCTAAGTAGCTGGGATTACAGGCGCCTGCCACTACGCGTGGCTAATTTTTGTATTTTTAGTAGAGATGGGGTTTCACCATGTTAGCCAGGCTGGTCTTGAACTACTGATCTCAAGTGATCTGCCCACCTCTGCTTCCCAAACTGCTGGGATTACAGGTGTTAGCCACCGTGCCCAGCCGGGCCTATATGATTTTATACCTAGAAAACCCCATAGTCTCTGTCCATAAGCTCCTAGATCTGATAAACAATTTAAGCAGAGTTTCTGGATACACAATTGTTGTACAAAAATCAGTAGCATTCCTATATACTAATAATGTCCAAGCTGAGTGCCAAACAGGAATGCAATCCCATTCACAATAGCCACAAAAACAGTAAAATACCTAGGAATACAACTAACCAGAGAGGTGAAAGATCTTTACGGTAAGAATTGTAAAACACTGCTGAAAGAAATCAGAGTTGACACAAACAAATGGTAAAACATTCCATGCTCATGGATAAGAAGAATCAATATTGTTAAAATGGCCATACCACCAAAAGCAATTTACAGACTGAATGCTGTTCCTCTCAAACTACCAATGACATTCTTCACAGAATTGGAAGAAACTATTATAAAATTCACATGGAAGTGTAAAAGAGCCCAAATAGCCAAAACAATCCTAGGCAAAAAGAACAAAGCTGGAGGCATCGCATTACCTGACTACTACAGTGCTGCAGTAACCACAACATCATGGTACTGGTACAAAAACAGACACATAGACCAGTGAAACCGAATAGAGAGCCCAGAAATAAAGCCACACACCTACAGCCATCTGATCTTCGACAGAACATGCAATGGGGATAAAACTGCTTGTTCAATAAATGGTGCTGGGATAACTGGCTAGCCATATGCAGAAGACTGAAACTGAACCCCTTCCTTAATGCCCGTATACAGAAATCAACTCAAGATGGATTAAAAACTTAAATGTAAAACCTAAAACTAAAAACCCTTGTAAAAATCCTAAGTGTTTGTTCTCTAACAGACATGAGGCATAATCTGAGATAGTTTTGTCTGAGAAAACTTTTGGAATTAGTACAGTGTCAGTCAGAGAAGAGTCACAAAAACTACAGCCAACATTTAAAACAGGATAATGCTTTATTTAAGCCAAGCTTAATAGACATTTTAAAACCATATCAAAATCATGTCATCCATACAATAACAATATTGTCTTACCCTTTGGCATTCACTATAAGAAAAGCATTTCAAATAATCCCATTTTGCATAAAAGATCCATTTCTATTTTATTTTATTTTTTATTTTTGAGACGGAGTCTCGCTCTGTCACCCAGGCTGGAGTGCAGTGGCGCGATCTTGGCTCACTGCAAGCTCCGCCTCCCGGTTCATGCCATTCTCTCGCCTCAGCCTCCTGAGTAGCTGGGACTACAGGCGCCTGCCACCATGCCCTGCTAATTTTGTTTTTGTATTTTTAGTAGAGATGGGGTTTCACCGTGTTAGCCAGGATGGTCTTGATTTGCTGACCTCATGATCCTCCCGCCTCGGCCTCCCAAAGTGCTGGGATTACAGGTGTGAGCCACCGCGCCCGGCCGTAGAAGATCCATTTCTAATAAAAAGCTAATATATTTAATTAAAAGACTATTAGAATTAACTCTTCTCTTACAGCTCTTTTCTAGCTTTTCCTTTAGTCAACAATATCTTTAGCTAATATGTTAAGGGAATTTGTATTCACGGAAGAATCTTTGTCATTTAAGCATAATGTGAAATATAAAATTGTTGGTTGCTATCAAAGAATTAGATGAGCAAATACAGGCATTCACTTCTGAAACTTACTAATACTCAAGAAATCAGAGACCCATTAAAGTGGGTTTGGAAGACCTGTGAGCTTTGTGCTTGAGAAAAGCATTGTTCTATTTTACTTTTTATGACTTCTTTTGACTTTGACTTCATCTTCTAATATTTTTGTTGAATTTCATTTTTGCTGTCAAATTTTTAGTTTCTAAAAACTCTTTTCTGCCATCTTTGTCCCTCCTTTTGAAAACTATAACATCCTCTTATTTTACAGATCTGTTCCTTATCTCAGGAACATTATTAATGTTATTAATGTTTTCTTTTCTGTTTTTCTTTCCTTTGGGATTTTTTTTTTCCCTGTTGTGATATCTGTCATTTGTACTTATTTTCTTCAAATGTCTAATGACTTGGCTGGCAATTAAGATGGATTAGAAGCTTTGTACATGGGTGAGGATTATGGATCTGTGAGTTCACTGCAGATGAAAAAGTGGTGATCTCAGTCTTAAGTCTGGGCTTCCATCAGATACCATTCTTTGTTGGATTTTTTTTCTTTTGGACAAGGCCTCAGTCTTTCCTGAGAAGACTTACCCAGTTTGCTTGGAGATTTTTCTAGCTGCTGACATTTTTTGATTAGAATGGGTATAGGAGGCTGAGGATCCCATCATTTTAGTATGCAGATTTACACCTAAATGCTCATTTCTAGTCCCTAAACCTTCTGCAATCCATGGTGTCTAGTGAAAGTGAATCTGGAAATTCTGCTGCAATTCCTGAGGACTAGTGGCTCTCAGCGGAAGTGGTGTTTGGGGAGTGGTGGTGGTGGGTGATTTTGTCCCCCAGAGGACATTTGGCAGGGTCCAGAGACATTTTTTATTGTCATGACTTGGATGGTACTGAACATCCTAAAATGTACAGGACATCCCCACAATGAAGAATTATTTGATCCACTAGTGCTGAGGCTGAGAAACTCTGCTCTAGAGAGTAATCCTTTGTTCTCATGAGGGTTATGTGGTGGTGTGAGGGTGGTGTTTGTGCTGGTGTGTGTGCATGTTGCTGCAGCAGGGGGTATGATTGCTCTGTATACATACTTTAAGTCTCAGTTTTTAACCCCTAATCTTACCCCTTCCTTCTGAGATACCTGATGCCTTCAAGTCCCACATTTTTCGTTTTCTTTTCTTACTTTTTTTTTTTTTTTTTTTTTTTGAGACGGAGTCTCACTGTTGCCCAGGCTGGAGTACAGTGGCACGATCTCGGCTCACTGTAAGCTCCGCCTCCTGGGTTCACGCCATTCTCCTGCCTCAGCCTTCCTAGTAGCTTGGACTACAGCGCCCACCACCACGCCTGGCTAATTTTTTGTATTTTTAGTAGTGACGGGGTTTCACCGTGTTAGCCAGGATGGTCTTGATCTCCTGACCTCGTGATCCGCCCGCCTCGACCATCTAAAGTGCTGGGATTACAGGCATAAGCCACTGTGCCCGGCCTAGTCCCACATTTTTCCAACATTCTGTGGGGCATATTTATATTCTGTATCCCTGATTATAGACACTTAGGTTGTATTCCCTTTTCTCTCTACTTTGAGTTACAGTCAGTCCTCTGTTAGCTTTCTAGCTTCTCAAATTGGGTACACACATACTTTTCCCCTCATAGGTAGGGATTCTTAGTTTCAGAATTTAGGGCAAGGGAAAAATATTTCATTTATAAAACAAAGACAAGGAATATAATTTGTTCTTTGTAATTTGTATTTATTGCTTATTGACACTTAGGTATCAAGTGACACTTGGGTATCAGGTGATACTTGGGTGTCAAGTCATGGTGATAAATGTTGGAAATGAGTTTGTGTAGCTGTCACAATTGTGTTGGAATACATTTTGTAGGAGTTAGAAAAAATATTAACTGTTAAACTCATATTAAACTTTATTTTAGAGTCATGAGTGGAAAATTAACTGTTCAAGAAGAGCAGATTGTAGAATTGATTGAAAAAATTGGTGCTGTTGAGGAGGAGCTGAATAGGGTAAGCATTTAAAATGATATTTACTGTTATGTGAAAAGCAAATATTGAAAGAAAATTTTAGAAGGTGAAAGACCTAATATTTTTTCCTTCAATATATGTATATATATTTTTTTTAGATGGAGTCTCGCTCTGTCACCCAGGCTGGAGTGCAGTGGTGTGATCTCGGCTCACTGTAACCTCTGCTGCCTGGGGTCAAGCGATTCTTCTGCCTCAGCCTCCCAAGTAGCTGAGATTACAGGCGTGTGCCACCATGCCTGGCTAATTTTTTTGTATTTTTAGTAGAGACAGGGTTTCACCATGCTGGCCAGGCTGGTCTTGAACTCCTGACCTCATGATCCACCCATCTCGGCCTCCCAAAATGCTCGGATTACAGGCATGAGCTACCGCACCCAGCTCCTTCTTTAAGATTTTATTTAAAAAAAAAAAAAAGATTTTATTTTGCTGACCCTTATACTGAAAGTAAGTTATATCATGATTTTTTACTATCATCAATCACATAAAAAAAGCTGACAGCTTATATTAATGAAACATTACAAAAAATTAACTGAATTGTTTGATTTTGTTATTAAAACTACAAAATAGTGAATGCTGAAGCATTTTTGTTAACATGTTTATCAGATGAAGGAACACAGATATTGGGAGAGACTGGATATTAAAGAAAAGTAATATAACTAGGGTAGGCAAGAGGCCTGACCTTTCAGGCCACTCTCATATTAATACCTTTATTTATTAATAATAATAATTATTATTATTTTTGAGACAGAGTCTCACTGTGTCACCCAGGCTGGAGTGTGGCGTGATCTCGGCTCACTGCAAGCTCCGCCTCCCGGGTTCACGCCATTCTCCTGCCACAGCCTCCTGACTAGCTGGGACTACAGGCACCCGCCACTGCGCCCGGCTAATTTTTTGTATTTTTAGTAGAGACAGGGTTTCACCGTGTTAGCCACGATGGTCTCTATCTCCTGACCTCGTGATCCACCCGCCTCGGCCTTCCAAAGTGCTGGGATTACAGGCGTGAGCCACCATGCCTGGCCATTTTAAATTATTTTTTAGAGACAGGGTCTTGCTCTGATGCCCAGGCTACAGTGCAGTGGCGTAATCATATCTTACTGCAGCCTCAAACTTCTGGTCTCAAGCAACTCTCCTGCCTCAGCCTCCTGAGTAGCTGGACTTCAGGCATGCACCACCATACCTGGCTAATTATTTTATTTTTTTGTAGAAGTCTTGCTATGTTGCCTAGGCTGGTCTCAAACTCTGGGGCTCAAGTGATCCTCCTGCCTTGGCCTCCCAAAGTGCTGGAATTACAGGCATGAATCACCTTGCCGGGCCACATTAACACTGTTTTATTCAAATTCAATGGCAATGTTGAAGGAACCTGAAGAATTAATAGTACTACCCCAAACCTATTATTTAATCTCAAAGAGTTGAGTAAGATTGCAGAAAGAAACCGGATGACATATTTGTGTTAATCTACTGGGTAACTTGTTACAGCTTTTGCATGGAAATAATTTGTTTCATTTTTCTAATCTTATGAACTAGCCAGATATCCTACCAACCAGATCAGCATTTTTTAAATTCTACGTTATATTTAGGTTACAGAGTTGTTTATGGATAATAAAAATGAACTTGACCAGTGTAAATCTGACCTGCAAAATAAAACACAAGAACTTGAAACCACTCAGAAACATTTGCAAGAAACTAAATTACAACTTGTTAAAGAAGAATATATCACATCAGCTTTGGAAAGTACTGAGGAGAAACTTCATGATGCTGCCAGCAAGGTTTGTCCCTTGTATTGATTTATACTCATATTAAATAGAGAATGGGTAGAAATAATGTCTGTGCTTAAGCATTAATTATGATATTCTGTTTATTCACCCAAAATGGTATTTCTGTCCATTTAAAACACATTATTTTACTATTTCATCCATATTTTTCTTAGTGGAGATGTTGACTTATGAAAAAACTACTCCTGCTCCTGGAGTTTGGAAAATAGAACATAACTTAGCCAGGCGTGGTGGCTCACGCCTGTAATCCCAGGACTTTGGGAGGCCGAGGCGGGCAGATGACCTGAGGTCAGGTGTTCGAGACCAGCCTGACCAACATGGAGAAACCCGTCTCTACTAAAAATACAAAATTAGCTGGGCGTGATCGCGCCATTGCACTCCAGCCTGGGCAACAAGAACAAAACTCTGTCTCAAAAAAAAAAAAAAGAAAATAGAACATAACTTTATAATATATTTTGTAGACATTTAGAATGTGATGTTGAGATGCTTTTTCTTTGTGGGGATGATTGAACCTAATTAGTCATTAAGAATTGAGTATGTTCTGGCCGGGCACAATGTCTCACGCCTATAATCCCAGCACTTTGGGAGGCTGAGGTGGGTGGATTGCTTGAGGTTAGGAGTTCGAGACCAGCCTGACCAACATGGTAAAACCCCATCTCTACTAAAAAAAATACAAAAATTAGCCAGGCATGTTGGCACATGCCTATAATCCCATCTACTCAGGAGGCTGAGGCAAGAGAATCGCTTGAACCCAGGAGGCAGAGGTTGCAGTGAGCCGAGATCATGCCACTGCACTCCAGCCTGGGTAACAGAGCAAGACTCTGTCTCAAAAAGAAAAAAAAAAGAATTTAGTATGTTCTAATGATGAAAGATGTTGAAGGTATTTAATTTTTTATTAGTTGTACTTTTTTTTTTGAGACAGACTCTTGCTTTGTCGCCCAGGCTGGAGTGCAGTGACATCATCTCAGCTCACTGTAACATTTGCCTCCCGGGTTCAAGCAATTCTCCTGCCTCAGCCTCCCAAGTAGCTGGGATTACAAGTGCCTGCCACCACACCCAGCTAATTTTGAATTTTATTAGAGACAGGGTTTCACCATGTTGGCCAGGCTGGTCTCAAACTCCTGACCTCAGGTGATCTGCCTGCCTAGGCCTCCCAAAATGTTGGGATTACAGGTGTGAGCCACCACCCCCGGCCATTAGGTGTACTTTTGAGGAAATAGTAGAACATAGAAGGGAAAAAATTTCTGAGGAGGCATGATTATTGCAATAACTGACAAAATCAGTTTTCCTTGCTTGCGTAGATGGCTACAGGAAGGGAAATAAAAATTACTGGGCATCTGGATAAATTAGCATAAGTTAAAGCATTTCTTCTGATACAATGTCTAAAATTTACTAGTTTTTTTTTTTTTTTTTTTTTTTGAGACAGAGTCTCTCTGTCTGTCGCCCGGCCTGGAGTGACAGTGGCACAATCTTGGCTCACTGCAACCTCCACCTCCCAGGTTCAAGCAATTCTTCTGCCTCAGCCTCCTGAGTAGCTGGAACTGCAAGTGTGTACCACCACACCTGGCTAATTTTTGTATTTTTAGTAGAGACGGGATTTCACCATGTTGGTCAGGCTGGAAAATTTACTAGTTCTTATCAAGATAAATCCTTATGTAGATACTTTCATTAGATTCCTTTCGTCATATCCATTTTGTCTAACACTTATTTTTTAAAATACAGCTGCTTAACACAGTTGAAGAAACTACAAAAGATGTATCTGATCTCCATTCCAAACTGGATCGTAAGAAGGCAGTTGACCAACACAATGCAGAAGCTCAGGATATTTTTGGCAAAAACCTGAATAGTCTGTTTAATAATATGGAGGCATTAATTAAGGATGGCAGCTCAAAACAAAAGGCCATGCTAGAAGTACATAAGACCTTATTTGGTAAGTTCAGGCTGTTCTGTTCTAGTCTTGATGTGTTAAGTGTGATGTTGATTTCAAAACTGATAATTTAATTTTGTGAAACATAGACGACAGTGTCACCAATACTCTCTACCATGCACAAACTATTTGTTCAGGCTGCAGATTAATGCTTTACTGTCTCTGAATTAAAACAAATCTTTTTCCCTCCCCACCCTCCCTTCTGTTTTCTATAAATTGTTACATTTATTAAGTAACTAAGTATATAAACGTTAGAAGTAGAAGTCCTCTTTTTCCCTGACTCTGGCCCCTGTCCCTGGGTCATTCACCATAGGTGTTATTGTTAAATTTCTTGGGCCTTTTTCTAGAAATTTTCTGTGCATAAACATTCTGCAACTTTTTATTGGGGGGGGGCATGTATATCTTGATGGTTTGCTGTATTGTCAGAATATGTTTGTGTCTCATTGTTTTTAACTATTCTATTATCTCCCTTTAGAAAAAAGTATGTTTATTTAGTGTGAAATACTATCTTCATTATGGAAAATTTGGACATCTAGAAATATAAAAATTTAAAACATCATCTAGACTCTAGTCTCATTAAGCCAAGCACAATCAATACATTTTGGTATTGATTTCCAGTTTTTCTTTTCTTCTGTAAACTTACCATAATTCTGTATATTATTTTTAGTTAGAGATTAATTATAGAATATTCTAATTCTTTGTGCACTATGAATTATAGTTATGGGTCTGATACACTTACAAATATGTTAAGGGCTTACAGAGCACTATAGAAAATATGTAATGTATATTTAAATATTTCCTTGCTTATGTAGAGAGCCAGTTCTTTTAAGCTCGTTATTACAAATTCTACAAGGGTATACTTTTGCCAACTTCTCTGAAATGGTTTGAACTGTATTTAATATATATATATGTGTATATCAAATATATTTATGTCAAAGTTTACATCTTTCTGTTTTTTTCTGTTTGTTCTAGGTAATCTGCTGTCTTCCAGTGTCTCTGCGTTAGATACCATTACTACAGTAGCACTTGGATCTCTCACATCTATTCCAGAAAATGTGTCTACTCGTGTTTCTCAGATTTTTAATATGATACTAAAAGAACAATCATTAGCAGCAGAAAGTAAAACTGTACTACAGGAACGGATTGTTAGTATATCTTTTAAAATATTTTTGAAGGATTACATTTGATAAGTATTTGATAAAATATTTTGAAGGGTTACATTTGATAAATCTTAATAAACAATGTTAACTGCTATTCTTTCATCTTAAGCTTTGCTAGACGCAGTCATAGACACGTCACTGTGAGAGTACATATATATATATTTTTTTCTTTCTTTTTTTTTTTTTTGAGACGGAGTCTTGCTCTGTCGCCCAGGAGTGCCGTGGCACCATCTCAGCTCACTGTAAGCTCCGCCTCCCAGGTTCATGCCATTCTCCTGCCTCAGCCTCCCGAGTAGCTGGGACTATAGGTGCCCGCCTGGCTAATTTTTTGTATTTTTAGTAGAGACGGGGTTTCACTGTGTTAGCCAGGATGATCTCAATCTCCTGACCTCGTGATCCGCCCACCTTAGCCTCCCAAAGTGCTGGGATTATAGGCGTGAGCCACCGTGCCCAGCCAGCGTCTCATTTTCTTTATTTTTATGTATTTTTTTTTTTAGCCTCTCCTTTCTCGGTTCACTGCAACCTCTGCCTCCTGGGTTCAAGCGATTCTCTTGCCTCAGCCTCCTGAGTAGATGGGATTATAGGCATGTGCCAACATGCCTGGCTAATTTTTTTTTTTTTTTTTTTTTTTTTTTAGTAGAGATGGGGTTTTACCATGTTGGTCAGGCTGGTCTCGAACTCCTAACCTCAAGCAATCCACCCACCTCAGCCTCCCAAAGTGCTGGGATTATAGGCGTGAGTCACCGTGCCCGGCCGAGAGTACGTCTATATTTTAAAAGACAGATCTCTCCACTGTTTATTCTCTCCCAGAAAGATTATTTTCAAATGTATGGAACTAACTTTTGAAACTTTTTTCACTCATGTCTTGTAACATTAGGAATAGGAGTTATTAGTGAGGCTTTTAATGACTAAAGGGCAAGTTTAGCACCACATGATAGCAAGGGATTTGTTAGTTGGCCCAGAAATTGGTAAGTCCCTCTTTCCTCAGGGGTCCTGGACCCAACCAGAAGGGGATATTGGGTAGTTAATTTTAAAACTACAGTAATATATGATAGTAATAATAGTGCAAGAAAAGTATGTTTAAGAATTCTGGGAACACATAACAATTCTTAGGGTTAGATCTGTGTGGCTGTGCCCTTCTGGGCCATAACTGTAAATCTTTTCTCCACAGTTCTATGGAAGTCACTCATCTAATTGCACTTCATATTACCTCCTTCATACTTGATTTATATAGTCTTTATTTTAAAATTGTATGGTTGGTCTAGGAAGTTCTTAGCCATATAATTTGTTTTCTGTGTGCAGGGTCTTTGCCTCCCTTTTTCAGTTTAACAATATTTATTAAGCATTTCAAAGTAAATACTACAAATGTTAGCTGACCCTCTGCCTCAATTCATTGCTTAGATGACATTATTTGATAGGTTTTCTCAATCACCCAAATTTGACAGTGTTAAAAGATACCCTGTCAGTACTAACTTTTCAAATATTGATTCATTCATTAAATGGTCTCTATATGTACAAGCATACTTCAAAGATGTTGCAGGTTTGCTTCCAGACTACTGCAATAAAGTGAATATTACAATAAAGCAAGTCATGAATTTTTTGGTTTCCCAGTGCATATAAAGGTTATGTTGACCAGGCACAGTGGCTCACGCCTGTAATTCCAGCAGACGCCTGGTGGGACAATCAGAACACAAACAACGTTTATCAATTACGTTTGCTGTCTTACAGGGGTACAGTTTATGGTACCCCAAGACAATTATAATAGTAACATCAAAGATCATTGATCACAGTGTGTAATGAAAAAGTTTGAAATACTGCAGTAGTTACCAAAATGTGATGCAGAGACAGAAAGTGAGCACATGATATTTGAAAAAAGTCACTGATAGACTTGCTCATGGTAGGGTTGCCACAAACCTTCAATTTGTAAAAATTTGGTATCTGTGATGCATAGTAAGGTGAAGCACAATAAAATAAGCTATGCCTGAATTGATATATTTCTACTTACCAAGTTACGATTTTTGCTTGAATTAAAAGAAAAGAGGAATGTTGCTGTCATAAAATTAGGTGAAATTGATATGCTAGCTCTTCTTTCCAAAAGAATGCCAGTAGGCCTATAAGTATTTACTAATGTATTTCTGTTATACTTCCTCAGCCCTATCCTACCAAAAGAGCTTAGATCAGGACTTTTTTTCTTTTTATAAATATTTCCAATCTATACTACATTCTTAATTTTTCCCATTTCTTGACAAGAACAACATCTTTCACAAGTTCTTCTGATACAATAGGATATAAGTCATCTCAGATCTTCAAAGTTAAATACTTCTAGCCCAAGGGCTAATCTTGATGACTACTTGGTCTCAGCCTTTTTGACTGGTAACCTAAACTTGTTTGAAATTTATTTTCTTAAAGTATACTTACAGGTTTTTTAAAATTTATTTTCTTTGGAGTGCTGAAATCTTAATTGATTGTCATTTTCCTCTCTTTTGAATTCTTCTGACTTCTATTTCATTAAACTATTAAGAAATTGTTCTGGCTCGTGCGGCAGCTCATTGCAGCACTTTGGGAGGCCGAGGTGGGTGGATCACCTGAGGTCAGGAGTTCGAGATCAGCCTGGCCAACATGGTGAAACCCTGTCTTTACAGAAATACAAAAATTAGCTAGGCATGGTAGCAGGTGCCTGTAATCCCAGCTACTTGGGAGGCTGAGGCAGGATAATTGCTTGAACCCAGGAGGCAGAGGTTGCAGTGAGCCGAGATCACGCCATTGCACTCCAGCCTGGGCCACAAGAGTGAAACTCTATCTCAGAAAAAGAAAAAAAAAAATTCTATGTTTTCACTGGGCTTGAAAAAAGAGAAATTATTATATTTATTGTAATATAATAAGTTATAATAAATTATTATATTATTATATTGATTTATCTATGTAGACTATAAAGAACGGAGAATGGGGCCGGGCGCGGTGGCTCACGCCTGTAATCTCAGCACTTTGGGAGGCCTAGACGGGCAGATCATCTGAGGTCAGGAGTTTGAGACCAGCCTGGCCAACATGGCGAAACCCCATCTCTACTAAAAATACAAAAATTGCCTGGGTGTGGTGGCTCACACCTGTAATCCCAGCTACTCGGGAGGCTGAGGCAGGAGAATCACTTGAACCCATGAGGCAGAGGTTGCAGTGAGCCAAGATCTTGCCATGGTACTCCAACCTGGGCAACAGAATGAGACTCTGTCTCAAAAAAAAAAAAAAAAAAAAAAAAATGGAGAATGGAAATTTAGAATTTTAATGTGAATATTTAGCTACCAAAGTATTTAAGATATCATTTAGAAAGGTTTATGGAAGTGGAAGTATCTTTTTAAAGACCTATTTGTTTATTTTTAAAACCAGAATGTACTCAAGACTGATCTTCTAACTTCACTGGAAACGATTTTATCCCCAACTGTGGTGTCTATACTGAAAATCAATAGTCAACTGAAGCATATTTTCAAGACTTCATTGACAGTGGCCGATAAGGTAACAAATGCTATGTTCTTAATATCTCAAAATTGATGTGTTGTTTAAGAAGGAAACTCATTTTTGTTTCTTCAAAGATAGAAGATCAAAAAAAGGAACTAGATGGCTTTCTCAGTATACTGCGTAACAATCTACACGAACTACAAGAAAATACCATTTCTTCCTTGGTTGAGTCACAAAAGCAATGTGGAAACCTAACTGAAGACCTGAAGACAATAAAGCAGACCCATTCCCAGGTATGTTGTTTAGCTGACTTGGGGAGTACAGAAAGAGAGTTTTAGGATGATTTGATATAACTTGATAATTAATCTATGTTATACAATCTGAATACTGTAAAACCTGAAACCTGAAAATACCATAGCCACTGTTGCTTATAACAGTAATTATTGTAAAGCAATCGAGAATACTTCTCTTAATATTTGAAGTTTTGCTACATCTAGAACCCCATGCAGAACCACAATATGACAAAACAGTCCTTTTCTCACATCAAGATGAAAGAGGAATCTGGAGAAACATACCTTTAGAGAAGAATGGTTATAACATTTAAAGTGAACATGTATCTACATTAAAACCTGCTAAGTTGCTTCTTTCTAGGATGGCATGGATAGTTGTCTTTCATAAACCAAGTCCTACTTTTCTCTTATTTCTGTCTCATTGATAGACATTTAAAACATAGTAAATTGATACAATTTATAATTCTTATTGATTATAAATGTAATTCATGATTTATCTTCCCTGTAAACTGTTCCTCATTATATGAGGCTTTAAACCAAAACCAAGCCTTCAAACCATAATCTATAAATATCAGATATATGAAAAACAGCTTCTGGTATTCTTAAGACTTTAATAATGACTGTCTAAAATTTTATTAAATAAGCTTATTATGATATGACTGAACTCTTGTAATAGTTAACATTTATTGAGCAATTAACTGTGTGTTTATTCCTCCCATCAGTATAGATATAAATTCTATTACTAGTCAGATTTAATGAGGAAACTGAGACCTTGTGAGCATCTAATAGTATGTAGATCATCTTACAGAAGGTGGGAGCGATTGTATTACCTGAAAAGCATCCATGTTTGAGTGTCTCTTCTATGTGTTTCTTGGCAACTTAAAATTGCAGTATTTTCTCATACATCTGCGTAGGTTATTTCCCCTTAAGCCTGTTGAGAACTTTTTAGGTGTATATTCTAAGGCTGATCTAAGGCTTTTTATAAATTTACTGTTTTGAAATGCTTAAAATTGTTAGGCAGTTGTTTAAAAAAAACAAAACAAAAAAATCTGATCTGAAAAGTATCTTAGCATGAATAATTTGGCTTCCCTGGCTTTAAGAAAGCAAGTTCAGTTTGTGAGCTATTTCTTAGGTTTTCCAGAACTTGAAATGAGCACTATTAAAATAATTGTGTAAAACTTTGAACACATTTACATATGGATAAATATGATAATACCTGCATTAGCATTCAAATTATTAATCTGATAATACCTTTGAGACTAGTAAAAATACTGACAGACTTTATTAATAATCAGAATGTTAGATATGTATTGTCAACTGATGTGTTATTCAGAGATACTGGCCAACCAGCAGACTGAACAGTGAATAAGAATGTTAGATGTATTTTCAGCTCTTCCTTGGTCATTAGGATGGCTTCTTCATTTTGCAATGTAGCATGTTATATGCCTGCAAGAGCTTGTTTTCAAAAATGTAAAATATGAGCAAAGATAAGACTATTTACATTTTGTTAATATGATCCAACTAGGTTCTGTAAAATTTTTTAGCTCCAGTAATTGATAATATTTTTGGATTGCTTGACCCGTTAGTATATCACATTAATTTTCCCTTCTAGTAGTGTTATCAGTTAAAAAGCTACTTCATATATCTGTCAAAGTTGGTCTTAAACATAATGTGATATATGGGGTTGTTTGAGTAGTTTTGAGGTACACTGAAAGTAATTTGTTACTTACAGCTAAAATAGTAAAGTTTGCTAATTATTTACTTTTTAAAAAATCCTGGCTGGATGTGATGGCTCACATCTGTAATCTCAGCACTTTGAGAGGCTGAGAGCAGATTGATACCTGAGGCTAGGAGTTTGAGACCAGTCTGGTCAACATAGTGAGACCACGTCTCTACAAAAAAAAAAAAATTGTTTAAATTAGCCAGGCATGGTGGCTCATGCCTGTAGCCCCAACTACTTGGGGACTGAGGAAAGAGGATCCCTTGAGCCCAGGAGGTTGAAGCTGCAGTGAGCCTTGATTGTGCCACTGCACTACAGCTTGGACAACAGAGTGAGACCCTGTCTCTAAAAAAAAAAAAATCCTACATTTTAATATCACTTCCACCGCTTTCCTCTGTGGAAGAAAGGTAGAGTTAAAGCTCTCTTGTCAAGAATTTATATAATTAACACCTAT
Source organism: Papio anubis (assembly GCF_008728515.1). Classification (NCBI taxonomy): domain Eukaryota; kingdom Metazoa; phylum Chordata; class Mammalia; order Primates; family Cercopithecidae; genus Papio; species Papio anubis. Next base: position 41,218,262 of record NC_044986.1, on the reverse strand, counting down.
GGACAATACTTCTTGTTTTGTTACCAGTCATAAAAAATGTTCAAGTGTCATAATTTTAAGTCTCCTCACTTCCCACACTTTTCTTACAGGAACTTTGCCAGTTAATCAATCTTTGGACAGAGAGATTCTGTGCGTTGGAGGAAAAGTGTGAAAATATACAGAAACCACTTAGTAGTGTCCAGGAAGATATACAGCAGTAAGCTATTTTAAAATTCTCTTAAACTTTTCTGTAAGTCTGAAATTATTTCAGAAGAAAAAGCTTTAAATAGTACAAATAATTCCTCTGTGTACTTTCAAATTTTGTTGATATTTTATTATGTATGTGTATATATACATGCATATAAATGTCTTTTCATTGCATATTTGTGCTCTCTTTTAAGACAGTGAAAAACCTGGCTGTTATCCACAATATATTTTTGAATTTCCTCAATTTTAGAAAACACACTAAGTAATTTCACAATTTCTAACCTATATTACTGATGAAAAATTTACTAACTAGAGCAGGGTTTGGCAAACTATGGATAGCAGGCTGGATGCCTATTATTGCAAATAATTTCATTGGACACTGTCATATCTGTTTACATGTTGTCTTTGGCTGCCTTTGCACTGCAGTGGCAAAGTTGAGTCATTGCATCCAAGTCATTGAACAATAGCCTAAAATATTTGCTATCTGGCTTTTCAAGAAAAAGTTTGCTGATTCCTGTATTAGAGTTTTGTTTTGTTTTTTCATTTTTGTTTTTGTTTTTGAGATGGAGTCTTGCTCTGTCACCCAGGCTGGAGTGCAGTGGTGCGATCTGGGCTCACTGCAAGCTCCGCCTCCCGGGCTGACGCCATTCTCCTGCCTCAGCCTCCCAACTAGCTGGGACTACAGGTGCCCGTCACCACTCCTGGCTAATTTTTTGTATTTTTAGTAGAGACGGGGTTTCACCATGTTAGCCAGGATGGTCTCTATCTCCTGACCTCGTGATCTGCCCGCCTCGACCTCCCAAAGTGCTGCGATTACAGGCGTGAGCCACCGCGCCCGGCCCTGTTTTGTTTTTTGAGACAAAAACAAACAACCTGCTCTGTAGCCCAGGCTGGAGTACAGTGGCCCGAGTGCAGTGGCGTGATCTCGGCTCATTGCAACCTCCGCCTCCCAAGTTCAGGCGATTCTCCTGCCTCAGCCTCCCGAGTAGCTGGGATTATAGGCACATACCACCATGCCTGGCTAATTTTTTGTATTTTTAGTAGAGATGGGGCTTCGCCATTTTGGCCAGGCTGGTCTTGAATTCCTGGTCTCAACTGATCTCCCACCTCGACCTCCCAAAGTACTGGGATTGCAGGTGTGAATCACTGTCCCCCGCCTATATTAGAGTTTAATGTTGCTTTGTAGCCTCATTGCTTGCCAGTTCTGGCCTGTATTAGAGTTTAAGGTTGCTTTGTAGCCTCATTGCTTGCCAGTTCTGCATACTTACCATACACTACAGTCAGACCTATGTTTTCTTTTTTAGGAATTTTATAACTTTATGGTTTAACATTTATATTCATAATCCATTTAAAAATTTTTATATAACATAGGAGATTTGCCAGGTTTCAGGTTTTTTTTGCCTATAGAGTATTCTATTCTCATGAGGAGAAAGATACTATATTTACCCTATTTTTCCCCATTTAATTCCTAAATTAAACTTCCTAAAGTTTCAAGCTTTCTTTGGTGTGAAGAACTTCTTGTAGTCTTTAAGGGTGGGTCTGCTGGACGCAAATTCTGTTTTCCTTTGTCCAAGAATGTCTTGATTTCCCCTGCATTCCTGAAAGGTATTTTCGCTGGCTATGGAATTCAGGGTTGACAATTATTTTTTTCCAGCATTTGAAATATGCTATTCATTTTCTTCTTCTGGCCACTATGAAATGAGAAATCCACTGCCATTCAAGTAATTGTTCCCTTATAGGCAATGGTACAGCTGCTTTCAAAACTTTTTTGTCTTTAGAAACTTGATTATATTTTGTCTACTCATATTTCTTTGAGTTTATTCTATTTGGGTTTTGTTTAGCTGCTTCAATCTGTAGGCTTATGCCTTTCACCAAAACTTGGGAATTTTTCATCTATTAATTCTTTGAATAGTTTTCAGCCCTATACTCTTTTTTTCTCTGCCCCAATGACTTTGATGACACAAATGCTAAATCTTTTATTTTGGTCCCTCAGGAGATACGTATATTTCTTATAGATATACATATATTCTCTTTGTTGTTCACATTGGGGAAATTCTATTGATCTGTCTTCATATTTACTGAGTCTCCTTCTGTCATCTCTAACCTACTGTTAAACCCATTCAGTGAGGTGTTTTATTTCAGTTATTGCTTTTTTATTTTTAGTTTTATAATTTTCATTTGCTTTTTTTATACCTTGTTTCTTAGCTAGGATTTTTTTTTTCCCCAGGAGTATTTTAATTTCTTTTTAGAGCATTTTTATGATGGCTGCTTTAAAATCCTTTCCAGACAATTGCAACATCTGAGTTTTCTTGTTGTTGGCGTCTATTGATTGTCTTTTCTCATTCAACTTGTGATTTTGTGATTCTTGATAAGTGATTCCATATTGTACCTTGAAGATTTTGGGTATTATGTTAGGAGATTCAGGATCTTATTTAAGTATTTTTTAGCTGGCATTTACCCTGTTTAGGCTTAGCATACAGATCCAGGCTCACTTTTATGGGCTGTGGTTCCACTGACAATTTAGTTTTTAGAGCCCTTGCAGTGTTACTCTGATAATGCTTTGTTTGTGTGCTACCCACATGAGAAAAATCTGTATTCTGCTTTTGTTGGATGAAGTGTTCTGTATGTGTCACTTTGATCAAGTTGATTAATAGTGCTATTCAGGTCATCCACGGCCTTACTGAGTTTCTGCCTATTTGTTCTCTCAATGACTAAGAGGGGAGTACTGAAATCTCTAATTGTAGATTTATCTGTTTTTTTTTAATTAGTTCTATCAGTTTTTGCCTCGTGTATCTGAAACTCTGTTGTTGGGTGCATATACATTTAGGATTATTATACCTCCTTGGAGAATTGACCTCTTTATCATTATGTAATATCCACTTTTATTTCTGATAATCTGTCTTGTTCTGAAGTCTGTTTTGTCTGAAATGAATACAGATTCTCCAGCTTTCCTTTGATTGCTATTTGTATGATGTATCCTTCTCCATCTCTTTACTTTTGGTCTAAGTCTTTTTTTTTTTTTTTAAGACAGAGTCTCGCTCTGTCGCCCAGGCTGGAGTGCAGTGGCGCTGTCTCCCTCGCTGCAAGCTCCGCCTCCTGGGTTCACGCCATTCTCCTGCCTCAGCCTCCCGAGTAGTTGGGACTACAGGCACCTGCCACCATGCCCGGCTAATTTTTTTGTATTTTTAGTAGAGGCGGGATTTCACCGTGGTAGCCAGGATGGTCTCGATCTCCTGACCTCGTGATCTGCCCGCCTTGGCCTCACAAAGTGCTGGGATTACAGGCATGAGCCACCGTGCCCGGCCCTTTTGGTCTAAGTCTTTATATTTAAAGTGGGTTTCTTATAGACAGCATATAGTTGGGTCTTGCTTTTTCATCAAATTTATAATCTATGATGATTTATTTATTTATTTGAGACAGAGTCTTTTGCTGTGTGGCCCAGGCTGGAGTACAGTGGTGCAATCTTGGCTCACTGCAGCCTCTGCCTCCTGGGTTCAAGCGATTCTCCTGCCTTAGCCTCCTGAGTAGCTGGGGCTATAGGCACACACCACCATGCCCAGCTAATTTTTGTATTTTTACTAGAGATGGGGTTTCACCGTGTTGGCCAGGCTGGTTTCGAACTCCTGACCTCAAGTGATTTACCTGCCCTGGCCTCCCAAAGTGCTGGGATTATAGGTGTGAGCCACTGCACCCAGCTGCCTTTCCTCATTTAAATTGAGCAATTTTTATGTTTTTATTTTATCTCTTCCATTGACTTATTTATACTTTTAAAATTTTCCCTTTTTAGTAGTATTTCTAGGATTTAAAGTATAGATTTTTTTTTTTTTTTTTTTGGAGATAGAGTCTCACTCTGTCGCCCAGGCTGGAGTGCAGTGGTGCGATCTCCACTCACTGCAAGCTTCGCCTCCCAGGTTCACGCCATTCTCCTGCCTCAGCCTCCCGTGTAGCTGGGACTACAGGTGCCTGCCACTGCGCCCGGCTAATTTTTGTATTTTTAGTAGAGACGGGGTTTCACCGTGTTAGCCAGGATGGTCTCAATCTCCTGACCTCGTGATCCACCTGTCTTGGCCTCCCAAAGTGCTGGGATTACAGGTGTGAGCCACCGCGCCTGGCTAAAGTATACATTTTAAGATAATTTGAATCCATTATCAAATAATTTGCCATTTCACGTGTAGTGAAAGGACATTATAATAGTATATTCCTGTTTCCTCTTTCCCATTTGTCATTATTTTCATATATTTTACTTAGGTGTTTATATATGCAATAAACACCCAATAGATTACTTGGATTGCTTTATCTTCATTTTTAATGTATCTGTTAGATTTTTTTTTGTTTTGAGAGGGAGTCTTTGGTATTTGTCATTATTTTCATATATTTTACTTAGGTGTTTGTATATGCAGTAAACACCTAATACATTGTTACTTGGATTGCTTTATCTATTTTCTTTTTTAATGTATCTACTAGATTTTTTTTTTTTTTTTGAGAGGGAATCTTTGGTCTGTCGCCCAGGCTGGAGTGCAGTGGCGCAATCTTGGCTCACTGCAACCTCTGTCTCCCAGGTTCAAGCAATTCTCCTGCCTCAGCCTTCCAAGTAGCTGGGATTACAGGCACTCATCACCACGCCAGGCTAATTTTTGTATTTTTAGTAGAGATGGGGTTTCACCATGTTGGCCAGGCTGGTCTCAAACTCCGGACCTTGTGATTGCCCGCCTCGGCCTCCCAAAGTGCTGGGATTACAGGTGTGAGCCACTGCGCCTGGCCGAAAATTTTTAATTGCATATGTGGCTCCTATTATACTTCTGTTGAGCAGTGCTGTTCTAGAACTGTAGCTATCATTTATATATCCCTACCTAACTTCTATCATTTGTTTTTCAACCCTGTTTTTGATCCTGTTAAGTATAGCGTGTTCCATTGTGAGCTCTTCCTATATGCTGAATCAAAAAAGTATTTCCTACTTTTTATTCCTGGTATCTAGACTGATGGATTTCTATGCCATTCCATGGCTTTGGAGGAAATACTAGAGTGGGGTTGAAGTAGGAAGAGAAGTGTGATATAGTTTCTTAAGGCCCATGTAAATCATTTTTCCTGCTTTCCTGACATTTATTGTCTACACCAGTGTTTCCCAGTATGGTCTAGGGACTTTGTATTCATCACTCAGGAATCTAGGTGATGTTTATATACACACTGAACATAACTGCACTTGGCATTTATTGTCATGGCTTGTAATATTTTTAACTCAATCTCATCTTCCCATTAAGTTGTGAGGTTTTGTTTTGTTTTGTTTTTTGTTTTGTTTTGAGACAGAGTCTCACTCTGTTGCCCAGGCTGAAGTACAATGACACAATCTCGGCTCACTGCAACCTCTGCCTCCCAGGATCAAGCAATTCTCCTCCCTCACTCTCTCCCAAGTAGCTGAGATTACAGGCACCCACCACCACACCTGGCTAATTTATTGTATTTTTAATAGAGACAGGGCTTCACCATATTGGCCAGACTGGTCTCTAACTCCTGACCTCAGGTGATCCGCCTGCCTCGGCCTCCCAAAGTGCTGGGATTACAGGTGTGAGCCACTGTGCCCTTTTTTCAATCATTATGACTTTCATTTGTAGGTTTGGTTTTCAACATCTTGGCTGACTCACTTGGTTTACCCACGTGGTGTACCATCTAGTGGTAATAAAGAGTCACTTCATTCCACAAGGTTTAAATCTTGTCCTGTAAGATAACTTGGAATGCTATTATAGGGAAACTTACAAAGAGGGAAATTATCAGTGAATTTTAAATATATGTCTAACCAACATTAATTTTATATCAAGTTTATGTTATATTGTTCTATATGTATAATTTGTCACACCCCAATATAATTTTCTTTTAATTATTAGAAAGCTTTATAGCTAATTTAAACATAACGTTTGTAATGTTCATGATTTGTTTTATATACTAGGCAAGGGAAACTGCTTAATAACAGAATAAATGACTGATTGTCCAATTTAGGGACTAGACAAGAGGCTGTAGTAGATGCCTTGAAGTAACATTGCTTAGTAAGAGGAATAAAACAAGCAGACAGATTTTGAAAGCATCGTAACTGAAGGAGGGCTGTGAAAGGTTTCATGAGCAAAGATGATCCTTTCAAAGGTCATTTAATGGCAATGCTGTGAAAAGACAGTGGCCAAGGCATCCATTCTCAATGTCGATTTATTAAGATCACAGGCCCTGGAGCCAGACTGCCCACGTTCAGATCTGCCACTTAAGAGATGAGTGATCTTGGGAAGTTATATATCCTTTGAGTCTTAATTCCCCATTTCAACAGTGTCATTCTCTTTTCCTATAGGAAATCTAAGGATATAGTCAACAAAATGACTTTTCACAGTCAAAAATTTTGTGCTGATTCTGATGGCTTGTCACAGGAACTCAGAAATTTTAACCAAGAAGGTACAAAATTGGTTGAAGAGTCTGTAAAACACTCTGATAAACTCAATGGCAACCTGGAAAAAATATCTCAGGAGACTGAACAGCGATGTGAGTCTCTGAACACAAGAACAGTTTATTTTTCTGAACACTGGGTATCTTCCTTAAATGAAAGGGAACAGGAACTTCAGAACTTATTGGAGGTAATAACTTTATAACTAGAACTTACTTTGGGGAGAATAATAATCAGAAAATTAAATATTCTTGGCTGAGAATAGATTTCAAAACAAATGATATTTTAAGCTATAATCACTTAAACTTTTAAGTATAATATTTGGTATGCTTACACATGATCTTGTTTTGTGCTTTGGTATATGTCTTCTCGATCTTGGAATTAATTTAACATTTATACAGTTTCTTTCCTGTATTTATCCTTGGTTTCTGACTTAGTAGTTTCTTCAAAGAAGGGCAGCCTGTCTTTGATACGTAATACCTTCCACTTATATATGCTTTTTTTTTTTTTGAGACGGAGTCTCGCTTCGTTGTCCAGGCTGGTGTGCAATGGCACGATCTCAGCTCACTGCAACATCCGCCTCCCAGGTTCAAGCAATTCTCCTGCCTTAGCCTCCCGAGTAGTTGGGATTGCAGGCACCCGCCACCACACCCAGCTACTTTTTTTGTATTTTTAGTAGAGACGGGGTTTCACTATGTTGGCCAAGCTGGTCTCGAACTCCTGACCTCTTGATCTACCCACCTTGGCCTCCCAAAGTGCTGGAATTACAGGCATGAGCCACTGCGCCCGGCCTATCTATGCTTTTTACTTTTCTCCAAGTACATTCAAACCTATTATTGTTTTAAGTATTTAGGTTATTGTTCTGGTAACCAAAGGATACTTGATAGGTTTATGGATTCGCTTAAACTTAATACTTGCACAAGCCCTTTGTAACTTGGTTTTTTCTTTCTTTGCATTAGAAGGATTTTACTAACATTCTCAGGAAGTAGGTTACAAAGAATTAAAAATTTTAATCTATATAAGCTGTTTTCACTAAAAGGAACTAGAGTTTGTATACAAATAACTAATTTCAGATTTGCGATAGGAAATGTACAATATATGACCCTAGAGACCTTGTCATACCAGAAAGTAAAAAAGCTGTTAAAGATTTCTGAGGGGCCGGGCGCAGTGGCTCAAGTCTGTAATCCCAGCACTTTGGGAGGCCGAGACGGGCGGATCACGAGGTCAGGAGATCGAGACCATCCTGGCTAACCCGGTGAAACCCCGTCTCTACTAAAAAATACAAAAAACTAGCCGGGCAAGGTGGCGGGCGCCTGTAGTCCCAGCTACATGGGAGGCTGAGGCAGGAGAATGGTGTAAACCCGGGAGGCGGAGCTTGCAGTGAGCTGAGATCGCGCCACTGCACTCCAGCCCGGGCGACAGAGCAAGACTCCGTCTCAAGGTTGTCAAAAGGTCTTAGTAGCCAACCTCCCCATGTTCAAAGGTGGTATAATTTGAGCATCAAAAAGAATAATGGCCATAAAGGATTAAAACACATCAAATATATTAAAACTTAGGAACTCATAAAAATTTCATAGGTCTTCTTTGGATCATGCCAGGGAAGCAAAACATTGTCCTGAAAATGGGTAAAGAAGAAGAAACAATATAGCATCCTAAAAAACAATATAGCATCCATCTGTCTTTCCATATCTTGGTTTAGCAGGGTAATGAAGAAAAGTTTTCATTAGACTCTAAGCTAATAAAATGGAGAAGAAATGATAGAATATATCACCAGTATGCAACTCTTAATAAAATAACCCCTGTGGATATTAATGATGGCTTAAACCATTTGATCAAAAGCTGATGGGGAACTTTATAATTAATAGGCTAACCATACCTGAACTCACTGATAAATCTTAACATGAGAGACCCAGCAAAGCATTTTGTGTTTGCTGTACTACCTATGAAATATTCTTGCTAAAAAATTAAACCTGAATTAAATCAAGCCTTTAGGTCTAGCCAGTTTGTAGAAAATAAAGCATAGAAATGCAGTTGACCAAATCCAGAATTTGAGGTGTTCAATAGGGTAAAGACCTCATGTCTTCAGCAACAAGTTTTTTTCCAAGGGAAAAAAATAGGAGAAAAGATAACCTGTAGACCAAAAGAGACTTAAGACTAGAGGTCCTTAAGTCTTAGTTTGCCTGAGGCAGTCCTTGTTGAAGTTGTATTCGAATGATTATTATGAATGGGCCCTTTCACTCTAAAAGGTTTCCAATTTGGATGATAAATTATATAGTGACCGACTTAAGACCTATAAACCAAATCTAGTGGTGAATTCTGGTTCAAACAAAGCAATTGTAACACACATTTGAGACAACTGGTGAAGTCTGAACATGGACTAGACATTTGATAGGAAGGAATCAGTGTTAACATTTTCAGATGTGATAGTGGTCTTAAAGTGCTCTTACCTCTTAGAGATACATGCTGAAGTAAATGGATGAAATGATACAGGATTTGTTTCAAAATAATCCTGGGTTTGTGAAGGAGTTAAGTGGCCAGTCCTGTTGGTAAATGTTTGTACTCTACTTGTTGGTAAATGTTGAAGCTGGGTAATGAATACAAGGAGATTAATTATTCTGTTCTCTCTACTTTTGTATGTGTTTTAAAATCTTTTATTACTGAAGGCCAGGCGTGGTGGCTCATGCCTATAATCTTTGGAGGCCAAGGTGGGCAGATTGCTTGACCCCAGGAGTTTGAGACCAGCTTGGGCAACATGGTGAAACCCCATCTCTTCAAAAAATACATAAATTAGCCAGGCATGCCTATAGTCCCAGCTACCTGGGAGGCTACCTGGCTTGAGCCTGGGAGGTCAAGGCTATAGTGAGCCCTAGTCATGCCACTGCACTCCAGCCTGGGCAACAGAGTGAGACTTGTCTCAAAAAAAAAAAAAAAAAAATTTATGGAAAAGGTAAGGGGAAATATGATATTGAATAAAACACTGGCAACTTTAATTTTAGTAATAAACACTTGTTTGCATCATTTACAGGTTGTAAACCAATGTTGTGAGGCTTCAAGTTCAGACATCACTGAGAAATCAAATGGACATAAGGCAGCTCATGAGAGGCAGCATAACATTTTTCTTGGTCAGATGACTATTGATGAAGAAAAATTGATAGCACAAAATCTAGAACTTAATGAAACCATAAAAATTGGTTTGACTAAGCTTAATTGCTTTCTGGAACAGGATCTGAAACTGGATATCCCAACAGGTACTTTAAAAGAGAAATAGAATTGTTAAATTTTTTGAAGTCGAATTCAACTCTATGTAGTGTCAGATGTTCAGAAAAATTAGGTCCTGCCGTTGCCTGACAGGAATTTACCATCTCACTGTAATCAACTCAAAATGGGAAAACTGGAACCTTAAAATAGTTTTAATCAAGTGTCATGATATAGGTGGTATCACAATTCAGTAAAATTTCACATACATTCAGGGAATTGACTTTGTTAATAGGGGATATTTTTAAAACAAATACAAACCTAGCACTGTTTGTAAAAGGACATTTTAATACCACAAATATTGGAGAGATGTAACTAACTAAATCGAGTTTAATGCAAAGTTTACCACATTGTGCATTTTGTTCTGTGTTCCTCTCATTTTGTCATAGACTATTGCCATTTAGGAATCCCTGTTTTAAGAGATGAGGGATCACCGTGGACCACTGGCATTTAGGAATCGACATTTTGAGAGATCAGATATGTCAAAGATCATTGTAGGCTGTAATGATTCAGGAAGGTCTTCATGGAAGAGATGTAACAAGCTGTTTTTTGGTTTTTTTTTTAGCAGAAAAACATTTAAATTTTATTGACAACAGAAATAATTTATAGCCCAACCCAGTACACAAAAATGGTGGCTATGTCCCAGTGAGTTGATTTCACGACTCACTAATGAACTGTGACCCACAGATGGACAAATACATTGCAGGGTATTAAATGGCCTGGAGAATCACCAGAAAAGAACAGTCTTGCCTGTGCTTCCACAAACTGGGTGGCCAAGTAAACTGATAGTTCCAGAAGCACTCCATGTATATAACCCACATCCTCAAAACAATGCCTGGTGTCTCATAGAATCTGATGGACAAAACCTAAGTAACACCAAAAACCCTGACACAAAGGAATTTGAGAAACATAGTAAAGAAAGGAAAGCACACTAGCAGAAACTTCCAAAAGATGTTAATCAAGCTAAGCCACAGAATCAGTCCCGTATCTGCAGTGAAGTGCTGCTTATGTGTGAGAGACAGAAAAAGCTGGTGGCCGAAGTATATATTATTTCATTTATCTTATTATTTCATTTATATGCCTATAAATGGCATATTTTCTCGATTACAGCCTATTGCTACTTCACTTAGGGAAACTCATAGCTACAACTAGTACGATTTGCCTGATGAGATGAAATTCAGGGGGAACAAACCAAAGGTAACAGATCCCCAAGTTACATGTCTTTCACAAACATACCTCTATCCAGTCAATAGAGGATTTATCAAAAGAAAGATTAATAGTGGAAAAATAAACTGAGGATTCTTTTCTCATCCTCATCACAAAGAATCTTAAGATTAAAATTTTTAAACTAGTGAAGAGAAAGAAGAACAAGGAATACCTTTAATCTCTCCTTTTCATTTTCATTTCTTTTAGCTCAGCTTATGCAAGATTTTGTACCTTGTGAAAGAATATAAGTTTACTGAATACAAAATATTGCTTAAGATTTAAAACAAAGCAAAATAAGTTGCTGAAGGGGGATCATTTGAGTTAAATACAGGTTTTTTTTTTAAAATCTGTAATTGATGTACATTTGATTGTAAGAAGACACTTTACATCAGGTCACCACAAAGCAGATTTACATACAACCATCAATTGCAGAAAAACAAAGTTTCTTTTTGATCCAAACACAAAGAAAAACTTTGTGTTTTATTTTTTTATGATCTTTTCCTTGACCATAAAAAAAAAAAAAGTAAAAAATGCAGTACTTTTCGAAGGTGAAGCTAGTAAGTTTATAGAAGTGCAAAACACTTTAAGGAAAAACTTTTTTTTTTTTTTTTAAGAAAAAGGCATGACTTCTCGTTTTCTGTTCTTGGCATAAATTTTAATCCTTTCCAGTGGAACCAAAACCTCCTGAACCCCTTTAGGTGTCATCCAAAGCTTGAACTTCTTCTATTTCCGGATAAAAAATCCGTTCGCAAATGAGCTGTGCAATTCGATCACACTTTTTGACTTCAAACTTTTCTTTGCCAAAGTTAAACAGTACAACACCAACATTTCCTCTATAATCTTCATCTATGACACCAGCTCCTACATCAATAAAGTGTTTTGCAAGCCAAGCCTGACTGTGGAGCTCCTCTTCCATAACACCCAGAAGGGAGCGCTATCTGAATGTCCGTTTTCACAAGAGCTTTCTCCACAGGTGGTATTGTGTAATCATAGGCTCTGTACAGGTCCCCTGGCCCGCGGCCCGTGCGGAGCCCCGGGTGGGGGCCGTGGCGTGCTCGGAGAGCCGGGCAAAGCGGAGCTGCAGCCGCTCTCCTCTGCAGGCCGGGGCCGCTTACTGGGTGAAATGGCGGGTGTCTCTCCGGAGCAGGGCGTGGCAAAGCCAGAAGGCGAGCGAGGAGAGCCACAAGCTGTTTTACACAGCACAAATAATTGGGTTCTTCATTGGATTGTGGTGATGGTTGCATACCCTGTAAACTCACTAAAATCCACTGAATTGTACACATAAAATGAGTGTTTTATGGTATGTCAGTTATATCACAAAACTCTCTTTTTTTAAAATTTAAAAACCAATTGTTAAAAGGGGATGGTGCTACATAGAATGTTGGTTTATTTTTTCCCCAAGAGACCTGTAAGATTTACTGTCTACTTTTCAATGAAGTTAGGAATGTAAATGTTGAGTGGAAAGGCAAGTACTTTTGTAAATTACGAAAGCATGAGCTCATTACAGATAAATATAACTGGGGGCCCGATGTGGTGGCTCACGCCTATAATCCCAGCACTTTGGGAGGCCAAGGCAGGAGCATCGTTTGAACCCACGAGTTCAAGACCAGCCTGGGCAACATAGTATATATATATAACTGGTTAATATTTAACCACCACTCCACATTTATAGTGAAATGATTACTCCTATCAAAGTAATCATGTTGGGAAATCTACTCGTTCCAATAATGCTGCCATTTTTTTCAGAACACTACAACTCCTTTTAGAGCTTATAACACATCTTTTATATATCCTCAGAGATGGTAAACTTCATGTTTTAGAGAGTAGGATGAATCTTGAAAATAGTAAAGTCTGTTGTCAAATTAGAAAATATTGTTAGTTGCAAACAATGTCTGCCTTACAGGTAGCAAGACTGATCCTCAAATATGGCAATTATACTTTTATATTTTATATTTTTAGAAGACAAGATTGATTAGGAAGTTTTAGTACTTTTTAAAAATATTTACATCTCATACTTTGTTACCTCTTATCTAATGTCCATTAAAGGTACAACACCACAGAGGAAAAATTATTTATACCCATCAACACTGGTAAGAACCGAACCACGTGAACATCTCCTTGATCAGTTGAAAAGGAAACAGCCTGAGCTGTTAATGATGCTAAACTCTTCAGAAAACAACAAAGAAGAGACAATTCCGGTAAATTTAAAGGATCATAATTTTATAATAGAACTCTCTTATGAACTCTTGATGTGGTTGACTTCATGTGAAGAATTTTACTTTTCACTCCTCAGTCTTACCCTGCCTCTCATTAATGATAGGCCTAGCCCTTAGGCTTCTTTTAATCTTACTAGTTTTTAAATTATGCTAGTAGATAATAATTGCCAATATTTAATATTGTACTTAGTAACATTGTTATATAGGAACCTCTACTCTCTATAAAAATATATTAGGAATTATTTTCATTAATTTGTAGACTTTCTAATAATTTTGTTGAGGTTTAACTTTCATATTATACCATGAGCATTGTGTTATATTCAAAGAAGAAAACTACCGTTACTCTTGCGATGACTTTTAAGCCCTTGGACTTAGTCACTCATCCAGTTTCTTCTTTTAGGATGTGGATGTAGAAAAGGCAGTTCTAGGGCAGTGTACTGAAGAACCTCTAAGTCAAGAGCCATCTGTAGATGCTGGTGTGGATTGTTCATCAATTGGCGGGGTTCCATTTTTCCAGGTATATCATATCAGATAACCCTTCCATATCTGATGTAAGTCATTCATTTACTATTCAGTATAAAGGCATTATTTGTGGTGAGTAGAACAACAAAAACCTTTCAATTATTCCTTAGGATGGCTTGTTAAGGCTTATGATTTGAATTATTTACAAAAATCTGATATTGATAAGGGGTTTTCTGTAGAATAAATGAAGGCAGAATTTGACTTAATCTACATCCTTAGCTGATAGTGTTTAGCTATTGTATTTATTCCTTTTCTGCTTCCTATGTACTCAGACACTGAGAGCAGTCATTCCTCTTCCTTCTACCTTTGACATGTAAGTCTTGGAACCTATCTCTGCCCATAATCAGACTTTGAAGGCAAAGTGACTGAAAAGATTGAGAGACCGAGGCCGGGCGTGGTGGCTCAAGCCTGTAATCCCAGCACTTTGGGAAGCCGAGACGGGCGGATCACGAGGGCACAAGATCAAGACCATCCTGGCTAACACGGTGAAACCCCATCTCTACTAAAAAATAGAAAAAACTAGCCGGGCGAGGTGGCGGGCGCCTGTAGTCCCAGCTACTCTGGAGGCTGAGGCAGGAGAATGGTGTGAACCCGGGAGGCGGAGCTTGCAGTGAGCTGAGATCCGGCCACTGCACTCCAGCCTGGGTGACAGAGCGAGACTCCGTCTCAAAAAAAAAAAAAAAAAAAGATTGAGAGACTGGAGACTGCTTAGGTCATATTAGTGATTTCCCCTCCCTGAGGCTCTTCTCTTGTAAACTGTTGCCCCATGTTTCCTGAGCACCTTGCCTGCTCTAATCCAATGTAATTAAATCCTGTGACCTCTCCTACCCACTTTTGGTTTTTTTTTTTGAGACTGAGTCACTCAGGCTGAAGTGGAGTGGCACAATCTCGGCTCACTCAACCTCCACCTCCCGAGTTCAAGTGATTCTCCTGACTCAGCCTCCCAGGTAGCTAGGATTACAGGCGTACACCACCACACCTGGCTAATTTTTTTGTATTTTTAGTAGAGATAGGGTTTCACTATGTGGGCCAGGCTGGTCTCAAACTCCTGGCCTCAAGTGATCCACCGTCCTCGGCCTCCCATAGTGCTGGGATTACAGGCGTGAGCCACTGTGCCCAGCCCTCTACCCACTTTTTTTCTTTTCTTTTTTTTTTTTGAGATGGACTTTTACTCTTGTTGCCCAGGCTGGAGTGCAATAGCGCAATCTTGGCTCACCACAACCTCTGCCTCCTGGGTTCAAGCGATTCTCCTGCCTCAGCCTCCCGAGTAGCTGGGATTACAGGCATGCACCACCACACCTGGCTAATTTTGTATTTTTAGTAGAGAAGGGGTTTCTCCATGTTGGTCAGGCTAGTCTCAAACTCCCGACCTCAGGTGAACCGCCCGCCTCGGCCTCCCAAAGTGCTGGGATTACAAGTGTGAGCCACTGTGCTTGGCCTGTAACTGTTTTTAGTTGATCTACAGGTCCTTCCCTTAAGGTCTAAAGATTTTCCATCACTGCTTTCAACTGTTAACAAAGTTCTAATTCAGGTTCTCATAAATTCCTCCCTGTTTTCCTCTGGGCAATTTTATCCCCAAATTCTTGCCACCTTTTGCTTTATTCTTCACTATTAGAGAACTATATATATGTTTCTTTCAGTTTTTATCCTTTTCTTCTATCTTATAAAGTTAGGAAAGGGGGAAGGATAAGAGAACCTGGTGACTACTTAATCCCTGGTCAGGAATTCTTTTATTATTATTATCTGTGGCATTTTGAATTAGGCTTAGTGATTCAGCTATGGCAAGGAAGTCCCTACAATACCAGAGAGGGTTTGGGATGGAGTTTTAGACCTTCAGCTGAAGTCCAGAAATCTTTTCCCTAGTAACAGTGTGATGTGGGGATTTTCTCTGGGTTTAAAGCTTTAATAGTTGGTTTATAATTTGTCTCAGCATTGATGACTGAGTGTACAATGAATGTCACCAGTCCATTAATGTTCTGTATGGGTAAGTAGGATTCCAATGAAATAGAACTTCCAAATGAGGAATATGAAATAGGTTTTACAAATAAAATAAAATACAATTTTTAAGAACTAAGCAAAACTGTTTTTAAGGTGTCCCATATACCAGTTTCTCTGCTTAAAACAGAATTGGCTTTTCTGCATGACAGC
Source organism: Papio anubis (assembly GCF_008728515.1). Taxonomy (NCBI): domain Eukaryota; kingdom Metazoa; phylum Chordata; class Mammalia; order Primates; family Cercopithecidae; genus Papio; species Papio anubis. The sequence continues at coordinate 41,202,311 of NC_044986.1, read as the reverse complement.
AAATCTTTGTTTCCTTAGAGCAGGGTTTCTTGACAGCAGTGCTATTGGCATTTTAAACTGGGTAATTCTTTGTTGTAATGGTCTTTCCTGTGGACTGTACTATGTCGGTACACAAGAAAAACAGTGAACTATGTGAATACTCACTCAAAGCCAGTAGCACTCCCTGGTTGTAACACCAAAAAAGTCTCTAAACATTGCCAAACGTCCCCTGTGGGAGCAAAATCGCTCCCTGATGAGAACCACTACCCTGGAGTAAAATCTGTAACTATGTCTTAGAAATAACACAGAAAATTAATATTTCTTTCACTCTACTCCTTCCATTAGTGATCAAATAAAGAAGGCATTTGGTTCTACTTGCCAAATTGTTGGCTCAAACTTGTGCTAAACGTTTTCTGGTTTTCTACACTTAAGTTTTCTTGCTTATAGCCCAGAGAACTTTGAAAATAGAGTGTAGTTAATGTGTATCAAATGTTACTTTATATTGACTTAATTTTTCCCCCTTAAATCCACAGCATAAAAAATCACATGGAAAAGACAAAGAAAACAGAGGCATTAACACACTGGAGAGGTCTAAAGTGGAAGAAACTACAGAGCACTTGGTGACAAAGAGCAGATTACCTCTGCGAGCCCAGATCAACCTTTAATTCACTTGGGGGTTAGCAATTTTATTTTTAAAGAAAACTTAAAAATAAAACCTGAAACCCCAGAACTTGAGCCTTGTGTATAGATTTTAAAAGAATATATATATCAGCCGGGTGCAGTGGCTCATGCCTGTAATCCCAGCACTTTGGGAGGCTGAGGCGGGTGGATTGCTTGAGCCCAGGAGTTTGAGACCAGCCTGGCCAACATGGCAAAACCTCGTCTCTATTAAAAATTAGCCGGGTGTGGTGGCACACTCCTGTAATCCCAGCTACTGGGGAGGCTGAGGCACGAGAATCACTTGAACCCAGGAAGCAGGGGTTGCGTTGAGCTGAGATCACACCACTACACTCCAGCCTGGGCAACAGAGCAAGACTCGGTCTCAAAAACAAAATTTAAAAAAGATATAAGGCAGTACTGTAAATTTAGTTGAATTTTGATATCTACCCATTTTTCTGTCATCCCTATAGTTCACTTTGTATTAAATTGGGTTTCATCTGGGATTTGCAATGTAAATACATATTTTTAGTTTTCATATAAAGTAGTTCTTTCATAACAAATGAAAAGTATTTTTTCTTGTATAGCATTAGGTAGTGAATATATAAGAACTGTACTCTTCTAGGCTTGAGCTTACATAGGTAAATATCACCAACACCTGGCCTTAGAAAGGACCATCTCATGTTTTTTTCTTGCTATGACTTGTGTATTTTCTTGCCTCCTCCCTAGACTTCCCTATTTCGCTTTCTCCTCAGCTCACTTTTTCCTTTTTTATTTTTCACCAAACCATTTGTAGAGCCACAAAAGGTATCCTTTCTTATTTTTGGTAGCCAGAATTTTATCTAGAAATCTTTTAACATGTTTTTAGTGATTTATTTCTAAAATCACTGTCAACAATAAATCTAATCCTAGTTGTATCCCTTCTTTCAATATTTTTCACTTGTTGCCCCAAATGTGAAAGCATTTCATTCCTTTAAGAGGCCTAACTCATTCACCCTGACAGAGTTCACAAAAAGCCCACTTCTCTAGAATATAAATTGCTATTATGGGAGACCACCCAGACGTCTGACTGATGGCTCTGTGCCCACACTCCAAGACCTGTGTCTTTTCGAGAAGATCACAATGATTTAAGGACTTTTTGAAACTTCCAATTATGTCTATAATTTATATTCTTTTGTTTACATGATGAAACTTTTTGTTGTTCCTTGTTTGTATATAATAAAATATGTATATGTGTCTTTTTCTTGATTCAAATCTTAACCCTTAGAAGGACTCTGGTATTTTTGATCTGGCAACCATATTTCTGGAAGTTGAGATGTTTCAGCTTGAAGAACCAAAGCACTTAGAAGGAATATGTACAAAGAGTAAATTTTGTGCCCACAATGAGTTTAGTGTGTAAAGTTTAGAGACATTTGACTTTGATAGCTAAATTAAACCAAACCCTATTGAAGAATTAGAATATATGCTCCTTCAAGAAACTAAATTGATCTTGTAGAATTATCTTAATAAAATAATGGCTATAATTTCTCTGCAAAATCAGATGTCAGCATAAGCTGTGGATAATATCTAATAAAACTGCCCTCAGTGAATCCATGGTTAATAAATGTGGTTTCTACATTAACCTGCTTGCTCCATTATTTCTTCTCTGGCAATGGGTATGTTTAGAGAGTTAGGCAAGCTGCATTCACATTCCCAAAATAAACTATGCAGGTACCACCAAAGAAGAAGGAGCCTAGTAAACATGCAGGGTTTTAGTTGCACTCCAAGGGACTATCCTACGTGCAAGGTTAGTGAGAAATAGGCCCTCACACAGCCTGAAGTCCAGTTTTAAGTCATCTCATTCCATGACTGTTTAAAAGTTATCTGAGAATGCTGATGCAACTAATTTCACTGCCTCACAGAAGCAAAAATAAATCTCCAGAGAATTTTAACATGCAGAGCCATAAATTAGCTCTACCAATTTTCATACACAATGTCGGGCCCTCAGAATGTAACCAAGAGTAGCATCAGCAAAAATGGCCAAGTAGGTAGCTTCAAGGACCTTTTCCTCCACAGAAACATTGAAAAATCAAGCAAAAACATTCAGAAACAACTTTGTCAGAACCGAGGAAAATAGTTTACAGCACTAAGCATTTGCTGAATCAAGAAAAAGGCAACCTAAAAAGAGAAGGAAAGCTTGGCAGTGTTACTTGCCCTTTCCCCATTCTCAGCTCTGCAACAGTCTTGAAGACACACAGACCACATTCTCAGCGTGGGGTCCTGGTCCTGGTTTCTAGGGAGAAGAGGTTTTTTTTTTTTTTTTTTTGGAGACAGAGTCTCACTCTCACCGAGGCCAGAGTGCAAATTGGCATGATCTTGGCTCACTGCAACCTCCCAGGTTCAAGCAATTCATGCCTCAGCCTCCCAAGTAGCTGGGACCACAGGCACACACCACGACACCCGGCTAATTTTTGTAGTTTTAGTAGAGACGGAGTTTCACCATGTTGACCAGGCTGGTCTCACACTCCTGACCTCAGGTGATCCACCCTTTTCCGCCTCCCAAAGTGCTTGGATTATAGGCGTGAGACACTGCACCCAGCCCCAGAGATCTTATTCTTGAAAGATTATGCTTGTTCTGGCCAGTCTGGCAGCTTCAAGGACTGACACAAGGCATCTGCATTTGTTTCATCTAACTCAGAACTCAATCAGGGTTGGAAAGAAAGTGGCAGGTTTGTCTCTAAATATTGTAAGACAAATGAACAACCTGCTGCCACCTGAGGCAAAAAATTACAGTTTAGGTAAACAAAGGAGTGCCTAAAGCCTGAGAGGAAAGCAGCAGAGAGAATTTCTTAGAGAAATTAGGTTATTCAAAAGCACCCATGTATATTGGGGGATTTAGAAAGCCATGCACATTCAAACATGAGAAGACCCCAAGATTTCATGTCTGGCTGATGTGTAGGCTCAGTGCAAGCAGGAAGTAAAGGCTAAGGCCAAATTAAAATGGCCCAGATAGACACTGAAGGTGTGTCCCAACACAGCCAATCAGCAAAAACAGGGTTTTTTTCTTTGTTAATTTTTGGGGCAACCAGTTTTCAAAGAAATCTCAACACACTGGCTGAACACAAGCAAAAGGAAGACACCTTACAGACCATGTAAGTCAAAGAACAGAAACTTTACAAAAACAGGTCAGAAAAGTCACTAGGACTGAGTGCTGTGGCTCACGCCTGTAATCTCAGTACTTTGGGAGGCCAAGGTGGGAGGATCACTTGAGTCCAGGAGTTCGAGACCTGCCTGGGCAACATAGTGAGCTCGTCTCTATAAAGCAAATTTCTCTTTTTAATTAGTTGGGCATGGTGGCATATGCCTATAGTCCCAACCACTTGGGAGGCTGAGGTGGAAGGATCAGTCGAGCCCAGGGATTTGAGGCTGCAGTGAGCTCTGATTGTGCCACTGCATTCCAGCCTCGGGAACAGAGCGAGACCTTGTCTCTATAGTCCCTAAACAAACCACTACAACCCACAGCAAGTAACAAAAACCCTGAGGAGCGAAGAATCTGGTTTCCAGAGTTACCACATGATAGTAAAGTAATATTCAGCTTCCAACAAAAAACTGTGAAGCATGCAAAGAAATTACAGCCCACTTACAGCAAAAATTAAAATAAACTATTTGAGGAAGCATAGACATTGGACTTGAAGACAACATTTGTAAATCAACTGTCTCAAAAGTGCTCAAAGAGCTAAGGGAATACAGGGAAACAATGTCCCATAGAGATTTTCAAAGGAATTATAAAAAGGAACCATAAAAATTAGCTGAAAGGTACAATAAAAAAGGGGGGATAATCACTGAATGGTTCTAATAGCAGATATGGCCAGACAGTAGAAAGAATCAGTGAAGCTGAAGGTAGATCAGTTGAAATTACCCATCTGAGGAGCAGAAGAACAAAGGAAAGAAGCAATTTAAGAGGCCTGTGGATTACCACCAAGCATACCAACCTTTGCAAAATAGGAGTTTGAGAAGGAGAGAAGAGAGAAAGGGGCAGAAAGGATATTTGAAATAACGGCCCCAAACACCTCACATTTGTGAAAACACTTGAATGTACCCATCCAAGAAGTTTGCAGAACTCCAAATAGGATAAGTCAGGAGAGATCCATGTTGAGACATACATAAACTGTCCAAAACTGAAGAGAGGATCTTGGAAGCAGTAAGACAGTGGCCATCAGAGAAAAGCAAATCCAAATCACAGTGAGATACCACTTCACATCCAGAAGGATGGCTATAACAAAAAATACAGAAAAAACAAAGTGTTGTTGGGGATGCTGGAAAATGGGAACCTTTTTGTTTTCTGAGATGAAGTTCATTCTGTTGGCCAGGCTGGAGTGCAGTGGCTCTGTCTCAGCTCACTGCCACCCCTGCCCTCTGGGTTCCAGTGATTCTCCTGCCTCAGCTTCTGGAGTAGCTGGGATTACAGGTGCCCACCATCACACCCAACTAATTTTTTTTCTGGCTAATTTTTATATTTTTAGTAGAGATGGGGTTTCACCATGTTGCCCGGGTTAGTCTTGAACTCCTGGTCTCAAGTGATCCACCTGTCTTGGCCTCCCAAAGTACTAAGATTTCAGGCATGAGCCACCCCGCCCAGCCTGAAAATGGGAACCTTGTACATTGTTCATGGGAATGTAAAATGGTTCAGTCACTGTAAACAAAGAGTTTGGTGGTTCCTGAAAAAGATAAACAGAATTATCATATAGCCCAGCAATTCCATTCCTAGCTGTCTGCCCAAGAGAAAACATGCATCCACAAAAATGTATACACAGATGCTGTAGTAGCACTACTCACAGTGACCCAGTGGTGTAAACAACCCATCAATATATGAATGGATAAACAAAATGTATTATATACATATGATAGATTACTCAGCCATAAAAATGAAGTACAGATACATGCTACCATATGGATAAACACCAAAAACATTATGCTAAGTGAAAGAAGTAAGACACAAAAGTTCACATATTCTATGATTCTAGTTTTATGAAATATCCAGAATAGGTAAATTCATAGAATCACCAGACTGGTGGTGGTTAAATCTGGTGTGAGGAGGGGAATGAAGAGTGACTGCTTAATGGGTATGGGATGTTGGAAATATGTTGGAACTAGACAAGGAGGGTGCAATACCTGAGGTCAACAGTTCGAGACCAGCCTGAGCAACATTGTGAAACCCCGTCTCTACTAAAAATACAAAAAATAGCCAGGTGTGGTGGCAGACGTCTGTAATCCCAGCTACTCGAGAGGCTGAGGCAGGAGAATCGCTTGAACCTGGGAGGCGGAGGTCGCAGTGAGCCGAGATTGCACCACTGCACTCCAGCCTGAGTGACAGACTGTTTTGTTTGTTTTTGAGACAGAGTTTTATTCTTGCTGCCCAGGCTGGAGTGCAATGGCGCAATCTCGGCTCACTGCAACCTCCGCCTCCCAGGTTCAAGTGATTCTCCTGCCTCAGCCTCCCAAGTAGCTGGGACTACAGGTGCCCACCACCACACCCGGCTAATTTTTTACAGTTTTTAGTAGAGATGGGGTTTCATCGTGTTAGCTAGGATGGTCTCGATCTCCTGACCTTGTGATCCACCCGCCTCGGCCTCCCAAAGTGCTGGGATTACAGGCGTGAGCCACCACGCCCGGCCTGATTTTTGTATTTTTAGTAGAGACAGGCTTTCTCCATGTTGGTCAGGCTGGTTTCGAACCCCCGACCTCAGATGATTCACCCACCTCGGCCTCCCAAAGTGCTGGGATCATAGGCAGGAGTCACCGCACCTGGCCAGGGTTCTTAAACTATATATGAATCAGTATAATAATTTTTGAAAGTACACCATGATTAATTCGTGATGTATCTTGTAAGCCTTTGGGCAATAACTAGGCAACATTTTTAATGGATATAAAACAGATTCATAAAAGTACTCAGTTAATTTTAGAATTACAGAAAATGAGGGAAAGGGGACAAAGAACAAAGAAAACAAACAGAAAAGAAGTAGCAAATGGATATATTTAAGCCCAATAACCACATTAAATGAAGTGGTTTAAATAAACGAATTAAAAGATCATCGGATTGGATAAAAAGTAATTATAATCTATCTACAAGAAGCCCACTTCAGATAGAAAAGCTATATACAGATTAACAAGAAAAGGATGGGAAAAGATATACAAACCCTCATCCAAAGAAAGCTGGAGTGTCTAGATTACTACCAAAGTTGACTTTAGAATAAGGAATGTCACCAAGGATAATGAGGAACATTACATAATGATATTTTAATAAACATCTTAAATAACACAACTAGAGAGAAAATCAAAATGATATTGAAAACCTGACAACTCTGTCAACCAACTTGACCTAATGAATATTTATAGAACAATACACCCAACAATAGGAGAATATATTATTTGTGAAGTTCTTGAAACATTCAAACAATATGAACTATATTCTGAGTCATTAAAAAACAACTCCACAAGTTTTAAAGAATTGAAATCATACAAGTATGAAGTCAATACATACAACTTGAAGTCGATAATACATACAACTTGAAGTCAATCCAAGTCATACAACTTGAAGTCAATAATACATAGTTGGAAAATCCCCAACTATGTATTATTGACTTCAAGTTTAACTCAATTTTAAGTCAAGTTTAATTCCCCAAATATTTCCAAATATCTGGAAATTAAACAACACAATTCTAAACCCACTGATCAAAGAGGAAGTCACATGTAAAATTAGAAAATGTTAAATGGTGGCTTGTGCCTGTAATAGCAGCTACTCTGGAGGCTGAGGCAGGAGGATCTCTTCAGGTCAGGAGTGTGAGAGCAGCCTGGGCAACATAGCAAGACCCTATCTCTACAAAACAAAAAAAATAAAAAATTTGGCCAGGTGCAGTGGCTCACGCCTTTCATCCAACACTTTGGGAGTCAAATGCAGGCAGATCACTTGAGCTCAGGAGTTCAAAACCAGCCTAAGCAACCTGGTGGGGCCCCCATCTCTACTAAAAATAGAAAAAATTAGCTGGGTGTGGTGGAGCATGCCTTTATTCCCAGTTACTTGGGGAGGCTGAGGTGGGAGGATGGCTTGAGCCCAGGAGGCAGAGGTGGCAGTGAGCCAAGACTGGCATTCTGGCCTGAGTGATGGAGTGAGATCCCATCTCAAAAAAAAAAAAAAAAATTAGTTGAGTGTGGTGACACACACCTGTAGTTCCAGCTGAGGCTAAGACAGGAGGATCACTTGAGCTCAGAGTTTGAAGCTGTGGTGAGCTATGCTTGTGTCACTGGACTCCAGCCTGGGAGACAGAGCAGGACTCTAGGAAAAAAGAAAAAAATATATAAAATATATGTATATTATACAATATATAATGTGTGTGTTATATATATGTAAGTATGTACATACATGCATGTTTGCATATGTACATATATGTATACATAATATATACATACATATACATACATATATGTATGTAGGTATAATTATATAATATATGTAGGTATGTACAACTATAAATTTCTTTCTAGGCACTGCTTTAGTTACATCCCATAAATTTTGATATGTTGTATATTTGTTTCTTTCCTCTCATAGTATTATGTAATATCCCTTGTGACTTTTTCTTTAACCAACAGGTTATTTAGGAGTGTGTTGTCTAATTTCCTCATATGTGTGAACTTCTCAAATGTCCTTCTGTTATTTCTAATTTTGTTCTATTATAGTTGGAGAAAAATACTTTGTATTACTGCAATCAATTTAAATGTATTGAGATTTGTTTTATGGCCTAACATATGGTCTATCCTGGAAATGTTCCATCCCCACTTGAGAAAAATGTATCTTACACTGTTGTTCGGTGGAATGTTCTACAAAAATCTGTTAGGTCTAATTGGATTATAGTATTGTTCAAGTCTTTTATTACCCTCTTGATCTTCTGCCTATTTGTTTTATTAGTAAAAGTGGCATATTTGGCCAGGCGCAGTGGCTCACACCTATAATCCCAGCACTTTGTGAAGCCGAGGTGGGTGAATCAAGAGGTCAGGCGATCCAGACCATCCTGGCTAATACGGTGAAACCCTGTCTCTACTAAAAATATAAAAAAATTAGCCAAGCTTGGTGGCGGGCACCTGTAGTCCCAGCTACTCAGGAGGCTGAGGCAGGAGAATGGTGTGAACCTGGGAGGCAGAGCTTGCAGTGAGCCGAGATGGCACCACTGCACTCCAGCCTGGGGGACACAGTGAGACTCTGTCTCAAAAAAAAAAAAAGTGGCATATTTAAGTCCCCAACTGTTATTTTTTAATTGTCTCTTTCTCTCTTCAATTCTGTTATTTTTTGTTTCATGTATTTTGGGGTTCTGTTGTTAATTACATATGTTTGTAGTTAAGCCTTGCTAATAAACTGATACTTTTATCATTAAAATATGTCCCTTTTTATAATTGGTAACACTTTTTGCCTTAAAATCTATTTTGTGAGATATTAGAATAGCCACCTCAGGTCTCTTTGAGTTACAGTATGCATAGTGTAGCTTTTGCCGTCTTTTTTTTTTTTTTTTTCTTGAGACGGAGTCTCACTTGTCATCCAGGCTGGAGTGCAATGTCATGGTCTCTGCTCACTGCAACCTCCGCCTCTCGGGTTCAAGCAATTCTCCTGCCTCATCCACCTGAGTAGCTGTGACTACAGGCTCAGGCCACCACACCTGGCTTATTTTTGTATTTTTAGTAGAGATGGGGTTTCACTATGTTGGCCAGGCTGGTCTCGAACTCCTGACCTTGTGATCTGCCTGCCTTGGCCTCTCAAAGTGCTGGGATTACAGGCATGAGCCACTGCACCCAGCCGCCAACCTTTTACTTTCAACATATTCACGTCTTTGAATCTAGTGTGTTACTTGTAAGACAATATACAGTTGAATCATTTTTAAAATCCATTTGCCATTCTCTTACTTTTGACTGGAGTGTTTAATCAATTTCACGTCATTACTATTAAGGAAGGAATTACATCTGCCATTTTGCTATATTCTCTATATGTCTTATGTCATTTTTCCTTTCTATTTTCCATTATTCTCCTCATTTGTATTAAATAGATATTTTCTAATATACTATTTTAATTCCTTTGTCATTTCATTTTTTTTACCACGTATATTTTTGAGTCATTTCCTTTGTTGTTTTGAAGATTACAATTAACAACTTAATTTAACAATCTAGTTTACGTTACTACCAATTTAATATCAATAGTATACAAAATCTAGCTCCTACGTAGCTCTGTTTCCTTTCCCCTTCTTTGCAATGTTGTCATAATTACATGTTCATACATTGTGTGCCCATCAGCACAGGTTTATAAGTATAACTTTATGCAGTAGTCTTTAAAATCATTTAAAAGAAAAAAAGAATTATAAGCAAAAATATATTAATATGGTCTTTTATATTTATTTAGTTTTCTTTACCAGTGCCCTTTATTTCTTCATGTGGTCTCAAATTACTGTCTAGTGTTCCTTCATTTCAACTTGATGGACCCCCTTTAGTATTTCTTGTGTGACAGGTTTGCTAATGACAAATTGTCTCAGTTTTGTTTATCTGGGAATGACTTAAATTTTGCTTCATCTTTGAAGGTTGGTTTTGCTGGATATAAAATTCTTGGTTGACAGTCTTTTTCAGCACTTTGAATGTCATCCCATGGCTTTCTGGCCTCCATGGTTACTGATAAGAAGTCAGCTGTTAATCACGTGAAGGAGCTCTTCTAAATGATTAATTGTATTTCTCTTTCTTCAAGACTCTTCTTTGGATTTTGACAGTTTGATTATGATGATGTGTATAAGTGTGGATCTTTTTAAGTTTGTCTTAGTTGGAGTTCACCGAGCTTCTTGGATATGGAGATAAATGTTTTTCAACAAATTTATTTTGTTTTTCAGCAAAAAATACTTTTCGGCAAATTGTTTCTTCAAATATTATTTCTGTCCTTTTCTACTCTCTTCTACTAGGATTCTCATTATGTGTATGGTGGTAGACTTGGTGTCCCGCAGGTCTCTGATGTTGTATTCATTTTTATTTATCCCTCTTCCTGTCTGTTCTTCAGACTAGACAATCACAATTGACTTTTCTTCAATTTTTCCTCAACTGACTTTTTTAAGAACTTCAAGATGTCTCTTGCATGAACTTGTAGGTTTTGTTTGTGAGTTATTGTTGACTCTAAAGGAACACCTCGTTGCAGAAACAGGAACCAGGTCTAGGAGTTTTACTGTCAAGCCATAGAAATAGGCCTGAGAGTAGGCCTCGAGCCACTTAATATATTCTTCACTGACAATTCTGGTGTTTCCTAGAGATCCAATGGATCCAAAAGGACTTTTGCCGAGTCTTGGTTTTTGCTTAATCACATTTGCTTGTGAGTCCCTCTAGTGAATTTTTAATTTCAGTTATTGCATTTTTTAACTTTTTTTTTTTTGAGATGGAGTTTCGCTCTGTCACCCAGGCTGAAGTGCAGTGACAACATCTCAGCTCACTGCAAGCTCCACCTTCCGGGTTCACGCCATTCTCCTCCCTCAGCCTCCTGAGTAGCTAGGACTACAGGCACCTGCCACCAAGCCCGGCTAATTTTTTGTATTTATTTATTTATTTATTTTAGTAGAGGCGGGGTTTCACCATTGTTAGCCAGAATTGTCTCCATCTCCTGACCTCATGAAGCCTGCCTCAGCCTCCCAAAGTGCTGGGATTACAGGCATGAGCCACTGCGCCTGGCCACTTTTTAACATTTTTAAAAACATGATTTCCTTTAATGCTTTGAATACATTTAAAATATCCTCAAGGATAGTTTCTATAGATTGCTATTTTCCTGTGTAAGAACAATACTTTATTTCTTTGCTTGTCTCATAATTTTATACAGAAAGCTGACATTTCTTTGTTGTTGTTGTTGTTGTTGCTTGAAACAGAGTCTCACTATTGCCTAGGCTAGAGTGCACTGTTGCGATCTCAGCTCACTGCAACCTCTGCCTCCCGGACTTAAGTAGTTCTCATGCCTCAGTTTCCCAACTAGCTGGTACTAAAGGCATGTGCCACCACGCTTGGCTAATTTTTGTATTTTTAGTAGAGATGAGGTTTCACCATGTTGGCCAGGCTGGTCTCAATCTCCTGACCTCTAATGACCCGCTTGCCTCGGCCTCTCAAAGTGCTGGGATTACAGGTGTGAACTACCATGCTGGGCCAAAAACTGACATTTCTAATAATACAATGTGACTACTCTGGAAATCAAACTATTTCCCCTTCTAACGACTTGTTGATGTTGGGGTTTTTTTAGTGGCTTTTCCAAATGAATCTGTGAAGTATGTCTTCTTTCTCACTAAATTCTCTGCTCACTTAGCTTAGTCGTCAGCTAGTGACTAGATAGTTACTTAAGGGCCGGGCGCGGTGGCTCAAGCCTGTAATCCCAGCACTTTGGGAGGCCGAGACGGGTGGATCACGAGGTCAGGAGATCGAGACCATCCTGGCTAACACGGTGAAACCCCGTCTCTACTAAAAAATACAAAAAACTAGCCGGGCGAGGTGGCGGGCGCCTGTAGTCCCAGCTACTCGGGAGGCTGAGGCAGGAGAATGGTGGGAACCCAGGAGGCGGAGCTTGTAGTGAGCTGAGATCCGGCCATAGCACACCAGCCTGGGTGACAGAGCAAGACTCCGTCTCAAAAAAAAAAAAAAAAAAAGATAGTTACTTAAATGACTGAATCTGTTTACTGTCCCAGCCATTTCCAAGAGGCTCTGTGTATGTTTGTGTTGGGGCACCCTTCACACTCAGGCAGGCATTTAAAAATGCTGACAGCTTTTGCCATTTTTTTTTTTTTTTTTGCAGTGCTTCAAGGTCAGCCAGATGTTGTGTTAGAACTTCGGACCTTCTTAGGTCTTTCCTCGGCATGTGGACAGATTTGAGCATGCACATAGCCCATGCATGTGTGTGGCCTTCTAGAGTCCCATGAATATGTCAGCAGTTTTATTTGTTTCTTTTTTTTGAGATGGAGCTTAGCTCTTGTTGCCCAGTCTGGAGTGCAATGGCGCAATCTCGGCTCACTGCAAGCTCTGCCTCCTGGGTTCGAGCGATTCTTCTGCCTTAGCCTCCCGAGTAGCTGGGATTACAGGCGCCCGCTACCATGCCTGGCTAATTTTTGTATTTTTAGTAGAGATAGGGTTTCACCATGTAGGTCAGGCTAGTCTCCAACTCCTGACCTCAGGTGATCTGCCTGCCCCGGCCTCCCAAAGTGCTGGATTACAGGCATGAGCCACTGCGCCCAGCCCCTAATTTTTCTATTTTTAGTAGAGACAGGGTTTCAACATGTCGGCCAGGCTGGTTTCAAACTCCTTACCTCAGGTGATCTGCCTGTCTCAGCCTCCCAAAGTGCTGGGATTACAGTTGTGCAGTATGTCAGCAGTTTTGAAAGCCCCTTATGGACACCTCATTCCTCAGCTCTTCTTTTGATTTTTTTTTTGGCTGAGGGGGGCAGCTTGTTTGCCTCAACTGTTATCACTACCTCAGTTAGCTGCATGTTAGCCATGCTACTAATTATTTTCAACAAATGTCCCAGGTGAAAAGCTATTCTCACTGAGCATGGTCTGAGTTGGGTCAAATAAAAGCAAACATTTGTTTTTTAATTTTATTTATTTTTTTATTATACTTTTAAGTTCTAGGGTACATGTGCACAACGTGCAGGTTTGTTACATATGTATACATGTGCCATGGTGGTGTGCTGCACCCATTAACTAGTCATTTACATTTATTTTATTTTCTTTAGAGACAGGGTCTTGCTCTATCACCCAGGTTGGAGTGCAGTGGTGTGACCATAGCTCACTGAAGCCTCGAACTCCTGGGCTCAAGCAATTCCCCTGCTTCAGCCTCCCAAGTCGCTGAGACTATAGGTGTGTGCCACTATGCCTAATTTTTTTTATTTGTTGTAGGGGCAGTGTCTCACTCTGTTGCCCAGGCTGGTCTTGAACGCCTAGCCTCACACAATCCTTCCACCTCAGCCTCCCAAAGTAATGGGATTATAGGCATGAGCCACTGTGGCTGGCCAAGGCAAGTCTTGTGAATGAGGATTTCCAGGGAATTGTCAGACAGGCCAAATAAGGACAGGTCTCAAATAATGCTATTTTGGGGATCTCCAAACCCATTTTGTCCTAACAAGTGGCTGCTAGGCTACTGGTCTTCACTATGATTGTAGAACTGTTGGTTTTGAAGACTAATGAGGAGTTGAGGAGAGTGTTGAGAATAAGGCAAGTTAAAACACCACAAAGCTCACCATTCTTACTGAGGTACAGCCTTTAAAAAAAAGAAAAGAGTTCTTTGGGTTATTGCAAAGCTTTCGTTAATTTCAGAATTCTGAAAATTTTTATTTTACAAGTTATCTCAATATTCTCACTGCTTTTATGGAGGAATAGGTTTTTAGAGGCCCTTACTCCACCATTCCTACCGACCTCACCTCATTCAGTAATTTGAAGGCATCATGCCATTGTCTGCTTCATTTTTTCTGTTGCAAAATCATAGTCAGTTTAATTATTGTTCCTATGAAAATAATCTTTTTCTCCTTGGTTACTTTTTTTTTTTTTCTTTGAGACAGGGTCTGGCTCTGTCACTCAAGCTGGAATGCAATGGCACGATTTCAGCTCACTCCAACCTCCATCTCCCGGGCTCAAGCCATCCTCCCACCTCAGCCTCCTGAGTAGCTAAGAATATAGTCATGCATGACCATGCTCAGTTAGTTTTTGTATTTTTAGTAGAGACAGGGTTTTGCCATGTTGCCCAGGCTGGTCTTGATCTCCAGAGTTCAAAGCAATCCACCTGCCTCTGCTCTTTGGTTACTTTTAAGATATTTCTTTATCTTTGGTTTTTAGCAGTTTTGCTATGATATACCTCAGTGTGACTTTGTATGTATCCCGTTTAGGGTTTATACAGTGCTATAGACCTAATTGTGTCTCCCCACCCCCCAGTCCACATATTGAAGCCCTAACTCTCAATGTGAATGTATTTGGAAATAGGGCCTATAAGGAATGAATTAAGGTTTAATGCGGTCTTGAGGGTGGGGTTCTGGTACGACAGAATATATCCTTGTAGAGAAATACCAGAGAGGGCCCTTTCCCCCTGCATCCCACTCTGCCACGTGAGAACACAGCGAAAAAGCACCATCTGCAACCTAGGAAGCGAGCTCTCACCAGAACCCAACTGTGCTGGCACCCTGATCCTAGACTTTCAGCCTCCACAATTTGAAAACATTTCTGTTCAAGCCACCCATTCTGGCTAGGTGTGGTGGCTCACACCTGTAATCCCAGAACTTTGGGAGGCCAAGCCAGGAGGATCACCTGAGGTCAGGACTTCGAGACCAGTCTGGCTAACATGGTGAAACTACGTCTCTACTAAAAATATAAAAATTAGCCAGGCATGATAGCACACACCTGTAGTCTCAGCTACTTGGGAGGCTGAGGCATGAGAATGGCTTGAACCTGGGAGATGGAGGTTGCAGTGAGCTGAGATTGCACCACTGCGCTCCAGACTGAGCAAAACTCCATCTAAAAAAGAAAAAAAAAGCCACCCATTCTATGGTATTTTATGGCAGCATGAGCTGACTAATACATAGTGCTTCAGTCCCATTCTTTTTTTCCGAGACGCCAGTTACATGTATGTTAGACTTCTTTACCATAACCTCTTTATGTTTCTCATCCTTTTGCCTACCCATGCCTTAGTAACAGATGACCCTTAAATAATGCAGGGGTTAGGGGTGCTGTCCCACCCCATGCAGTTGAAAATTTGTGTATAACTTTTTTTTTTTTTAAAGACAGAGTCTTGGTTTGTCGCCAGGCTGGAGCGCAGTGGGATGATCTCAGCTCACTGCAACCTCTGCCTCCTGGGTTCAGGGTTCAAGTGATTCTCCTGCCTCAGCCTCCCGAGTAGCTGGGATTACAGGCGTGAGCTACCGCACCGGCCTTGTATAACTTTTCACCCCCCCCAGAACTCAGCTATGAATAGCTTACTGTTGACTGGAAGCCTTACTGATAACATAAACAGTCCATTAACACATATTTTGTATCTGTATTATATACTGTACTCTTACAATAAGTAAGTTAGAGGGAATAAAATGTTATCTTAAAAGGCATGAGGAAAATATATTTACTATTAAGTGGAAGTGGATCATCATAAAGGTATTTGTCTTTATTGTCTTCATGCTGAGGAGGAGGAAAAGGATGAAGAGGAAGAAGAGGAGGGGGAGGAGGAGGAGGAAGGGTTGGTCTTGCTGTCTCAGGAGCAGCAGAAGTGGAAGAAAATCTATGTATAAGTGGATCCACACGGTTCAAGCCCATGTTGTTCAAGGGTCAACTGTAACTATTTTCTTACAACTATCACCCAGTCTTTTTCTCTTTTTAACTGACTAGTCAGTAAGTAAACCCATCCCCTGTTCATAATTTTTTTGCATTTTTCAATTCTAGAATTTCCATCCAATTACTTTTTATAGTTTTCAGCCAAAGTACTCCATCTTGTCTTTAAAGTTTTTGAAAATTCAATTTTTAAAAACTTTGTTTGGGCTGGGCATGGTGGCTCACGCCTATAATCCCTGCACTTTGAGAGGCCGAGGTGGAAGGATTGCTTGAGGCCAGGAGTTCAAGACCAGCCTGGGCAACATAGGGAGACTTTTTGTCTCTACAAAAATTTTAAAAATTACACCAGTGTGGTGACATGCACCTGTAGTCCTGGCTACTTGGGAGGCTGAGGTGGGAGGATCACCTGAGCCCAAGAGTTGAAGCTGCAGTGAGATATAATCACACCACTGCACGCCAGCCTAGATACAGAGCAAGATCCTGTCTCAAAATCTTGTTTTACAACTCCATTAGCTGTATGGTGCTTTTTTTTTCACTGTTATAATAACTTTAATTTAACTTGCATTTTACAGAAGTCTAGGAACGATTTTAAAAAAGCACCTCCTTACCCCATATCATGTTTCTTTGACAGGTGTTAAAGTAGACAATGAGTATGTCAACAGCTTGAGCATCAGCGTCTTGCAAGGACTTCAGATCAATCAACCGCTCGCCAAAAATCTTGGCAGCTTTTTAAATCTTGCTTTTAATACAATGGTACATCCACTCTGATGGCAAACCTGTACAGCCACATCTCCACAACACGCTTTGCAAAATCAGTGATTAGCAAATTAGTTAGCTTTGGCACGGAGCTTTGCTCGCTTGCCCATGACAGCCTGGAAGCCGGTTTTGATGCTGGCAACAGAACATCTAGAATGACAAGTTTCGCACTGTAGGAAATAGAGTCACGTGTCCTTTTGCAGGATTGTGTCCAGTAATCGGCACGTGTGACAAGTGACATATTCCTTGATATATCTTCTCAAGGCATTTTCTATCTGTTTCTGTTGGAATCTTCCTTTGATGACAAGTTGATTATTACCAGCTATAGAACTACTTGTACCCAATTCAGCCAACAAAAATGCAGGAGATGTTTGAGCTGACGATGTAATAGTTTACAGATATGTGTAAAGTTGACAAAAGTTTTCTTGGTTCCTAGTTGGACGAACTGTGGAGGTTTCATGACAAATTTCCTTTTCTCCCCAGCAACCAGATCTGGATTCTTTTCCCTCGTGATGTTGAACACTCAATTCAGTAGCTCCTCATATGTGTAGTCTCTTTCTGAGCCTGCCCAAGCAGGGCCTATCTGATTACCGAATGAGATACCATCATCTTTTTTGCTGTCTTCATCTTCTAGAGCTTCATCTTTCTCTAGTATTTCATCCTCATCTGGGAATTTGACCTTCTTTTTCTTCTTTTTATTGCCAAGCATAATGTCACGGTCATCCTCTGGTTTAGTTAGTTCTTGAACATCACCTTTTTTTTTTTTTTTTGAGACAGAGTCACTCTGTGTCACCCAGGCTGGAGTGCAGTGACGCGATCTCGACTCACTGTAACCTCCGCCTCCCAGGTTCAAGCAGTTCTCTGCCTCAGATTCCCATGTAGCTGGGACTACAGGTGCTGGCCACCATGCATGACTAATTTTTGTATTTTTAGTAGAGATGGGGTTTCACCATGTTGGTCAGGCTGGTCTCGAACTCCCGACCTTAGGTGATCCGCCGGCCTCAGCCTCCCAAAGTGCTGGGATTACAGGCGGGAGCCACTGTACCCGGCTTGAACATCACTTTCAATCTTAAGATCCTTTACGCTTTATTTAGCTTCATCAGTATCAAACATCTTTTTAGTTTTTTTCTTCTTTTTCTTTTGATTAAAGAAGTTCAAGTCATCTAGATCACCAGAAGCATCTTTTTTCCCAGTGCCCTCTTCATCAGCTTCCAAATCTTTGTCCTCATTTGGCTCTGGCTCCACTTGTTTTGTTTCTGAAGGCTGGTTTTCTCAGTTTGGGTATCCCCTTCCTCATCTAACATAAAAGGCTTCTTTTTCTTCTTTTTCTTTTTGTTCATAGTAGGATCAAAAATCATCTCCTCCCCAGACATGGCTGCGGCTCGAGTGGGCTTGGCACGGACGGGAAGTCAGGCTGGTGAGCCCCAGGCCCCAGCGGCAGCGCTGCTCCTGCCGGTACCTCTCCCACCACCGCACCGGTGCTTTTTATGTTTATTTTTTTTATTGTCTGTCTTTTCTCTTGGTTTTGGATCAAGGGCTATCTTCTTGTATACCAGATTCTTTCTTTTCTTTTTTTCTTTTTTTTTGAGACAGAGTCTTGCTCTATTGCCCAGGCTGGAGTGCAATGGCAGGATCTCGGCTCACTGCAACCTCTGCCTCCTGATTTCAAGCGATTCTCCTGACTCAGCCTCTCGAGTAGCTGGGACTACAGGGCGCCTGCCACCACGCCCAGCTAATTTTTTGTATTTTTAGTAGAGACAGTGTTTCGCCGTGTTAGCCAGGATGGTCTCGATTTCCTGACCTTGTGATCCACCCACCTCAGCCTCCCAAAGTGGTGGGATTATAGGCGTCAGCCACTGCACCCAGCCTGTATACCAGGTTCTTTTTTTAAGGAGTGTAAACAGCTGTATTTTACGGGTGCACAATGTTTTTAAAATTGTAACATTTAAAAACTTTGTCATATCTGCTAATTAATTCTATAAACAATATTGATGTCTCTTTGATATACGATACGACACTGTTTATTTTCTTTTTAAAAAATTTTTAATAATAATAAAAAAGACTATCTGCTGGGCACAGTGGCTCATGCCTGTAATCCCAGCATTTTGGGAGGCCAAGGCAGGCAGTCACCTGAGGTCAGGAGTTCGAGACCAGCCTGGCCAACGTGGTGAAACCCCGTTTCTATTAAAAATAAAAAAAGTAGCCGGACATGGTGGCAGACACTTGTAATCCCAGCTACTCGGGAGGCTGAGGCAGGAGAATTGCTTGAACCTGGGTAGCGGAGATTGCAGTGAGCTGAGATTGCGCTATTACACTCCAGCCTGGGCGACAAGAGCAAAACTTCGTCTCAAAAAAAAAAAAAAAAAAAAAAGAAGAACCTAATAACAGTACACTTTCAATTATTCTCTTTAATCTTTTCTATGATTGCTTTTATTTTATTTATAAATGTGCAATAAACCCACAATACATTCCACTATATTTCTTTTTGAAAGTTAATAATTTTTAGAGATCAAAAATAAACGTAAAAAAGTTTTTATATGTAATTTTAGTCATTTCCAGAAATCTTCATTTTTTGTGTGTAGATTTCTTTGCTTTGTGTGTAATATCAGATTCTGTGCTATCATATTCCTCTGGCTTAAAGAACTTCCTTTTTTTTTTGAGGCAAGCTCTTGCTTTGTCACCCAGGCTAGAGTGTAGTGGCACAGTCACAGCTCACTGCAGCCTCTACCTTTTGGGCTCAAGCAGTCCTCCCACCCCAGCCTCCCAAGGAGCTGGGACTACAGGTGTGCACCACCATGCCTGGCTACTTCTTTCCTTTTTTTTTTTTTTTTTGTAGAGACAAGGTCTCACTATATTGCCCAGACTGGTCTCAAACTCCTGGGCTCAAGTGATCCACCTTGGCCTCCCAAAGTGCTGGGATTACAGACGGGAACGACCACGCCTGGCCTAAGAACTCCTTTTAACATTTCTTTTCTTTCTTTCTTTCTTTTTTTTTTTTTGAGATGGAGTTTCACCTTCACTCTTGTTGCTCAGGCTGGAGTGCAATGGTGCGATTTCGGCTCACCACAACCTCCGCCTCCCGGATTCAAGCAATTCTCCTGCCTCAGCCTCCTGAGTAGCTGAGATTACAGGCATGCGCCACCACGCCTAGCTAATTTTTGTATTTTTAGTACAGACGGGCTTCCCCATGTTGGTCAGGCTGGTCTTGAACTCCCGACCTCAGGTGACCCACCCGCCTCAGCCTCCCAAAGTGCTGGGATTACAGGTGGGAGCCACCGTGTCTGGCCAATATTTCTTATAGTACAGGACTGTTGGTAATAAATTGTTAGGTTTGTTTTCTAAGGAAGTATTTATTTTGCCTTCATTTTTGAAAAGTATTTTCATTGAGTATAGAACTCTGGTTAAAAGTGGGTTTTTTCAATATTTTTTAAATGTCACTTTATTGTCTTCTGGTTTGCACAGTTTTAATGAAAAACCTGGTATAATTCTTATCTTCATTCCTCTGCATTTAATGTGCCTTCTGTTTTTGGTTGTCTTCAAAGTGTTCTCTTTCTGGTTTTCAGTAGTGTGGTGGGGGGCTAGGTTGCTAGAGGGTGTTTCTTTTCTTTTGAAACAAGCATCTTGCTCTGTTGCTCAGGCTGGAGTACAGTGGTGTGATTACAGCTCACTGCAGCCTCGAACTCCTGGGTGGGAGTTGACTCCTAGGCAGGAGTCAGTACAGGGCAGCAAATGCTGAGGTTTCACAGGGGCCTCTCTGGAAACCTCGCCCTGAAGGCCCCTGCTTGTCTTACAGAGCTCTGAAATGCCTCTGCGATCATCCTTCCTTTGCCTTAATAAACGGAACCTGGTTTTCCTCTAGTCCTACTAATCTCTTTAGCAAATTGTTGCTTGGCCATGGCCTTGGTTTGCTCTCCTGAAGATGCCTTTTCACTCTTTACCAGGCCAGGCCGTGAATTTTCTAAATCTTTCTGCTCTGCTTCCCTTTTAGTGATACATTCAATCTTTAAATTATTTCTCATCAGGCCTGGCGCCATGGCTCACGCCTGTAATCCCAGCACTTTGGGAGGCTGAGGTAGGTGGATCACTTGAAGCCAGGAGTTTGAGACTATCCTGGCCAACATGGTGAAACCCTGTCTCTACTAAAATTACAAAAATTAGCCAGGCGTGGTGCTGCACGCCAGTAATCTCAGCTACTCAGGAGGCTGAGGCAGGAGAATCGCTTGAACCTGGGAGGTTCAAGTGAGCTGAGCTGAGATAGCGCCACAGCACTCTAGCTTGAGCGACAGAGCCAGACTCCATCTCAAAAAAGAAAAAGAAAGAAATGAAATTAATTATTTCTCATCAGTTCCTTCGTGGGAGTAAAAAAATTCTTTCTATCCTCTCATATCTTACTACATGCAGTTAAAAGTAGCCACGAAGCTCCTTCAATATTTTGCATCTTAGAGATTTTTCCACGAGATATTCTATTTATTTTTTATTGTTGTTTATTTTTTTGAGATGGAGTTTTGCTCTTGTCACCCAGGTTGGAGTGCAATGGCACAATCTTGGCTCACTGCAACCTCCACCTCCTGGGTTCAAGCAATTCTCCTGCCTCAGTCTCACAATTAGCTGGGATTACAGGTGTATGCTACCACTCCTGGCTAATTTTTTTGTATTATTAGTAGAGACAGGGTTTCACCATGTTGGCTAGACTGGTCTTGAACTCCTGACCTCAGGTGATCCACCTGCCATGGCCTCCAAAAGGGCTGGGATTACACGCATGAGCCACCGTGCCCAGCCCAGATATTCTATTAATAGTTCATCACACTCAAGTTCTGCCTTCCACAAAGCCCTAGGACATGGACGAAATTCTATCAAGTTCTTTGCAACGGTATAAGAAGGATGGTCTTTACTCCAGTTTGCAATATCTTATTCCTCATTTCTATCTGAGACCCATCAGAATGGCCTTCATTGTCCATATTTCTTCTTTTCTTTTTTTGAGACAGAGTCTCACTCTGTCTCCCAGGCTGGAGTGCAGTGGTGTGATCTGGGCTCACTGCAACCTCCGCCTCCCAGGTTTAAGCAATTCTCCTGCCTCAGCCTCTCGAGTAGCTGGGATTACAGGCACACACCACCATGCCCAACTGATTTTTGTATTTTTAGTAGAGACAGGGTTTCACCATATTGGTAAGGCTGGTCTCGAACTTCTGACCTCAAGTGATCCACCCACCCTGGGCTCCTAAAGTGTTGGGATTACAGGCATGAGCCACTGAGCCTGGACTACTGTCCATATTTCTATGAACATGCTAAGCAACATCACTCTAGTAATCTAGTAATCTAGAAGGTCCAAACTTTGCCAACAGCTTTTCTCTTCTTCTGAGCCTTCTTGAGAATTGCCCTTAGTGCTCCACTCATGGCAGTCTAGGTGTTTTCTTTTTTTTTTTTTTTTTTTTCGAGAAGGAGTCTGGCTGTGTCGCCCGGGCTGGAGTGCAGTGGCCGGATCTCAGCTCACTGCAAGCTCCGCCTTCTGGGTTTACGCCATTCTCCTGCCTCAGCCTCCCGAGTAGCTGGGATTACAGGCGCCCGCCACCTCACCCGGCTAGTTTTTTGTATTTTTTAGTAGAGACGAGGTTTCACCGTGTTAGCCAGGATGGTCTCGATCTCCTGACCTTGTGATCCGCCCGTCTCGGCCTCCCAAAGTGCTGGGATTACAGGCTTGAGCCACCGCGCCCGGCCCAGTCTAGGTGTTTTCTAGCCTGCTCTTCCAAATTCTTCCAGCCTCTATGCCTTACCCGGTTCCAAACTTGCTTCCACATTTTCAGGCATTTGTTATAGCATCAGCCCTGCTTCTTGGTACCAGTTTTCTGTCTTGGTCCATTTTGTACTGCTATAACAGAATATCTGAAGACTAACTTATAAAGAAAAAATGTATTTAGCTCCCAAACTTTTGAGTTCTGGAGCCCGGAAAGTCCAATATGAAGGTGCCAGCATCTAATGAGGGCTTTCCTGCTGCATCATCCCGTGGTGGAAGATGAGAGAGTGGGAAAGGATGAGGGAGGGCTGACTCGATTTTATAACAAACCCACTATCTCGACAATGAATCCACTCCCATAATAACAACCTTAATCCATTCATGAGGGCAGATCATTCATGACCTAATCACCTTTTACACATCCCATCTCTCAACACTGTTGCATTAGGGGATTACATTTACAACACAAAACTTTGTGGGATACATTCAACTCATAGCATTTGCATAATTTATGAAGTTAAAAAATCAATCAACCAAAAAATTGTTTGCCCTTAAACATGGGAGAAGGAAAGATGGGCTGAGCTAAGGTTTTTGGGTTTTTTGTTTGTTTTTGTTTTCGTAGAGATGGGGTTTCACCATGTTGCCCAGGTTAGTCTTGAACTTCTGAGCTCAAAAGATGCTCTTGCTTCAGCCTCCCAGATTGCTGGGATTACAGGCATGAGCCACCATGCCTGGCCTGAACTAGTTTTTTCTACAGCTATTTTTCTGCCACTAGGCAAAATTTATTCAACTCTCCTCAAACAGAAGGAAGTAGAGAACTTACTGGGTCAGGCATAGTACTAAACATTTTAAAACCATATGATACGAGTGTAATTATTAGCCGGCCTTTTTTTAAAAGGCTAAACTCAAAACAAAACAATAAAAAAACACACCCTGAGAAAGAGTAAATGCCTTGCCGAACGTCACAGAGTTAGGAAGTTTAGAGAAAAGTCCATACTTTTAACTACTGGGTAACACTACCTTCTATATTCAGGAATATATATAAACATTGTACAAAAAATTCAGTTGCTAAGCAAAGGTAAGAAGATGAGACTATTGTCCATGTGATATTTGGCACATTGCCACACTAGTGACTAGAGAATCTAGAGTATTAGATTCATTGAATTTCCAGCTCTTGAATCTTCATGTTATATATTTATTATAATTAAATCCACTACAATAACACCAACAAAAATCAGATAGTCTGGAGCTTTTCAGGACATTCATTTACCAATACCATTATAACAAAGCTCCTTGAGGGCAGGAGCCTTGTCCTATTAATATTTATATTCTCCACTAGATATTTATATCTAGTACGATAGACCCTGGGTAAATTTCTAACTGAAAACCTCCCTATAGTAACAGATTTCCAAAATTCAGACAAGGCACATTTATTTCAAGCAATATTTGCTAGAGAAATGCTCTACTTTACCATAAAAGAATTAGAAGAGCCCCTTGAGCTACTTTTCTCCATTATCATTATTGTAGTTGTCATTGGCATTATTATTATCACCATGGCAACTACCATTTATTAAGTGCTTACTCTATGCTACTGATTTACTGCAACAACTCATTTTATCATCACAATACTATTACGAGAAAGATATTACCATCCCTATGCTACCTGAAGGACACTGGGGCACGAAGAAGTTAAGAAACTAATCAGGCTGGGCTTGGTGGCACACACTTGTAATCCCAGCACTTCAGGAGGCTGAGGCGGGCAGATCTCAAGGTCAGGAGTTCAAGACCAGCCTGACCAATTTGGTGAAACCCCGTCTCCACTAAAAATACAAAAATTAGCTGGGCGTGGTGGGGCACACCTGTAGTCCCAGCTACTCGGGAGGCTGAGGCAGGAGAATCCCTTGAACCTGGGAGGCAGAGGTTTCAGTGAACCAAGATCATGCCACTGCACTCCAGCCTAGGTGACAGAGTGAGACTGTCTCAAAAAAAAAAAAAAAAAAAAGAGGAAACTAATCAAAGCACACAGTTAAATTGGTGGGACTTGAATTCAAAATCATGTTTGCATGTGACCCATTATTGGGTATATTCTCAAATAAATATAACTAATTCTACCATAAAGATGCATGCACTAGCATGTTCATTGCAGCACAGTTCACAATAGCAAAGACAAGGAATCAATCCAAATGTCCATCCAAAGTAGACTGGATAAAGAAAATGTGGTACATAGACACCATGGAATAGTACACAGCCATAACAAAGAATGAGATTATGTTCTCTGCAGCAATATGGATGGAGATGGGGGCCATTAACCTAAGCAAACTAATGCAGGATCAGAAAACCAAACACCACACGTTCTTGCTTATAAGTAGGAGCTGAACATTGAGATAAAGAAGGGAGTAATAGATGCCAGGGTCTAACTGAAGGTGGAGGGTGAGGACCGAAAAACTACCTAAAGGGTACTATGCTTATTACTTGGGTGACAAAATAGTATGTACACCAAACCCCTGCAACATGCGATTTATCTATAGAACCAACCTGTACATGTACCCCTGAAACTAAAAGTTTTAAACAATCATGTTTATTTGACTCCATTCATGCAGCTTTTCAAAAATACCTATCATGCACCTACTATATGCCAGACACTTTTTAGAAACCGGGTTCAAAATTCAAAAAGTACAAAAGTGGCAGCATAAAGCCACTTCCCATCTCATTCTCCCCTGCCTCTCTCCACCACTGTGTCTACACCACCAACCAGCTTCCCTCTTTTGAGCAACCAATGTTATCAGTTTCTGGTGAGGCCTGTAACTTCAGTCAGGGAGTTCCTTTTTGGGTCAAACCTTGGCATGGGCAATCTCTCACACCTCTCCGAATGACCTCAGACTTCTTCAATAAGCCAATCTTTTTTTTTTTTTTTTTGAGATGGAGTCTTGCCCTATCACCCAGCCTGGAGTGCAGTGGCATGATCTCGGCTCACCACAACCTCTGCCTCCCGGGTTCAAATCATTCTCCTGCCTCAGCCTCCCGAGTAGCTGGGATTACAGGTGTGTGTCACCACTCCCAGCTAATTTTTGTATTTTGAGTAGAGACGGGGTTTCACCATGTTGGCCAGGCTGGTCTTGAACTCCTGACCTTGTGATCCACCCACCTCGGCCTCCCAAAGTGCTGGGATTACAGGCATGAGCCACCGTGCCTGGCCAGCGATAAGCCAATCTTAAATAATTCAGTGTTTCAGGCCCATTTCACGTCTGGGGGAAACATGTCTCGGGAAGGCAGCTTATGTTTGAAACGAGATGAAGTCCTTATGGAACGGAAGGGTGAGTTCCTGTAGGTTAATTCACAATGTCTTTACCATGAAGCCTCTGTTTTTCTAGGAGGCGGCCATCCTCAGCTCTCATAGATCCCCACACTTAGAAAGTCCACACTGCTTCCCTTCCACCTCTGTCTGAACCGGGCTCTCTCTGACACTGGCAGCCCCGCAGAACACGGGTCTTGCGACTTCTTTGTGGGCCTGGCATCGTGACATTTGTTGCCTTTTCCTTTTCTCAGAGTGGAATCTTTACAGTGCTCCTTAAAGTGAAGGATGGTGGAATTTTGTGGCCATAAGATCTGAGAGGACATTGTGAAAATTTTAAAATCAGGAACAGAATTTGGACTGGCTTTCAGGTTTTCCAATAGACTTTGAGATCTTTGGCAGTAAGTCCCTCTTCCCCTACTTTCTCGGTGGTGATTAGAAGGGCACCTGGTTAGCGAAAAACATGCAAATTAAAAGGCACAGGATCAAGAGGAGCAGGCTGTTCCTCCTGAATAGAGGTGTCCATTGTCCAGACAGCATGAGTCCTGGTTTATCATTGAGATTAATAGTACCGGCCAGGTGTGGTGGCTCATACCTGTAATCCCAGCACTTTGAGAGGCTGAGGCTGGCAGATCACCTGAGGTCAGGAATTTGAGACTAGCCTGACCAATATGGTGAAACCCCATCTCTACTAAAAATAAAAAATTACCCGGGCTGTGGTGGCATGCACCTGTAATCCCAGCTACTCAGGAGGCTGAGACAGGAGAATTGCTTGAACCTGGGAGTCAGAGGTTGCAGTGAGCCGAGATCATGCCACTGCACTCCAGCCTGGGCAACAGAGAGAGATCCTGTCTCAAGAAACAAAAAACGGCCAGGCGAGGTGACTTGCGCTTGTAATCCCAGTACTTTGGGAGGCTGAGGCTGGCGGACCACCTGAGGTCAGGAGTTTGAGACCACCCTGGCCAACATGGTGAAACCCCGTCTCTACTAAAAATACAAAAATTAGCCAGGCATGGTGGTGGCATCTGTAATCCCAGCTACTCTGGAGGCTGAGGCAGGAGAATCACTCAGACCCGGGAGGTGGAGGTTGCAGTGAGCTGAGATCACGCCACTGCACTCCAGCCTGGGCACTCCAACAAAACTGAAACTCCGTCCCCCGCCAAAAAAAGATGTTGATAGTACTTTCTCAGGACTTATTGCCTAGGAGTTTGGCTGTATATCTACAGATTTAGATTATATGTAGAAATCTCACTTCTGATATTATAACCCTCGTTTAAAATTATTATAGGGTACATTACTGGCTTTCATATATCCTTTCATCGTCTAAAAAAAAAACTACGTAGAGGCTGGGTGTGGTGGCTCACACCTGTAATCCCAGCATTTTGGGAAATTGAGACAGGCCAATCACTTGAGGACAGGAGTTTGAGACCAGCCTGGCCAACATGATGAAACCCCATCTCGACTAAAAATACAAAAATGAGCTAGGCATGGTGGCACAGGCCTCTAGTCCCAGCTACTCGGGAGGCTGAGGCACAAGAATCACTTGAGCCTGGGAGGCGGAGGTTGCAGTGAGCTGATATCACGCCACTGCACTCTAGCCTGGGTGACAGAGGGAGACTCCGTCTCAAAAAAAAAAAAAAAAAAAAGAACCAAACCTACCAGTTGTATTGAGATATAATTCACATATCATAAAATTTACTCATTTAAAGTTTTTTTTGGCCGGGTGTGGTGGCTCATGTCTGTAATCCCAGCACTTTGGGAGGCTGAGGTGGGTGGATTACCTGAGGTTAGGAGTTCGAGACCAGCCTGGGCAAGATGGTGAAACCCCGTCTCCACCAAAAATACAAAAATTAGTTGGGTGTGGTAGCGCACACCAGTAATCTCAGCTACTCAGGAGGCTGAGGCAGGAGACTTGCTTGAATCTGGGAAGCAGAGGTTGCAGTGAGCCAAGATCATGCCACTGCACTCCAGCCTGGGTAACAGAGTGAACTCCGCCTTGTCTCAAAAAACAAAAAAAAAAAAAAAAAAAGAAGAAAAAGTGTTATTAAAGCTATTCACAAAGCTGTGTAACAACCACCACAATAACTGTTAGAACATTTTCATCACTCCAGAAAGAAACCCTGTATCCACCAGCAGTCACCCTTCATTTATCCCCAACCTCCTCAGCCTTGGCAAACACTACTCCACTTTTCATTTCTACACATTTGCCTATTCTGAACATCTCATATACAGCAGGGGTGTCCAATCTTTTGGCTTCCCTGGGCCACACTGGAAGAGGAACTATCTTGGGCTACACTAAAATACACTAACACTAATGATTGCTGATGAGCTAAAAAAAAAAAAAAAAAAAAAAAAATCTCATCATGTTTTAAGAAAGTTTCCGAATCTGTGATGGACTGCATTCAAAGCCACCCTGGGCCACATGTGACCCATGGGCCGTGGGCTGGACAAACTTGAAAGATACATACAATATGTGGGCTTTTGCATTTGACTTCTTTTGAAAATAAACCTTTTCAAAGTTCATCCATGTATCAGATGTATCTTTTTATTACCAAATAATATTCCATTGTATGGATATACCACTTTGAACATATACATTCATCATTTGAGGGACATTTGGGTTGTTTCCACTTTTTGGCTATTATAAATAATTCTGCTGTGAACATTAGTGAACGAGTTTTTGTGTGGACACATGTTTTCATTTTGTGGGAATATACCCAAGAATAGAATCATTGGGTCATGTGGTAACATTATGTTTAAACTTTTCAGGCATTGCCAGACTGCTTTTCCAAGCTGCTGCTTCATTTTACATTGCAATTAGCAAAGCATGGGGTTCCAAATCTCCACATCCTCACTAACACTTGTGTTTTTAAAATTATTATAGCTATCCTAGTGGACGTGAAGTGGCATCTCATTGTGGTTTTGATTTGCATTTCCCTGATGACTAATGACATTGAATATCTTTTCATGTGCTTATTGGCTATTTGTATATCTTCTTTGGAGAAATACCTATTCAGACCTTTAGCCCATTTAAAGAACTGGGTGCTCTTTTTATTATTGAATTCTTCATCACTTTTTAAATTGAGCAGTTACCTAAAGCTCTACCTAAAGCTCCATGGTCAGTAAAATTCACCCACATGACAGTGGTATGTGATGCACCTTGTAGTATGTAAAATGTGGAAAAAGGCTAGGCGTGGTGGCTCATGCGTGTAATCCCAGCACTTTGGGAGGCTGAGACTGGTGGATCACCTGAGGCCAGGTGTTCAAGACTAGCCTGGCCAACATGGCAAAACTTCATCTCTACTAAAAATACAAAAATTAGCCAGTACCTGTAATCCCAGCTACTCGGGAGGCTGAGGCAGGAGAATTGCTTGAATGCAGGAGGTGGAGGTTGCAGTGAGCCAAGATCACGCCATTGCACTCCAGCCTGGATGACAGAGCAAGACTCCATCTCAAAAAAAAAAAAAAAAAAATTGGAAAAAGACCATCACTGAAGCAATGTCATGATGCCTACTGCTTATGTATTTCAGGGCTCTGATTCCATTTCTGATGTGGATGAGGCATTTCTGTTTGATCAGGTTAGTATTTTGTAAGTTAGTAAACCACTAAAGCACTAACGAGATTTTGTCAAATATTTGAAAAATATATGATTTGATATGAAATTCAATAAATGCTTTAGTCATCCCAACAGTTGAAGATAAAACTTAGTGTAAGTATAAATAGAACCAAGTTGTTATAATAAAATCCACTGATGCTTTCAAGCTATAGCTAACTTGAATTTTTACCTCTACACATATTTATTAAAAGTAAGTTGCAAAACGTTTACCTAAATTCCTTCTAGATAAATTACAAGAACCTTCTCACAAATTTGGTCTTTTGCACAACAGCAATGGCTAAAATAAATGGGGCCAAATTTTTGGAGAAAGTCTTGTTTAATTCAGAATATAATTAAAATCTCATGTAGCTTTATTGGTTTTAGTATCCAGCAGAGAAAAAATATTGAAACTCCAAGAGATTTTGAATTAAATAGCTACAACAGTTTTGTTTTATTAGTTCTGACTGTGTGAAAAAAAATCATAAGGACAACTTTGGAAAAATCTAGTTCTTTTAGGGCCCCAAATGACTTTTAAAACAATAAAACAAACTATAAAACGTACACAAGTGATATTAAAAATTATGTAGTTCAATAAATGTGACATTCACAAATGTGGTTGTAATTTTTTTTTTAACTTTAGCTAAGTGAACATGGATCTGATGATTAGATGTAGAAAAGGTAGTGTTATATAGCTTAACAGAATTAAGTGCTTCAGTTTGCCAGTGAGAATTATGTAGCTGAATTGGAATGTTTTACCAATGCCTTCTCAGATCTCCATCTACTTCCCAGGATCTGTGGCTAAATCAAAGAAAGAGAGGATGCTTCCTTTATTAGTGATTATTTAATAATTCTATGCTAGTGATTATTTCCCTAGCATTTTAATATATATTTTTAAAAGATCTGTAGATTTAGATCTTTTGGCTGGTGGTTGAATCATGCACAGAATAAACCAGTACCATAAACTCATACTATTTCTGAAGATGGGGAATAAAGGCTGGCTAGTGATTTACTGTGAAAGCATTAAATGAATTGGAGTCATCATCTGTTACTTGCGGAGTAGAAGGGGCAGGAAAAAGGAGAACAACAAAAACAAGGGGGAAACATTTTGTGAGAAAAATAATAAGCACAGTTTTCTGCTTAGTTTACTGAGGTCCCAATCTTTGAAGACCCAAACATAACTTGTGAAGGTAGGTTTGAATTTCAGATAACTGTTCTTTCTTGGTCCCCAGAGCTTGTCTCTGTCCTTGGAACACAGAAGAGCACATTGAATTCATCAGGCCATTCATGAGAATGATGACTGGTGGAGATGGCATAACATTGGAGCTGACCCACAGAGGGATCAATGATTCCCAAATAACGCTTCACTGATAGTTTCCAGGGGCAAGGCACTACCTGAAATTGTACGCAATCTTCACAAATTATTCAAAACATTTTGCCTTTAAAAAAATGGATGGTAGGCCGGGCATGGTGGCTCATGCCTGTAATCCCAGCACTTTGGGAGGCCGAGACGGGAGGATCATGAGGTCAGGAGATCGAGACCATCCTGGCTAATACGGTGAAACCCCATCTCTACTAAAAGTACAAAAGAATTAGCTGGGTGTGGTGGCGGGCGCCTGTAGTCCCAGCTATTTGGGAGGCTGAGGCAGGAGAATGGCGTGAACCCGGAAGGCAGAGCTTGCAGTGAGCCAAGATGGCGCCACTGCACTCCAGCCTGGGTGACAGAGCGAGACTCCGTCACAAAAAAAAAAAAAAAAAAAAAAAGGATGGTAAAAAGGAATTTGAGATTTAAAAAAAGAAATGGTGTTTTCATTTTTTTCTCATTTTTACATTGAAAACTTTCAAATCTATAGGAATTATGGTAATTTAATTACTATGTGTAATTATAAAAAAGCTAAAATTAGAGTACAACAAATACTTATATACCCTGAAATTATAGTAAAACAAATGCCTGTATACTCTTCGCCTAAATTCACCAGTTAATAATTCTCGATACAGGCATACCTCATTTTATTGTGCTTCACGTTATTATGCTTTGCAGATACTGCTGTTTTTTACAAATTGAAGCTTTGTGACGCCCCTGCATCAAGCAAGTCTATTGGCACCATTTTCCCAAGAATATGTGCCCATTTTATGTCTTTGTGTAACATTTGGGTAATTCTTGTAATATTTATTATTATATCTGTAATGATGATCTGTGATCAGTGACCTTTGATGTTACTGCTGTAATCGTTTTGGGGCACCACAAACTGCACCCATATAAGATGGCTAACTTAATAAATGTCGTGTGTTCTGACTGTCCTACTGACAGGCTGTTCCCCAGTCTCTTTCCTTCTCTCCTTGGGCCTCTTTATTCCTTGAGAGACAACAATATTGAAATTGGGCAAATTAGTAACCCTACAATAGCCCTTAAGTGTTCAAGGGAAAGCAAGAATCGCATGTCTCTTTCAATCAAAAGCAAGAAATGATTAAGCTCAGCAAGGAGGTCACGTAGAAAGTTAAGATCCACCAGAAGTTAGACAAGCTGTGAACACAACGGAAGAGTTCTTGAAGGAAATGTAAGGTGGTACTCCAATGAACAAATGAATGCTAAGAAGTGAAACAGCCTTATTGCTGATCTGGAGAAAGTGCAAGTGGTCTGGATAGAAGATTAAACCAGCCACAACATTCCCTTACACGAAAGCCTAATCCAGAGCAAGGCCCCAACTCTCTTCAATTCTATGAAGGCTGAGAAAGGTGAGGAAGCTGCAGAAGAAATGGTGGATATTAGATGAGGTTGGTTCACGAGGTTTAAAGAAGGAAGCCATCACCATAACATAAAAGTGCAAGGTAAAGCAGAAAATGTTGATAGAAAAGGTGCAGCAAATTACCCAGAAGATCTAGCTAAGATCACTGATGAACATGGCTACACTAAACTGATTCTACATGTAGATCAAAAAGCCTTCTATTGGAAGAAGATGCCATCTAGGACTTTCATAGCTAGTGAGAAGTCAATGCTGGCTTCAGAGTTTCAAAGGACAGTCTGACTCTTGTTAGGTGCTAATGCAGCTGACACTTAAGTTGAAAGCAATGCTTATTGGCCATTCTGAAAATCCTAGGGCCCTTAAGAATTATGCTACATCTACTCTGCCTGTGCCCTATAAATAAAACAACAAAGCCTAGATGGCAGCACATCATTTTACTGTGTGGTTTACTGAATATTTTAAGCCTACTGTTGAGATCTACTGCTCAGGGAAAAAAAAAATATGCCTTTCAAATTATTACTGATCATTGACAATGCACCTGGTCACCCAAGAGCTCTGAAGATATACAAAGAGATGAATGTTGTTTTCATGCCTGCTAACACAACATCCATTCTGCAGGCCATGAATCAAAGAGTGATTTTGATTTTCAAATCTTATTACTTAAGAAATACATTTTGTAAGGCTATAGCTGCCATAGACAGTGATTCCTCTGATGGATGTGGGCAAAGTCAAGTGAAACCCTTCTGGAAAAGATTCACCACTCCAGAGGCCATGATTCATGGGAGGAGGTAAAAATATCAACATTAATAGAAGTTTGGAAGAAGTTGATTCCAACCCTCACAGATGACTTTGAGGGGTTCAAGATTTCGGTGGAGAAATTAATTGCATATGTGCTGAAAACAGCAAGAGAAATAGAAGTGGAGCCTGAAGATGTGACTGAATTGCTGCAATCTCATGATACAACTTGAATGACGAGGAGTTACTTCTTACGGATGAGCAAAGAAAGTGTTTTTTTGAGATGGAATCTACTTCTGCTGAATATGCTGTGAACATTATTGAAATGACAACAAAGGATTTAGAATATTACATAGCTGGATGCAATGGTTCATGCCTGTAATCCATTTAGGGAGGCAGAGGCAGGAGAATAGCTTGAGCCCAGTAGTTCGAGACCTGCCTGGGCAATGTAGTGAGACTCCATTCTCTACAAAAAGGAAAAAAAAAGGACAAAAAAGAGAGAGACTATTACACAACCACACTTGATAGAGCAGCACAGGGTTTGAGAAAATGAACTCCGATTTTGAAAGTTCTACTGTGGATAAAAATGCTATCAAACATCATCACCACATGCTACAGAGAAATCTTTTATGAATGGAGCAGTCAATAGATGTGGCAAACTTCATTGTTGTCTTTAAGGAATTGCCACAGCCACCCCAACCTTCTGTGCCTCCCACCCTGCAGTCATCCACATCAAGGCAACACCCCTCAAAAGCAAAAAGATTATGACTTGCTGAAGGCACAGATGATTGTTAGCAATTTTTTCTTTTTTGAGATGGAGTCTCATTCTGTTGCCCAGGCTGGAGTGTAGTAGCATGATCTCAGCTCACTGCAACCTCTTCCTCCCGGATTCAAGCAATTTCCGGCTAATTTTTGTATTTTTAGTAGACACGGGGTTTTACTATATTGGCCAGGCTGGTCTTGAACTCATGACCTCAAGTGATCCGCTGGCCTTGGCCTCCCAAAGTACTAGGATTACAGGCATGAGCTAACACCCCTTGCCGATAGTTAGCAATTTTTTTTAGTAACAAAGTATTTTTAAATTAAGGTATGTACATTGTTTTTTCAGACATAATGCTATTGAACACTGAATACAGTATAAAGATAACCTCCTTTATATGCACTGGGAAACCAACGAATTCATGTGACTTGCTTTATTGCTATGTTTATTTATTGAAGTGGTCTGGAACTGAACCTGTGATATCTCCCTCTTTATATATACATCTATGTGCATATACATAGATATGTGTGTATAAATATACATGTAGATGTGTGTGCACATATATGTATATATTGAAGCATATGAAAGTAAGCTGCAGATATGACCCATCACCCCTAAACACTTTAGCTTGCAACTCCCAAGATCGCAGACATTTTCCAAAGTAACTTACAATACCAATATCATATCTAAAAGAATACTAATAATGTCAACTAACATATACTTCATAGTTTGTCCCCACTATCCCCCCATAAAAAGCAATGTCTTTTATAGTTTTTTAAAATCTAGAATCCAGTTAATTGGGATGATATTATGAGGCCTTGTGAAAATCCTCATCCTCAACATTTCACTCGTTAGTTGATGATGACTCTTTCTTGAAAGAATTATTACGTTTTTTGATTGTACCAATTTTTCTGCATCTGTTAGCTGGCATTCTTCCAGCTTTCACATCCACTGCACGTTTCCCCCTCTGAGTACCACTACGGACTCACGAATTGTTATATTCAAAGTGGTATAAATCTATAATGTATTTTTAAAGCTTAAATCACCCCAAATTTTGCCGATGGAAACCACTCCAAGGTGGTCCCTATTTTCTTTTCACGGTTTCTGGCACAAGATGTCTTTGAGCTTACCTTGTACTTTTCTTGCCCTAGACCTAGAATCAGTCACTTCTTCAAGGACTTACTTATACGACAAATAGGTCATACATCCATCTAGTGCAAGTCTCCAAATATTCACAGCCATACATGTTCCCTCCAATCCATCCCTTTCTTCATAGTCAACCAATGTTCGTTATCCTTCCAGAGATAGTTTATGTCATATATAAAATTATAATTTATATATACTATATAATAGAGCAATTATATTCTTACCTACCCCCAACATGCTTTAACTCGAATGACAGTGTAGTACATTTCTGAGTTTGTCTGGGCTTGTAGCTCTTGTCTGTCCTTAGATTCTGAAAGATACCTGTTAACACTACCCTAAAAAGATTAGGAGCCTTTAGGCCAAGTCTCAAATGTTTCAGGTGAGAAAAACTCAGGGATGGTGACTTGATGAAAGTTGCATTAACTAACAACGCTCACATGCTGTTCTCTGGACTTGGAATGTGAAAGCACCCTGGGCTTGCTGACACCTACTCGCTTTTCAAACATCAATTCTTGGGAAGCTTTTCCCTTCCTTAATGTCCCCCAGATAGCTGATGTCCCCTTGTTACAGGTTTTAGATCATTATGTACATCTCCTTCCTAGCACATACATGTATTAAAATTTGTTTCCTGTCTCCGTGAGGAGAGGGACTACATCCGTCCTTTTCACTGCTGGCACACACTAGTTGCTCAACAAAAATGTGCGAAGTGAAACTCGAACAGGCGGTCAGGCTCACAGTCCACGCCTCTTCCTACTGTGGTCCCGCTGCGTTTGGACAAATAGTTCCAAATTATAAACTTTAAAACCTGAGAAGTCTCAGTAGAAAAAGCTGGGAAAAAGCTGGGAAGTCTTTCCATTTCCACGATTAATGGAGCACCTTAGCAGAAACCGCTCACCGCGAGGTGTGACGACCGCAGGAGGGCGTCAATCAAGAAAATGCCCCCTTGCCCCGCAGGCGAGTGGAGCCGCACAGAGCCGAGGCCATACCGGCCAGCGGTACGGACTGCCTCAATAGAAAACACGTGCAAAACCAGAGAGCCAGACTGCGCGCAGCTGCGACCCTCAAGAGCCGGCAGAAAAGACACGGAGCAGCCCCCACTGGATTGTAGACTGCATAGCCTCCGCCCGGCGCTGTAGAACCCGGGTCTCCCCTTGATTGCTGCTCGGTGCGGCTTCTGCCAGCATCCTCGCGGAAGTGGCTTGAGTCCGAGGCCTCCAAATGAAACCGGGTGGAGCGGCCAAGAGCCCGCAGCACCTGAACGCCAGCCATCCGAACCCCGCCGAGCCGCAGCTAAGGGCCGCGGAGCAGCCCTAGGAACCCAGGGCGCTGTCCCGCTCTGAGCTCGGGAGACGGCCGGGGTGACAGCCGGCGCCACTGTTAATCCAGGGAGCGCACCCACTGGGAAGGCGTCTTAGGCCAGCGGCCTCTGCTCCCGCCGAGTCCCGCTGCTCCCCGCCTGGAAACGCCTGCTGCCACCCCGGGCCCGGGGCCGGACGGCGCTCCCAAATTTCGGCAGAGGTGCCTCGGGACCGCGGACAGGGCCGCTGGAGCCCGCACTCCAGGCGGCCGCCTTCCTCGCGCCTCCCCCGACGCACGCGGCCCCGGGCTTCCCTCGAGGGCGTCCTCAGCCGGGGTGCCTGGAGCCCCGAGGGGCGACGGCGGCGGCGGGGCACCAGGGAGCCAGGTCCCCGGAGCCTGGAAGCAAGCGCGTCCCAGGGGCGGGGAGCTCGGCAGGCTGGGCGGGCCGGGGTGGGGGCGGGCGGCAGCTCCTGGGGCCCCGCGCCATTGGCCGCAGGGCCCGGCGGCAGGAAGGGGCCAGCGAGCGCGGCCCCACCCCGCGGCCGGCGGAGCCTATCGCCGGGAGCGCGGAGCGCGGATAAATGTAGCGCCGCGGCGCGAGCTAGTAGCTCTGCGAGGGGCCGAAGCGCGGCGGAGCCATGCAGTACCCGCACCCCGGGCCGGCGGCGGGCGCCGTGGGGGTGCCGCTGTATGCGCCCACGCCGCTGCTGCAGCCAGCACACCCGACGCCCTTTTACATCGAAGACATCCTGGGCCGCGGGCCCGCCGCGCCCACGCCCGCCCCCACGCTGCCGTCCCCCAACTCCTCCTTCACCAGCCTCGTGTCCCCCTACCGGACCCCGGTGTACGAGCCCACGCCGATCCACCCCGCCTTCTCGCACCACTCCGCCGCCGCACTGGCCGCTGCCTACGGACCCGGCGGCTTCGGGGGCCCTCTCTACCCCTTCCCGCGGACGGTGAACGACTACACGCACGCCCTGCTCCGCCACGACCCCCTGGGTAAGGCGGCCGGGCGAGGGTGGGGGTGAGGAGGCGCCACCCGGCAGGTGGCAGCGCCGGGGAGGCCAAGGGGGCGAAGGGGGCAGGCCGTAGACGGCTGTGGCAAAAGCGATGAAAAATCGGCTGTGGGGCACGCGCGGCGACAGGAGGCGCGCGGCCGGGGCTGACCGCACCGTGACTCAGATTGGTTTTCCTGCACCTTGCAGGCGTCGGGGCCCGCGGGCCGGCGATAGACCTCGCGGCGAGAGCAGCCGTGGACCGCGCGTGTCACCCGGGGTGGGGCTCCCTTAGCGGGAGGGATGGGGAAAGGGGCGTCGAGGCGCCTGGGCCGGCCCCCGTGGGGCAGCCGGGCCCGGGTGACTACGGGGCTGGACCTGGTTCAACAGGCTTGTGCAGTGAAAGAGCCTGACCCTTTCCGTTCATACAGGAAATCTTGAGTTCTCGATAGGAGTAAATCTGGTTTCAGAAGCTGTTAAGTGTTTTCCTGGCTGCATGAAGCAGACCCTTCCCCCGGAGTAGTGCACGCTGCTGATTATTTTATCGACATCCTCAATACAGACAAATTCAGGAAACACTCGACTTCTGATAGCCGGGATCCGTTTTTCTGATATTGTTCATTTCCTCTGTGTGGGATGTGACTTTATGGCAGCTAAAATAACCAGTTGCTTCCTATTTTTTTTTTCGAGGCTGTTTTGCACCAGTCTGAAGCCTGACGCAAGCAAAATCTCGAAAAAACAATGCTAGCTTTCAAAGCGTTGAGGTGCAGGCCTGCACACTGACGGACACACCGACCGACACTACTTTGGGAGTAGGAAGCAGCAGCTGCTGGTCGCCAGTTAGGAAGGGAAGCAGGGACACATAGGGCATATATTCCAGAACTTCGGGGCTTGTCCCCTCACTGTGCGGCCTAAGAAATAAGCCGCCCGTGGTCCGCGCTGTGGGTGACCCTTGGCGCCTTCGAGGTCTGGAGCCCTAGGGTAAATAAGGAAACGGGGCGCCTCTAGAGTTTTAAATGAACTCTGTTATTAGAAGCTTCAGTAGGGACCCTGAAAACAATTAACGTCTTAATTAGCATTTTAATGTCGCCATTATTATGGCGCGGCCTCTAGCTCGGCCCTCTACCTTACCTTCTCGCCGTTACAGGGAGGGGGATTGTATTTTTAGTTCATCTTTTTATGATTTTCAGTTGTTATCCTGTCTGATTCCAGCCTCGAGGGTTTGATGATGCGGCCCGAGCCTGGTTGTGGTCGCCTGTCGGGGCTGGAGCGGGACCCTCAGCCGGGCCGGACCTGGGGGCTAACGTTTTCACAGTGCGCCCTGAGTTTCCTTGGGTTACTGCTGGGACCGCGCAGGAGGAAGCAAAGGGTTTTTCGAGCTAGACCAACAGGAAACACATTGACGGAAATGTTGCCATAGCCCATGGGGTGGCTTTAACTGGCCGCCCCCGCGGGCTGGGTGTGAAATCAGAGGAGGCCGCGGCTCCCCCAGCCAGGATTGGAGGCTCCTCGCGCGGCCTAATGCGGGCGTCCGGGCCGGAGCGCTTCCCGCGCAGCCAGGCCTTGGCGGTGCAGCAGCCCCGCTCCTCCCCAACACGCACACACCCGGTGTTCGAAAGTGCGGCCCACCAAGGGAGATCCAACGGGGCAAAAAGTTATGTATAAATCCGAGATCCACTGGTGAAAGAGGGTCATGGTATTGTAAAACCAGCAGGTAGTGCGCATTTTTTTCGGGGTTAAAGATATGTCTGGATTTAGTTCTAGGTGTGACGGCTGTGTGTCTGTGTGTGTGTACAAGGCTGTGTGCATCTGCGGTGTCGGGTGTGACTTTGGGTATGTTTATGTGTTGATGGGAACGTGTTAGGTCCACGTGCCGGTGGGTGTATGTGAACGTGTCTGGTTGGGTGGCCTCCTGGCCAACCTTTGTCATCCCCTGGGCCCGGCAGCTCTGGGGTCTGACCAGGCCGCTCCAGGGCCGTGGGTGAGCGTCGCTCTTTCCGCCCGCAGGCAAACCTCTACTCTGGAGCCCCTTCTTGCAGAGGCCTCTGCATAAAAGGAAAGGCGGCCAGGTGAGGTTCTCCAACGACCAGACCATCGAGCTGGAGAAGAAGTTCGAGACGCAGAAATATCTCTCTCCGCCCGAAAGGAAGCGTCTGGCCAAGATGCTGCAGCTCAGCGAGAGACAGGTGAGCTCGTTCGGGGGCCTGGGGCCGCCTCCCGGGAAGGGAAGGCTTCTGGGGCAGGGGTCGCCGGGTCACCGAGAGAGAGGCGAGGAGCCACCCTGCCCTCTGGCACGTCCCGATGCGGGCTCGTGGCAAGTTTTCTTTCTCTCTTTCCTGTAGGTCAAAACCTGGTTTCAGAATCGACGCGCTAAATGGAGGAGATTAAAACAGGTATGGACATGGTTCTGTTTCTATGGAAATAAATATTTTTATCACGTTATCTCAGTGCAAGGCTGTTATGGGTTGTATGCAAAAGTCATTTAAGAGACTATTTAACCTCTTCACCTTGATTAAAAAGACAAATAGTCCTGCTGAAATTCAGGATGAGTTGCTCAGGTGGCAGTAATGCTAAAAGCACCTAATGGGGTTCCTATATCAATTATGCTTGGGTTTTCACACACTGGCTAGTAAAACTCCCAGCTAATTGTTTTATAAATCCCATATGTTGTTTATCTAATTAACGCAGGAAAGATAAAGTAATTGACAGTAAATGACTTAAGCAGTTATCTTTGGGAGAAAATTGTTTCTTTTATTTACACAGCCATAATAAAACCAGGCAGAACTCAAGGGTAAATATAAAGAAACAAACACCTTTAAGTTTTGTTTGCACTGTTTTTTTAGAAGAATTAAATGTCAGGGAGTTTAAAAATTATTTTCCATCTAATGCCAGCTCTTAAAATGAAATATAAAACTTGTAAGAAAATATTCAAGCCTGTTTGAAAAGTAGCTTAAACTTTCTAACAGTCTTTCTTCCAGTGACCTTGTTTCGCAATATGCGATAAAAAGTAAAGGCTAATTTGGTTTTTTAAAAGAAGGTCTATTGACTTAAAGCTAAACATTCATTTTTGATGTCCTAATCTGGATATATTCTCCATAGTTATCTGATAATTGCTGAATTGTTCACTTGTCATTGTATATACAGTTTATAATAAATACTTTGAAACAATGAGTAGAGAAATTTAAAGCAAAGTGGATTTTAAAATTTATTGATCATTACTTTTTCATTAAAAAGAAAGTGTCCCAAAGAATATTTTGAAATAGAAAATAAAATTCCTGTAATTTCATTACTGTAATGTGATTTAAATATTTGCAGATTCACTCTCAATTTGTGACCTTGTACATCTATTTGTTGAGACTATAGGCTTGCAACTATATAACAAATAGATGTTGTAATATTTCTGTGTAGTATTTATATGCATTTTAGACAAGCATAGGATTAAAAATTCACTAGCTTATATACTTAATAGTTCTTGGTCAAAGGCTTGACTCTAGTTTACCAGAGACCTTAAAAATAGTGGTTTCTATGTAATATGGGGATATTTCCCAGAAATTTGCCCCAGATTTTAAGTAAATTGTAGCTAATTGTCTACGTTCTCAGTTGGCAGCCTTCTTCCAGATACACATTTTTTTCTTTGCCATGATTTTTTAACTTGTTATACATTTACACATGTAGATGTTTATAAATTTGCTCCAGAAAATGAATGAAAAAAATCCAGTCTAATAATTTTGAAACTTTATTCTTAATTCACCATTTAGCATTCTTATTTTTAAAATGTCGGAAAGACTGTTAATTGGCAAGGTGTTTAAATATTTAAAGAATGAAGTTAAGGTGTATCTGTAGAGATTGGATTTTCTTTCCCCCTTAAACTTTTGAGAATATTGAAACCATGGGTCTGGGCTGGTATTAAGTAACCAGAATTCATGTTCAATTGGTGTAATATATCACACTTATGTTCATGATTGGTTCTCATCTTTTAAGCATATAATCTTTGATATGACAGAAACTTTTCTTACAAAGTGAGAGAAAAGCACAAGTATGTATCTCCTGAATGAGATTATAAACTAAAAACAGTAAACTAAAAATTAAAAGATGGAATCGGATGAGGAGACATTTTGATATATTCCTCTCACTATCCATATTTTATGATCCTTCCAATCTCCATTTTCATTTCCTTTATTCAGGAGAACCCTCAAAGCAATAAAAAAGAAGAACTGGAAAATTTGGACAGTTCCTGTGATCAGAGGCAAGATTTGCCCAGTGAACAGAATAAAGGTGCTTCTTTGGATAGCTCTCAATGTTCGCCCTCCCCTGCCTCCCAGGAAGACCTTGAATCAGAGATTTCAGAGGATTCTGATCAGGAAGTGGACATTGAGGGCGATAAAGGCTATTTTAATGCTGGATGATGACCACTGGCATTGGCATGTTCAGAAAACTGGATTTAGGAATAATATTTTGCTACAGAAAATCTTCATAGAAGAACTGGAAGGCTATATAAGAAAGGGAATCAATTTTCTGGTATTCTGGAAACCTAAAAATATTTGGTGCACTGCTCAGTTAACAAACCTACATGGAGACCTTGATTTTGACTTAACAAATAGTTTATGTACCGATCTTAGGTGGTTTTCATAAAGTGACATTGTAGTGATTAAATTCATCCCCCTTTAAAAAAAAAAGTTGTTTTCACTATTTATAAAAAAGTAATTTTGAGCTTTTTGTTAAATTTAAATTTTTAAGTTACAGCTTTAAGGGTTTTAATAGGACCTTCTTGAATGTCTTTTCTGTAATCTGTGTATCTCCCACTTAATGGAAAGGCAAAGGGATACCCCAAATCCAGAGGTGCCTACATTTCAGGCAGCCTTGGAGTATTTTAAAATGAAAACATTCTTTACTTTTATATGACATTCTTATACTGGCGTCTTAAATCCAAAACCATTTCAGAGCTCTTGTCTCAGAGATGTGTGTTCTTTTTGTCAGAGATATAGCTGATAAGAATCTTAAATGCTTGTTTTGCACTATCACTTAGTACCTGTTTGACCAAGGTGTTAAGGGGATAGTACCTCCCAATTCAAGCAGAGAAACTGACCTAAAATTAATCGCAGATGAACTAGAAGTCACAGCTTAATTAAATGTAAGTAGATTGTAGATACTGTTTTATATCAAACAATGTTTATAATGTGTATATAGAATTGTTCACTGTAAAAAAAAAAAAAAATGGCCAAAATGGTTTTTTTTAATAAGTAACTTGACTGTAAAATAAAGCCATCCGTGGGACGACTGACCTCGTTGCAAGTCTAATTCTTTGATTAAAAAAATCTGCATACCTTTTCTTGACCTCCTGGGTGCCTGGCGTGGTGCTGGGCTCTGGGGACAGGAAGTGACTGGAGCTGCATCTTGTTGGGGCCCTCGCTCTGAGGCCCGGGACCGTGGCTGGGTGCTTGGAATGTGGGTTGGGGTCTCTCCCGGGGCGTTTGCCTTGGGGCTCTGCTCCTGCCGGCGGATGGCGAGCCGGGCAGGTTCGAGTCCCGGGCACGCCAGGCGACGGGAAGAGCCGAGGCCCAGGCCCGCTACGCTGCGAAGCGCGGGACTGTCTGGACCCCATCGATTCGCCTCAGCCCCCAGGCTGGCCCTCGCCGTCCTTGACCGGCTGAGTCAACACCGCGTCATCTCTCTGTGGCCGGGGCTCAGGAGCCGGCTCCGCACCGCTGGGCCCGCGGTGGGGAGGTTCGTGTGGGGGGATGGGGGACCCTGGCCGAGAGGAGTGGGGAGGTGGTTTGCACTGAGAGCGGTTCTCGAACCCGGGGAACTTCAGAACCTCCTGCAGGGCTTGTGGAAACTCATTGCCAGCCCTGTTCCTGGAGTTCTGATCTGTTAGGACTGGGCTGGGACCGGGAATTTGTATTTCCAGCAAGCGCTGAGGTGACACCAAAGCTGCGGGCCCGGACACCACCCCTGGGGAACCACTGATATAAGCGCTTGAGGGTGTGGAAGAAGCAGCTGGGACCGGCACTCCTCCCTCCCACCTGCTTCCCCCGGGTAACTCTGGCCAGCAAGAGGCTGGGGCGGAGGCCTGAGAGGAAGGAAAGGCGAGGGGGAACAGAAGAACGCGGGGCTTATCCAGGCTAGTGGGAGTGAGGTTTGATGGCTGAGCCCAGGATGCAGGGTGGAGGAGGGGACACTATGAGATGGAGGGAGAATGGGGTGCTGAGGTTAGGTGGGTGTGGGGGCCCAGGTTTCTGACTCTTCAGGGTATTGCTAGTCTGTGCCAGCTGCTT
Source organism: Papio anubis (assembly GCF_008728515.1). Lineage (NCBI taxonomy): Eukaryota > Metazoa > Chordata > Mammalia > Primates > Cercopithecidae > Papio > Papio anubis. The sequence goes on along the minus strand of NC_044986.1, from coordinate 41,159,026 downwards.
GCCTAGCTGAGCCATCAGGTCTCTGACATTCTAGGTAAACCATGACAGAGACCTTTTCGGGAGAGGTCTGGAAATCTCTCCTCTAGCCTTGGCCTCCATGGAGGCCTCTAGTTGGAGAGTTGGGTACCTCCTGGCTAAGGACTTGTGAAGGAATGCCCCCTACCCCTGGCCTGGCTCCCAGGGCTGTGGTACCCCCAGATATGGACACTCAGATGAAGACAGTGAAAAAGTCATTGCTCTTAGGGACTTGTCATATCCTGCCTCCTTAGATTCTAAGAAGGCCCCTAGAATTGCAGGGGAATTAAGATTTCTGAGAAAAGCAGTCCTAGCCCTTAAGCAGAGAGGTGTGGTTAGACTTGGAAGATTTGGGTTGGTGTTTTAGTTATTGGCCTCAAATCATTTGTAGAATGAAGATGGTCTAGTTGAACCACACGAACCCCTTCCAGCTCCCAAATTCCCAACTCAGTTCATGCTGTCATTATTGTTCTCCCTACTCCCCATGTCTCCTCAGCCTTGGCACCCAAAGTGGCCACCCAGAGGGAGAGTTTCCCTTCCCATCAGCTGTAGGCTCCAAGCTCCAGACCCTGCCTAACAGATTACATCAGGGTTTCAAAGGTCATAATCTGTCTCGTCTGAAAATGGGATTGTCCGTATCAGATTTTTGGAGAATGGGAGGCTTATGGATGTAATATTAAAGTAATCCTGAAACCTGTGTGTGTGTTTCACTTCTGGAGATAAACCCTGGTTAATGTTTATTCTTGAGAGTAACCGTATCATGACTATTCAGCAGAGAAATACAGACTAATGTATTGATTGACACTAGAAAATTTGAGGGGTCAAATCTAGTTTTAAAGTTGACAATTCCCTGAAATCAGGCTGCTTTCCAGTTTCAAGCTTATCTTAACTCTCTTCAAGTCACTCCCATTCTGAATCTAAACATGTCCTTAAGAATCAAGAGCATGTTAACTGGAGGAGGTGCAATATTCTCAGGACACAGGTAGGCATTCACTTTTCTGAAGTACCCCATTGCAGATTGCCAATGAAGATTTAGAAATTCCTCCTACGATCCGGGCATTTTTCATTTGTTTGTCTTTTGGCTATTTCATGTCGAAGCAGCACGTATGACCTTTACAGCACAACTCCTGTCTTGTTTTTAACTCTTTTTATCAGGAGATTCAACTTGAAAACGGTTATCATTTAGCAGAAAGACAAACAGAAAAGCACATTTTTGTAAGCAAAACGTTAATGATTGGAAGAATTGCCCTAATTTCACCATGACAGTGTGTGATTAATCCCCTGGGTCGTGTACTTATACTTTAAGTTATTCAGTTCATTGGTCTTTGATATTCAGAACCCTTTCTAACTTAATATGATATTGATTTTGTTGGATGATGTACTTTGACTCTTTAAACAATATCACTTTTAGAGATGACTAGCCTACTGTGTAGTATTTTATTCAGAGAACTATTGCATAACATTTCTTTTTCTTACTTTTTATGGTTTTCTCAGGGTGAAAGCTGATAAGACATCTTGTGGGAAAAGAGGAAACCATCTCTGATAGTGAAAGTACCTTTTCTCTTTCAACTTTTCTGACAAGCTTGTGTGTGTGTGTGTGTGGTTTTCATTACTGTGAATACTCATCTTAGTTAATGGGGGCAGACAGGGATTCAAGAAAACTTATTTGGACTTGGGGAAAATGCATTTTGCTAGGGACAGAAGACACCAAAATTCCCACTCCAGATATATTGGCATGTGGAAGCTGATGAACTCAAAATCTCCTGATTTTGATTTTTTTTCAAGATCTACTAATCAATGATCCTTTAAATCTGTGATTAGAGGTACTTATGTGACTACTTACAATATGGGACAGAATGTGAATACCAAACAATCACCCAGGATGCTTCTAAATGATTGGGAGTTCAAGCTGGGCATGGTGGCTCATGCCTGTAATCCAGCACTTTGGGAGGCCAAGGTGGGCAGATCACTTGAGGTCAGGAGTTTGGGACAAGCCTGGCCAACATGGTGAAACTCTGTCTCTACTAAAACTACAAAATTAGGTGGGCATGGTGGCACGCACCTGTAATCCCAGCTACTCGGTAGGCTGAGGCAGGAGAATGGCTTGAACCCAGGAGGCAGAGGTTGCAGCGAGCTGAGATCATGCCACTGCACTCCAGCCTGGGTTACAGCGTGAGCCTCTGTCTCAAAAAAAGAAAAAAAAGAAAAAAGAAAAAAAGAAAAAAAAGAAATGATTAGTTCAGTATTTTGTGGTCAAAATAATCAGGTTGGACTGACATTTATTTTTCAGTCCATAGAAGTTTTAGGAAGTCCCAGTTGGGCTCTGTATATGTCTAATCTAATTTTGTCCCTTGATATGTATTTTTTGGTATTGCTGATAACTCCAGATAAGAAGCACTTTGGAGACTCCTCCCACTCATCCAAAGATCTGAGACCCCAGGTCTACAGAAGAGCAGTTACCCCTTCACATGTGGCTGTAGGAAAACCAGAATCACCCCGTTGTGGATACAAGCATGGCTCGCAGCAGGGGAGATGGAACCCCCTACCCTTCTCTTGCTGGCCGGAGCCCCGGGGGACACCGGCATCCTCTGCCTACGTCCCTCAGTTCCTAGAGCGGAAAGCGTCCGTCCCTGGCCCGCCGTGGGCCCCGAGTGTCAGTCAGAAAAGCTAGACAGCCCGAGTGATTCCCTTCTTCTGAGATAGCTCTTTGGTTCGCAGTTGCAGGCGGGAAACCTATTCAGTCGGATGTACACAAACCTCTCTGGAGGGCTGCGGCGAAGGGACCTTGGAGCTGGCAGAGGCATTTCCTGTCTGCGGAGGATCTTGACTTTGGAGCATCCGGCCGTCGCCGCGAGCAGCCGAACACTTTCCTGCGTCGCTACTTTAAAAAAAAAAAAAAAAGTCACTGCCAGTATCAGGCGACTTTCCACATGAAAGCCAATGAGGCCGCTTCCCACTTTAAAAACATTTGTTTAAAACATATTTTCTAAGCATTCCTTAGACTCCTTTTTATTTTGGAAGGTGAGTTTGGTGTCCTTGAAAAACCGTAAGTATTCAAAAATCTCATTCTCTCTGAAGACAACTTCATAGATGAACAAGTATGGGAAACAGTTAACAGTAGAGGATCCCTCCCCTGATGCTCGCAGACGCTTGCAGTAAGACATGCTCATAACCTTGTTTATGTTTTTCTTTCATGGTTCATGCCCTTCCATCCTTCTGCTCCCCACTTTTCCTTCCTCATCTTATTCATTCCCTTTCTCTTTTTTCCCCCTTCCCTTTTAGGATTCCTCATCTTCATTCAGTTTACTTCCCCATTTAGAATAGAAAATGACTAATCTCCGCTCTTTGGATGTCACTATTGGGGCCAAGATTTTCTTTACATTTCTAGAAATGTTCAACTTTTAGCTGAGGTGAGAATCCTGTTTGAGGGAAATGTTGCTGGAGTCCTAATGCGTTGCTCCCATCCCACCAGGGATTTTTTTTTTTTTTAAACAAAACAAAATAAGCAATAATAATAACATAGGCCGGGCACGGTGGCTCATGCCTGTGATCCCAGCACTTTGGGAGGCGGAGGCAGGCAGATGATTTGAGGTCAGGAGTTCAAGACCAGCCTGGCCAACATGGTGAAACCCCGCCTCTGTTAAAACAAATACAAAAATTGGCACGATGTGGTGGCAGGTGCCTGTAATCCCAGCTACTCAGGAGGCTGAGGCAGGAAAATCACTTGAACCTGGGAGGTGGAGGTTGCAGTGAGCCACTGCACTCCAGCCTGGGTGACAAAGCGGGACTCCATCTCAAAAAATAATTAAAAAAAATAACATAAATAGAAGAGTAATAATCCCTGTGTCTCTAGGGTCCAGGCACTCAGTAGCACTAGAGTGTAACGGAGCTGACACAGAGAGATGCTGCAATAAGGGGTGGACAGCAGATGCTGTGGCAGAGTCCGCCAGGGACTCCCAACCAGAGAAAAGGAAAAGGAAGGCTGTTCCACGGAGAAGGACGATCCTGTACACGGGCCTGGAGGTGAAAGAGGGCAGGGAGTATGCATGACTGGACTCCAGAGATTTTGGATTTGAGAATTTTGAATGAGGGATTGTGGACCTATGTTCTTTCTACGCACCACAAAGGTCTCTTTGTTCTTGCATTGGCACTTTCCTCTCTCTGGAACTCTCTTCTCCCCAGATATAGCCTCATGGCTTGCTCCTCCTCTACTTCAGACATGGCCTTCCCTTGCCGCCTTTCTACGTGCCAACCTCCTCTTCCTATCCCCAAAAACAATTTAATTTTCTCTATTTCACTTAATGCAATTGGATATAATATTTTTACTGCCTTATTTATTATTTGTCCTCATTGACATATGAACATCATGAGGGTAGGGATTTTTGTCTGTTTTGTTCACTGCTATGTATCTTCAGCCTGACCTATTAGGTGCTTGTTAAACATACGTTAAATTAATGAATTACTGAGCGTGTACTATGTGCTGCTAAATATTATGTAAGTCTTTCACCTGCTTTATATCATTTAATCATCAACGACTGTATGAGGTAGAGGCTGTTATCAACCCCATTTTCCAGATAAGGAAACTGTCACTGAGAAGTTAAGCCCAAAACCTCAATTACCATACTGGTCAATGTTGTAATGAGAAATTCCTCATTGAATCTGTTGCATTCTTGAGAAGGTATCAAATCAAGTCTAATTCTAGCTATCAGAAGAGAGTTGAGGCCTTTTTTTTTCTCATCTTATTTAATCTTTTGCCTTGATTCAAGTCTAGCATTACATCTGGAAGGGATTATGATACAGTATAGGGGATAAGCAATTTCTGTGTATGTAACATATTATTCTATTACATTAGGAAACTAATAAGCTGGGTGAAGTACCATTTTCCCCTCAGTTTTCTGGGGAAATGAGCATTATAAGATATACTTTATATCTTTCAAAGTGTTTAAAAAAAAAAAAAAGTTGGCCAGGCGTGGTGGCTCACGCCTGTAATCCCAGCACTTTGGGAGGCCGAGTCGGGCAGATCATGAGATCAAGAGATCAAGACCATCCTGACCAACATGGTGAAATCTCATCTCCACTAAAAATACAAAAATTAGCCGGGCATGGTGGTGCACTCCTGTAATCCCAGCTACTTGGGAGGCTGAGGCAGGAGAATCACTTGAACCCGGGAGGCAGAGGTTGCAGTGAGCTGAGATGGGGTCACTGCACTCCATCCAGCCTGGAGACAAAATGAGACTTCATCTCAAAAAAAAAAAAATATATATATATATATATATTTAAATGTCCATATATATAAAATATCCATATATATAAAATATCCATATATATAAAAGTTTGCCTCTCATCTGGCCCGTTGAGGCATGTTCCACAAGGGACTCTGAACATGGCAGTGTGATGGCTTACTATTTGTGTCCCCAGCATCCAGCACTGTGTTTGGCCTACAGTAAACTTTTAATAAATATCGTATTACAGAATGAAAGTGAAAGCCATGTGCCCTCCCTGAAGGAAAGGAGAGCCGTTTCTCTCCCTCCCCAAGCCCTGCACTCTCACTATACTTCCTATTCTTTGGCCACCAGAAACACAGCTTGCCTGAATGGCTTTGGGAGCACAGCAGAAAGCATAGTGGGTAGGGGCTGTAAGTGCTGCAGAGACACTTGTCAGGTGCCAACTTGGGCCACAGGTGAGGGGAGGACATATTTAGGTCTATTTAAGCCTAAACAAGCTCTAAAAGAAAATGTTCTCTCCCATCTTTTTACCAGCATAAATTTGAAGAGGAAATGCTTCTATGGTTTTATTAGCCATTTTTCCCTTTCAGACTTGGCAATTTCATTCAATTTCCAGTTCACACTTCTCAATTTCAATCAAGAGTTTTATTTAAAATATACCCAGTTTCCTGGAAAAAAAAAGATGACACTATTTGGGATGGGCTGTGATCACTACTATTTTTATCAGCATCATCTATTCAGAAAATGGAAGCAGGAAATCCAAATGTTTTAAAATTATTTCTGAAAGTATTTTATGAATTGCAAAGAAACAAGTGTAGAAGGAACAGAAAGTGTTTGCTTCACATGCTCTTTCAAAGTTTTAACTTTCCTTAGCTGCTTATGGAATCTGCATTACTACAGACTTTCCATTAATTGTAGATTAGACCAGACTAATTCAATAAGTGTTTAAAAAATGGACCCTGAGTGCAGGTTCAGACGTCTAAAGGAAATGACTTGACAGTACCGAGGTGGAAAGGAGTGAGAAGTTATGATGATATATGGTGCTGTTGATCAGTTAATTGAAGGTAAAATTTTTAGCTTCACCAAGCAATTACCTGATCTCATTAAGGTCTTTAAAATCACCTAAGTACCATTTTGCCTGAGGCAGCTGCCCCTTGTTTAGAAGTTATTTCAGGCATTAAGAAAAACACAATGTTAATGGTGACCAGGGAATTTATGTGTGCAGTTTCTGGTATATATTGTTCTGAATCTTAGCCATTATTCAGTATTATCCATCCTGTATCAACATGGAGCACTAAAATATATTTACATTTTGCATATATTTACATTTCGTATTTGTTTTACTTTTCAAATGTATTTTAAAGCATGTTTACAAGATAGTTTTTTTACAAGTAAAATTTGTCAAGAGATATGGATTGTCAATTTTTTTCAAGAAACTATTTATTAAAATATAATATATATATTTTAAAAGCTCACAGATCATAGGTGTACGGCTTACAGCCTGACTACACTATGTAACTAGAATCTGTATCTTGAAATAGAACATTACCAGATCCCAAGGAGCTCTCTTTATGCCCCCTCTAGGTCACTATCCCCAACCCCACTCCAAGGGACTCCACTAACCTGATTCCAAATGGTATAGATTCATTTGCCAATTTTTGAACTTTATGAAAGTAAAATCCCACAGTATTTTCTCTTTTATCTCCCATTCCTTTAATTTTTAGGTTTTGGTTTTTTTTTTTTTTTTTTTTTTGGAGACAGAGTCTTGCTCTGTCACCCAGGCTGGAGTGCAGTGGCGTGATCTCGGCTCACTGCAAACTTGCCTCCCAGGTTCAAGCAATTCTCCTGTCTCAGCCTCCTGAGTAGCTGGGATTACAGGTATCTGCCATCACACCTGGCAAATTTTTGTATTTTTAGTAGAGATGGGGTTTCACCATGTTGGGCAGACTGGTCTCGAAGTCCTGACCTCAAGTGGTCTACCCGCCTCGGCCTCCCGAAGTGCTGGGATTACAGGAGTGAGCCACCATGCCCGGCTGCCCATTCCTTTAGTTTTTTGCTGGTAAAATTCATCCACGTTATGGTGTGATGTTGTTTGTTCATCCTCACTGCTGCATAGTGGTCCATTGTATGAATTTTCATGTTAGTTCAAATAATGCATCTAAATATAAAAACTGTACCATAAAATTTACATTTGAAAATGACACTGCTCACATTTTACTGGACTCCAGGACTCCTAGGTGTAGAGAATGAAAGACAGCAGAAAGACCAGGAGCATTAGGCTGTCAAGAAACAAATTACTGCAACCTTTCACATATCAGAAGGGCTGGGAATATCAGTAACCAAAATATCACTTATTTTTCCCACTCATGTGGGTTAAATGAAAAATCACCTAGGTTGGGTGCGGTTGCTCACGCTTGTGATCCCAGCACTTTGGGAGGCTGAAGCGATTGGATCACTTGTGGTCAGGAGTTCGAGACCAGCCTGGGCAACATGGTGACACCCATCTCTACTAAAAGTACCAAACAACAACAACAACAACAACGACAACAAAGACTCTAAAAAATTAATCAGGCGTGGTGGCGGGTACCTGTAATCCCAGCTACTCGGGAGGCTGAGGCAGGAGAATTGTTTGAACCTGGGAGGCAGAGGTTGCAGTGAACTGAGATCATGCCACTGCACTCCAGCCTGGGCAACAAAGCAAGAATCCATCTCCAAAAAGAAAAAAAAAAATCTCTAAAGACAACTTTATTTTAATTCTGGACATAGGTCTTCCTGTAGTTACAGTATTTTATTTCAGTGGTTTTAGGAATTTAGTTTGCATTCTATTCCACTTTCATTTTCTGTTGCTTTGATGTTTATGATTATAAAGCTGCTATGGGATGGTGTACTGGATTTTATGCCTAGATTTGCTGTTAAGTAGCAATGTGACTTTGGACATGTCACTTACCTCTCTGTTTCCTCATCATAAAATGAGGCGCTTCCACCAGGTCATCTTTTTTTTTTTTTTTTCTTTTTTATTTGAAATGGAGTCTCACTCTGTCACCCAGGCTGGAGTGTAGTGGCGCAATCTTTGCTCACTGCAACCTCTGCCTCCCGGGTTCAAGAGATTCTCCTGCCTCAGCCTCCGGAGTAGCTGGGATTACAGGCACACACCACCATCCTGTCTAATATTTGTATTTTTTAGGAGAGATGAGGTTTCACCATGTTGGCCAGGCTGGTCTCAAATTCCTGACCTCAGGTGATCCACTCCCCTTGGCCTCCCAAAGTGCTAGGATTATAGGCGTGAGCCATTGCACCCAGCCTAGGTCATCTTTATGTTGCACTTAACACTAAGACGCTATATTTTTCTGTTCTATATCTTTCTAAGCAACATATTCATCCCCTAAACTTCAGTGGCTATGTGTTTTAGGTGTTGAGGGGAGTGAAGAATCTTTTATTTCACCAGCCTTCTGATGTTCACTCCCTGAGCAGGACTTGTCTTATACTTAAGGTCAGTTCTAAGGTTGAATCAAGGCTCAGTCTCTATCAAAGCCTATAAAAGCTCACCCTAGGGAAGTGTTTCCCAGTTGTCCATATATTTTCAAACAAATAATAGGGTATTGAAGTAAACTCGAATGTTGATTATAATTTTTCTATCAAATTATTCAAGTATTCATTCAGAAAATATTTATTGAGCACCTACTATGTGGCAAGTGGTATGAGAAGCCCTGGGGATATAAATTTGCATAAGGCACAGTAGGATGACTTTGAAGACCAGAAAAAACATCCTTTTAATTTCCAATATTCAAGGATGAACCTATTTTTATCCTAAGCATAATTATAATTTTGCTTGCTATATAATAATTTCATGCTGTTTAAGTTCTTGAGTTTGTCTTGCAAAACTTTTGCCAAGCAACCCATAGCAAAATATTTAATAACACATGGGCATTCCAAAGTCATAAATAAGAAATGAAGTGGACCTCCTTTTAGAGCATGTCCCCACAAATGCCCTCTTCTCTCCTCATTTCCATTCTGGGGTCAATGCCCACTTCACCTCCCACACAGTGTGGTTGAAATAACGATAAAAGTGTCTCCAACAGATGGCATTATCTGGCATCCCACACCCAGGACTGTCATCTCTCCCTTGACATTTCCTTCCTTTAGCATTGAGGCTGTGAATCTGCCCATCTCCCCTGGTTTCCTCCAGGTAACTCCACCTTGGGCAAGGTTTGCATTATGTGTATATATATATATCTATATTTACATGTATAAAAGTATATGTATACATATTTTTAGAGGCAAGGTCTCGCTCTGTCACCCAGGCTGGAGTACAGTGGCATAATCATAGCTCACTGCAGCCTCCAACTCTTGGGCACAAGGGATCCTTCCACCTCGGGCCCGCAAGTAGCTGGGACTATAGGTGCATACTACCACACTTGGCTAATTTAAAAAAAATTTTTATAGAGGTAAGATCTCTATGTTATCCAGGCTGGTCTTGAACTCCCAGCCTTAAGCAATCCTCCTGCCTCAGCCTCCCAAAGTGCTTGGGATTACAAGCATGAGCTACCCTTTGGGCACATAATATATTATTAGGTAGAGATGGCATGGTTTCTTAATTCTCTTGTTGGGTTAATGTTGTTTTGTTATTATAAAATTTTCTAAAATGAAAATGTTTTCCCTCCATTTCAGTTTAATTCCTTCTAGAGTATATTCGTAGAAAATGAATCATTGAGGCAAAGGGTTGAATATTTGATAAATACTGTGAAATTACTTCCTGGGAAAGTTCTATCAATTTATATCAGTGGAGAACAAGGATTATTTCTCTATATCTTCACCAATGGAAGTGCTGTTTTTCTAATCTTAATTATTTAGGAGAAGAATAGTATGCTGTATTTTAGTTTTATGTTTCATTTATTTCATTATTCCCAAAGGTGAATTTTAAAAATATTCTGGCTGGGCACGGTGGCTCACGCCTGTAATCCCAGAACTTTGGGAGGCCGAGGCGGGAGGATCATGAGGTCAGGAGATCGAGACCATCCTGGCTAACACAGTGAAACCCTATCTCTACTAAAAATACAAAAAATTAGCCGGGTGTGGTGGCACGTAGCTGTAGTCCCAACTACTTCCAGAGGCTGAGGGAGGAGAATCACTTGAACCCGGGAGGTGGCGGTTGCAGTGAGCCGAAATCACGCAACTGCACTCCAGCCTGGGTGACAGAGTGAGACTCTGTCTCAAAAATTAAAAAAATGTATATATGCTAACCTTTTATTTCTTTATCTTCTTTAGTATAATGTCTTTCATGTCTTAGTCCTTTTTGTGGATTTATTTGAATTTTTTATTTTTTTATTTTTTGAGACAGTTCACTCTGTTGCCCAGGCTGGAGTGCAGTGGTGCCATCTCGGCTCACTGCAACCTCCGCCTCCCAGGTTCAACCAATTCTCCTGCCTCAGTCTCCCGAGTAGCTGGAACTACAGGTGCGCACCCCCATGCCCGGCTAATTTTTTGCATTTTTAGTAGAGACGGGGTTTCACCATTTAGGTCAGGCTGGTCTCAAACTCCCGACCTCAGGTGATCCGCCCGCCTCTGCTTCCCAAAGTGCTGAGATTCCAGGTGGAAGCCACCATGTCCAGCTGATTTATTTGAATTCTTTATGTTGGAAGATATAAACTTTTTGCCTTATTTATTGCAAAAATGTTTCTCAGTTATTTAAGAAGATGTTTAGGAAAACAGAAAATTTCTGTGTAGTCAAATGTAACAATCTCTTTTATTATTTCTTTCTTTTCTCGTAAGCTTAGAAAGATTCCCTCATTCAGAAAGCAAATGGACATCCACATACATTAAACAAAAACCCTCCCCCTAAAACTCTTCCTTCTCTCCCCAACCCCTCATTATTTTACATTTAATGCTTAATCTACCTGAAATTCATTTTGCTCAACAATATCAGGTAAGGAACTAAAATAAAAAATTACCCCCAAATACCTAACTGTTTCATTCATGCAATAATCATTTCTTTTTGCCCTTTTCCTGGATTAAATGTCTAAAAACACCTTGGTTTCTGGACTAATTGCTATGTTCTTTCAATTTTGTTTTTGTATTTTGTGTGGCTGGGCTTACGGACTAGAATTTGCTTTCTGTAGCAGAAGGATGAGAGCTTCTGTTCATTCTTACATATAATCAGCTTTCTCCTTCAAAGGTGTGAGTTGGCTTTTAAAACAAACAATAGCTAGCCTTCTCATCAGATTCTCTTCAGAGTCTACCATATCTGGGTTTTCCTGTTTATGACTTTTTTTGTGTGTGTGTGAGACTGAGCCTGTCTCTGTTGCCCAGGCTGGAGTTCAGTGGCACGATCTCGGCTCACTGCAAACTCCGTCTCCCAGGTTCAAGTGATTCTCCTGTCTCAGCCTCCCGAGTAGCTGGGATTACAGGCGCCCGCCACCACGCCCGGCTAATTTTTGTATTTTCAGTAGAGATGCAGTTTCACCATATTGGTCAGGCTGGTCTCAAACTCTTGATCTCAGGTGATCCGCCCACCTCAGCCTCCTAGAGTGCTGGGATTACAGGTGTGAGCTATCGTGCCTGGCCTTCTGTTCATGACTCTTGCACTGCAGATGAAAGTGCTATCAGAACCTACAGAGCACTGAACTCAAGAAACAGAACGTAGGAAGCTTTATGTGTATCATTGGCTGAATCCTCTGACATGGAGGAGCAAGTGCCCTGCCTGCTAGTCCATTTCTATTTTAAATTATAGTGTACTACTCCAGTGGTGTATTAGAAAAAGTCTTTAGATGAAAACAATAGCTAACACTTACTGGAGACTTATATTTTTTGCATTTTTTTTCAAATCTTTATGAATGTCCTCAGTAAAGTTAAATATTTTCTTTAATACATACTCATTAAAAATTTTCAAGTTTATTGAGGTGAAATATTACATAAAATTAGCCATTTTAAAGTGAACAATTCAGTGGCATTTAGTACATTCAAAATGTTGTACAAACACCACCTTTATTTGTTCCAAAACATTTTCTTTTCCTTTTTTTTTTTGATTTAGCTTTTGGTGCCCAGGCTGGAGGGCAGTGGCATGATCTCGGCTGACTGCAACCTCCACCCGCTGGGTTCAAGCGATTCTCCTGCCTTAGCCTCCTGAGTAGCTGGGATTACAGGCGCGTGCCACCACACCTGGCTAAGGTTTTGTATTTTTGGTAGAGATGGGGTTTCACCGTGTTGGCCAGGATGGTCTCGAACTCCTGACCTCAGGTGATCCACCTGCCTCGGCCTCCCAAAGTTCAGGGATTACAGGCAGGAGCCACCATGCCCGGCCAGTTTCAAAACATTATCATCTTTCCAAAGTAAAACTCTGCATCCATTAAGCAGTCACTCCCCATTCTCTCTTCTCCCCATTTTCTGGCAACCACCAATCTGCTTTCTGGATGGGTTTACTTATTCTAAGCATTTCACACAAATGGAATAATACAATATGTGATCTTTCATTTCTTATTTATAAAACATTAGCATAATGTGTTTGAGGTTCATCCACGTTGTAGCATGTATCGGTACTTCATTCTTTCTTATGGCTGGACAATATTTCATTGTATAAATAAAACACAGTTTATTTATCCATTTGTTAGTTGATGGACGTTTGGGTTGTTCCCACATTTTGGCAATTGTGAGTAGTGCTGCTATGAACCTGTGTGTCCAAGTACTTATTTGAGTATCTGTTTTCAGTTACTTGGGGTATATGCCTAGGAGTGAAATTGCTGGGCCATATGGCAATTGTATATTTAACTTTTTGAGGAAATTCTAAATCATTTTCCATCATCACTGCGCCATTTTACATTCCTACCAGCAACGTTTGAGGATTCCAGTTTCTCCGTCCTTACCAATACTTGTTGTTTTCCTTTTATAGAAAAATTATAGCCAACCTCATGGGTATGAAGTGGTATATCTTTGTGGTTTTGATTTGCATTTCTCTAATGACTAATGATGTTGGGCACCTTTTATATGCCTATTTGCATTTGTATACCTTCTTTGCTTTTTTATTTTTTATTTTTGAGTAGCCAAGTGCAGTAGTGAGAAGGGGGAAAGAGTAGAACAAGGAGTTCGATCTATAACTGACTCTGAACAATCAACTGAGATAACTCACTATCTTCAGATCAGCCTGTATACCTTCTTTGGAGAAATGTCTTTTCAAATTTTTTACTCATTTAAAAATTGTGTTGTTTGTCTTTTTTGTTGTTGAGTTGTAGGAGTTTGTTACATATTCTGGATACTGAACCATTATCAGATATATGATTTGCAAATATTTTTTCCCCATTCTGTAGGTTGTCTTTTCATTTTTAAAAAATTGATACATAACAATTGTACTTATTTAGAGGGTACATGTAATATTTTGATACATGCATACAATGTGTAATGATCAAATCAGGGTAACTGGAATATCCATCACCTCAAACATTTATCATTTCTTTTTGTTGAGAACATTCCACATCTTCTAGCTACTTTGAAATATACAATAAATTATTGATAACCATTCTTTCACTTTTTTGATAATGTTCTTTTTTGTATAGAAGTTTTTAATTTTGATGAAGTTCCATTTCTCAATTTTTCTTTCATTGCTCAAGCTTTTGATGTCACAGTTAAGAATCAGTTGTCAAATCCAAGGTCATAAAGATTTACTCCTATGGTTTCTTCAAATAGATTTATTATTTTAGCTCTTATATTTGAGTTGTTGATTCATTTTGAGTTACTTTTTGGATATGGTATGAGGCAGCTTCATTCTTTTTGTTTTAATTTTTTTTTTTTTTTTGAGACAGAGTCTCACTCTGTTGCCCAGGCTGGAGTACAGTAGTGCGATCTTGGCTCACTCCAACCTTGGCCTTCTGGGTTCAAGCGATTCGCCTGCCTCAGCCTCCCAAGTAGCTGGGATTACAGGCGTCTGCCACCAGGCCTGGCAAATTTTTGTATTTTTAGTAGATACAGGTTTCATCATGTTGGCCAGGCTGGTCTTGAACCCCTGACCTCAAGTGATCCACCCACCTCGGCCTCACAAAGTGCTGGGATTATAGGCGTGAGCCATCATGCCCAGCCAAAGCTTCATTGTTTTGCAAGCCGATATCCAATTGTCCTAGTACCACTTATAGAGATTATGCTTTTCCCACTGAATGGTTTTAGCACCCTGTTGAAGATCAATTAACTATAGACATATGGGTTTATTTCTGTACTTTCTTTTTTTTATTTTAATTTTTTTTTAAATGGAGTCTCACTCTGTTGCCTAGGCTGGAGTGCAGTGGCATGATCTCAGTTCACTGTAACCTCCGCCTCCTGGCTTCAAGGGATTTTCATGCCTAGCTTCCCAAGTAGTTGAGACCACAGGTACATGCCACCATGCCTGGATAATTTGTGTGTGTGTGTGTGTGTGTGTGTGTGTTTTTGAGACGGGGTCTTGCTCTGTCACCCAGGCTGGAGTGCAGTATTGCGATCTTGGCTCACTACAAGTTCTGCCTCCCGGGTTCATGCCATTCTCCTGCCTCAGCCTCCCGAGTAGCTGGGACTACAGGTGCCTGCCACCACACCCCGCTAATTTTTTTGTATTTTTTAGTAGAGACAGGGTTTCACCATGTTAGCCAGGATGGTCTCGATCTCCTGACCTCAGGTCATCCTCCTGTCACAGCCTCCCAAAGTTCTGGGATTGCAGGCGTGTGACATCACGCCCGATCCTGAGCTTATTTTCTTAAGAATTACATACCGTCTCTGTCGAAGAGGAGAGACCATTGGCACTTAATACGTTGTTTACTTTAGGTTTACAAAAGGTTAGATAAACAAAAAGACTAAAAATCTGTTTGTACTAGCGAACGTTTCTTAATTGGTAACCCACAGTTAGGTTGATAGACATACTGAGCAATTTTTCTTGTTCACATATAGTACTTAATTTTTGTCAAGTTTGTGACTGCTCAGTTTTGCATCCTCCTTTGTCTTCCTCTTTTCATGACCTTATTTCTTCAGATGAATGTTTTGAGGTTATTTTCTATTTTGAGAAAACTATACAAATCTGATTTATTATCACAATAGCTCAAAAGTAGTTCCTGTTGAAGCTGTCCACATTGTCAATACTGTGACCTCCTGTCAGTCTCCTACACTGGATGGGAAACTCAAGCTGAGATTTCTCCAAAGTGCTTCCCACAGTGGCTGAACTAATTTCAATTCCCACCAATGGTATATAGGCGTTCCCTTTTCTCCACAGCCTCGCCAGCATCTGATGTTTTTTGACTTTTTAATAATAGCTGTTCTGACTGGTGTGAGATGGTATCTCGCTGTGGTTTTGATTTGCATTTCTCTGATGACTAGTGATGTTGAGCATTTTTCATACATTTGTTGCCTGCTTGTGTGTCTTCTTTTGAGAAGTGTCTGTTCATGTCTTTTGTCCACTTTTTAATGTGGTTATTTGTTTTTTACCTGTTGGATTATTTAAGTTTCTTATAATTTTGGATATCAGACCTTTGTCTGATGCAGTTTGTGAATATTTTCTCTCCCATTCTGTAGGTTGTCTATTTACTCTGTTGATAGTTTCTTTTGCTGTGCAGAGGCTCTTTAGTTTAATTAGGTTCCATTTGTCAATTTTTGTTTTTGTTGCAATTGCTTTTGAGGACTTATTCATACATTCTTTCCCAAAGCCGATATTCAGAATGATGTTTCCTAGATTTTCTTCTAGGATTCTTTTTTTTTTTTTTTTTTTTTTTTAGACAGAGTTTCACTCTTTTTGCCCGGGCTGGAGTGCAATGGCGCGATCTCGGCTCACCGCAACCTCCGCCTCCCGGGTTCAAGCGATTCTCCTGCCTCAGCCTCCCGAGTAGCTGGGATTACAGGCATGTGCCACCACCCCGGCTAATTTTTTTTTGTATTTTTAGTAGAGACAGGGTTTCCCCATGTTGGTCAGGCTGGTCTTGAACTCCCGACCTCAGGTGATCCACCTGCCTCGGCCTCCCGAAGTGCTGGGATTACAAGCGTGAGCCACCCCGCCCGGCCTCTTCTAGGATTCTTATACTTTGAGGTCTAACATTTAAATCTTTAATCCATCTTGACTTGATTTTTGTGTATGGTAAGAGGGAAGGATCCAGTTTCATTCTTCTGCAAATGGATAGCCAGCTATCCCAGCATCACTTATTGAATAGGGGAGTCCTTTCCCCATTGCTTATTTTTGTTGACTTTGCTGAAGATTAGATGGCTGTAGGTTTGTGGTGTCATGCCTTTTGAATGCATTTTTTTTTCTTTGTCACTTAGCACAATGCATTTGAGGTTTATCTGTGTTCATATGCTTATTAATAGTTCCTTTGTTTCTGAGTAGTATTCCATAGTATGCATGTACCTCAGTTTGTTTATTTGGTGCTTGAAGAACATTTGAATTGTTTCCAGTTGTTGGTGATTACAAATAAAGCAGCTGTAAACAGTTAACATAAAGGTATTTGTGTAAACATATGTTCTCGTTTCTCTTGGGTACGTATCTAGGAATGGGATTCCTGAATTATAGGATAAATGAAGGTTTAATAAGAAACTGCCAAACATTTTCAGTTTTGTAGAGCCACCACAACGAATTATCACGGTCTTGGTGGCTTAAAACAACAGAATTTTTATTGCCTCATAGTTCTGTGACGCTAGAAGTTCAAATTCAAAATGTTGGCAGGCCCATACACCCTCTGAAAGTTCTAGGGGAGAATTCTTCCTTCCTTTTTTTTTTTTTTTTTCTGAGACAGACTGTCACTCTGTCACCTAGGCTGGAGCACAGTGGGGCAATCTCAGCTCACTGCAGCCTCTGCCTCCCGAGTTCCAGCAATACTCCTGCCTCAGGCTGCCGAGTAGCTGGGATTACAGGTGCCCACCACCTTGCCCGGCTAATTTTTGTCTTTTTAGTAGAGACAGTGTTTCACCATGTTGGCCAGGTTGGTCTCAAATTCCTGACCTTAAGTGATCTGCCCGCCTTGGCCTCCCAAAGTGCTGGGATCTTTGGGGTATCGATTTTCTTCCTGGAAACCTTTGTGGCCGGTGGCACCTTTGCCTGAGTTCTTGTGTCCAGGAAGAATGAGGTACGCAGACAAGTGAAAGGTGAAGACGTCAAAGGGGAGCTTTATTTAGTGTTAGCACAGCTCAGAGGAGACCCACAGTGGGTAGCTCCCCTCTGCAGGCAGGTTGTCCCATGGAGTGTTCAGCTCTCAGCAGAGAGGAGGCCCTGGAGAGGGTGGCTCCTCTCCACAGGCAGGTTGTTAAGGGCATCTCTGCAGCTCTCTGAAGCTCTCAGCAGAGAGGGTAGCTCCTCTCTGCAGCTAGTCCTCTCATTGTCTGTCCATCCTCTGCCCTCTTCTTGCTGAGCCCAGGGCTCAGAGGGGAGGAAGTATGTGCTGATTGGCCCATGGCAGCCATAGGTGGCCTGGAGGAGGCACCACAACTCCTCACTCTGGTCTGTGGGACTGGCAACCCAGCCCCCTCTCTGGCCTGAAGGTGTGGCCTTACTGGAACGTGTTCCCTTCCCCGCAGGAATCTGTCTGCCTTCTGCTGCCATTCATGACCCCAGGGCTCAGCCCCCACGCTGCTCAGTGATTGGAGCAGGCACTGGGAGAGGAGAGAGGCCAGGCAGTGGGAGCAGACAACCCCAGGCATGCAGGTATGGGTGGGGAGGGGCCTTCTTGGGCCCCCGAGGGTGCAGGCTGCAGAGATGCCTGGGTCCTGTGCCTGGGAGGGCGGCTGCAGCTGCACCCTGGGAGCTACCACCCCTCCAACTTGGAAGCCTCTTCCTCTGCTTGTCCCTGGCTCCTGCCTGCTCTGTGGAGCAGGAGGCCCAGGTCTGCAGCTGCGGGTCCAGGGGCTGCAGTTGCACCCAGTGGGGCAGGGCCCCTGCCTGCTCAGTAGAGCAGGAGGACTGGGTCTGTGGCCATGGTCAGCTACCATCCCTGGGATGACAGGCATGAGCCACTAGCCTGACCCTTCCTTCCTCTTCTCACCTTCTGGTAGCTCCTGCAAACCTTGGAATTCCTTGGTTTGCAACTGTTCACTCAATCTCTGCCTTTATCTGCACAGGCCTTCTCTCCTGTGTCTTTCTGTGTTTTTTCCTTTTTTTAAGGACACTAGTCATTGGGTTTACAGCCCACCCTTATCAAGTATGACCTCACTTTAACTAATTATATCTGCAAAGACCCTATTTTCAAGTAAGTTCACATTTTTAGGTTTAGGGTGGACATGAATTTTGGGGGGAACACTTACTCAGCCCACCCTGGTGGCTGTACCATGTTGCATTCCCACTAGCAGTGCCTGAGAGTTACAGTTGTTCCCAATCCTCACAACTTCAGGCTTAGCAACTTCAGGAGATAGGAGAGTTTCATTAGAAGTCTCAGGACTGTCTCTCATTGGGCTGCCTTGGCATACATGTGCGTTCATCCTTGAACTTATCGCTACAGCACAGACATGGAACATGATGGTTGGCCAGGACGTGGTCATGTCCCTACTCCTAAAGGTAGGAATGGGCAGGGGTCAGTGCCACATGAATCATGTAAATTGACTGTGGATAAGGGGCTCCCTGGAAGAAAACTAGGGAGATGTTAACAGAAGAAGAGGAACTGAATGATTGTCTGGTAAAAACAACTAATTTCCTCTACAAATAGGAAAGTGCCTTTTGCAACGGCTTCTTATCAGTTTCCAACAACTGCTGGAATCAAAGCAATTGATTATTTTCAATGTGCTGGGCACTATGCCACGTGTTTTACATGGCTCCAATTTCCCCAGCATTCCTCTGGGGAAGATTCCACTACTCTCACCGTTTTTTGTTTTCTTTCTTTTCTTTTCTTTTGAGGCAGAGTCTCGCTCTGTCACCCAGGCTAGAGTGCAGTGGCACGATTTCTGCTCACTGCAACCTCCACCTCCCAGGTTCAAGCAATTCTCCTGCCTCGGCCTCCCGAGCAGCTGGGATTACAGGCGTCTGCCACCACGCCCAGCTAACTTTTGTATTTTTAGTAGAGATGGGGTTTCACCATGTTGGCCAGGTTGGTCTCGAATGCCTGACTTCAAGTGATTGCCCTCCTCGGCCTCCCAAAGTGCTGGGATTACAGGCGTGAGCCACCGTGCCCAGCTCACCCTTTTTACATGTAGGAAACTAAGACTTGGAGACTTTGGATAACATTCCAAAATTCACGTAGCTATTAGGGGGTACCCTGGATCCTGGGCCAGGTCTGCTAACGTTGGTGCGCATTATACTGTCCTCATATCTCTCCCCAGTCTCCCAACCAGCCAGTCTGTCCCTGTCTACCTGGATTTGATCCTTTCATTAACATGAATAATTTCATGGAGTGGTAACTTTTTTTTTTTTTTTTTAAACATTTCAGGGCTTTTCCTAGTGATAACCTCTGCTTCCTGCTGAGTTCTGGATCTAGAGCACAGGCAGGTTTCCTGCCCTTTCTCCCGTAGCTACTGAACTCTGACTTTGTACTGATGGAGTGTCTGGGGCCCAAAAGAGATTTCTGGCCTTCACCTGGCAGCAGTAGACCGCTAATTTATATCAGAGTGTGTTTCTTGCCCCTCCCCCAGGGGCAGACAGGCACCACCTTGTCCTCAGACAAGACTCAAGGCATGAATGGGCTTCTCTAGGTATGCCTGCTCCACCCTAAAACCTTGGCAGATGCTGTAGGGCTGTACTACCAAGGGGGAAGGGTCTCCTAGGCCTCCTGCGCTGTTTCGTCTTTCTCATGCACACCGAGTAGAGGCCAGAGGGAAAGGTGGCAAGCAAATGGGGATTTCTCTGTGTCCAGCATGCTCAGGACTTCTAAACTGCCCTGCTAGCTTATCCTTTGCCGGTAAGAATTTGTTTTCTTCTTAGCCAATTTTCTGATGATTGTCTGTTCTTCCTATTCTCTGCCAAAAGAGGAAACAGCTGGTGTGTCTTGTCCCTCTTTGGAAGGACTTGTGAGCTTTAGGAATTCAGTTCCCTTGATTGCTTTGTATAATAGCTCAATTTGCTGATGAACTAAAACAAAACTATGGTTTTGTATGTCTTATGGGTTATCCATTTTTTAATATATTTATTTGACACATTGAGGGTTTTTTTGTTTTGTTTTTGAGACAGAGTCTCACTCTGTTACCCAGGCTGGTGCGCAGTGGCGCAATCTTGGCTCACTGCAACCAACCTCCACCTCTTGGGTTTAAGCGATTCTCCTTCCTCAGCCTCCCAAGTAGCTGGGATTACAGGTGCCCGCCACTATGCCCAGCTAATTTTTGTATTTTTAGTAGAGATGGGGTTTCACCATGTTGGCCAGGCTGGTCTCGAGTTTCTGACCTTAGGTGATCTGCCCGCTTCGGCCTCTCAAAGTGCTGGGATTACAGGCGTGAGCCACCGCGCCTGGCTGTTTAGCTATTTTTTTCTTGTGTATGCCAGCCTCACAGAGTGTGGGATATGAGAAAGAAAGGATCCTAGGGTTGAATAAACCTGAGAAATTTGTCATGCATTATCCTCTTCTGGATATTTACATGGTACATTCACATCTTAAAGACCCTGAGAATTCCTGCAGAATAGAGAAATATATATATATATATATAAATATATATATTTGAAATGGAGTCTCGCTCTTGTTGCCCAGGCTGGAGCACAATGGCACAATCTCAGCTCACTGCAGCCTCCACCTCCCAGGTTCAAGCAATTCTCCTGCCTCAGCCTCTCAAGTAGCTGAGATTATAGGCATGCACCACCACACCTGACTAATTTTGTAGTTTTAGTAGAGACGCAGTTTCACCATGTTGGTCAGGCTGGTCTCAAACTCCTGACCTTAGGCAATCCACCAGCCTCGGCCTCCCAAAGTCTTGAGATTATAGGCATAAACCACCACACCCAGCCTAGAGAAGCAAATTTAACTTTGTTTAACAAAGTGTCCCTAAAGTTTGTTTGATCATAGAACCCTTTGCTTGTGTAGCACTCATTATTTCCCTTAGAATTAACATTCTGTGAACACAGTTTGGGAAATAGAGGGCTGGATGTTGATGTTTTATTGTCTGGGAACCTAGAACCAAAATAGCCAGGATCCATAAAGATAGTAACAGAATTGTTGTGGGTATGTCTAGAACCAAAAGCCATCCTAAAGATTGGGTGGAGGTTCTGGGTGATACCGAGGCACTCAGCAATGGCCTTGGTCAGTAGTCCGTGTTTCATCTTATACGCTATAACTTCAGAGATGGCCAGGTGTGGTCACTCACTCCTGTAATCCCAGTGCTTTGCGAGGCCGAGGCGGGTGGATTAGTTGCGGTCAGGAGTTTAAGACCAACATAGCGAAACCTCATCTCTACTAAAAATACAAAAATTAGCTGGGTGTGGTGGCAGGCAGCTGTAATCCTAGCTATTTGGGAGGCTGAGGCAGGAGAATCGCTTGAACCTGGGAGTCAGAAGTTGCAGTGAGTAGAGATTGTGCCGCTGCACTCCAGCCTGGACAACAGAGTGAGATTCTGTCTCAGAAATACAGAAACAAAAACAGAAACAACAAAAGACCTCAGAAAGGACACCTGGATGAATGAGACACAAAGTCAAAATAAAATGAAAGTCTCTAGATCATTCCATGGACTCTCCTTTCTGACACACCCATCTCACTCTCTGAAACCAGTAAGGAATCTGTTCCTGGCCCCTGTGTTTATACAGCTTGCTCTGATGGCTGGTCCTCACCAACCCTGCTGTGGTTGGGGCCGACTCTGAATATGAAGCTGCTATTATATAGTAGGGCTGGATGCGAACCTGTTTTGTGGATCTTCATCCTAATTGTAATTATTTCTCAGCCTCACATTTAAACTCCTTTGCTTCTGGGCCCTGGTCTGCCCCATGGATTTGAGAGTGGGCATTTAGTCTCTCTGCTCTGTGCCCCTCAGTTCCATTACCATCCCTTGAAGTAGACTAGACACCTGTTGTTTTCAGCTCCTTACATCCCTTTTATTTTTGCTTATGGGACACCACCTCTCTCCTCCATCCTATATTCAGGTGGGTCTGCCTGTCCGTAATTGCTGGTAGGGACCAAAGCTGGGGTTCAAACTCAAGGGATCTGACTCCAAAACTCACTTTCATAAAAATTACTCTAGCTTGCTTCCTGGTGCCAAATTGCATTGCTTTTCATTGCATTTAATTTTTAACACTCTAGATCGTGAAATATACTAGAGTTTCTCTCCAGTCATTTGGATAACCACATGTCAGACAATATTTGAGTCAAGGTTTAAGATTACACAAAATAAACCAAAGTTCTCATCTCATAACAGGGAAAAGTTTCATCTTACTAGTTTTAATGGTGGCAAAAAATTAAGGGTTCTGTTTGAAAAATTATTTTTACTCTAAGATCCTTAGCCTTTTTATTCCTCAACTACATCAGTTAAAATGTGGCCATGTATGATGATTAGGGAAGCAAACAGCTCTTTCTGAAAGATACTAACCTAATTACTCTGGAAATATCAACCATGAATCAAGAAGTATATTATGACTTAATTGTTCATTACACAAAATTTAGATAATCCTTCATTTCTTCCATGCCTTTCCTCTCTCCATCTAGAAGCATATTTAACTAAGTAATCAGAGGTACTAACTATTCACAGCCTAGGCAAGTGTGGGCAAATAACCACTGCAATAACACATTGCAGCCTCAGAAATGACTGGCTATGAATAAGCACATAGCACTTAGTCTGCTCCTTCTTATGTGTTTGCCAATACATTTGCAATTTCATGCACAGTTTTAAATGTTAAGCATTAATCTGAAATGGGCACTGAAGCATCAATAAAGTCTACAATTTGCCCCCTTTAATGAAAATGCTAGATATAGATTTAATGCAAAACTAAACATTTGGCTCAATATGTTCTACTCCAGTAAATTAGCTAGTGTTTGTC
This sequence comes from Papio anubis, assembly GCF_008728515.1. Taxonomy (NCBI): domain Eukaryota; kingdom Metazoa; phylum Chordata; class Mammalia; order Primates; family Cercopithecidae; genus Papio; species Papio anubis. Next base: position 41,135,929 of record NC_044986.1, on the reverse strand, counting down.
ATCTTTTTAAAAAAACGGGGGTTGAATGCCTCATTTCACATGGTTTTGTTAGGAACAGATAGAAAGCTGATAAACAACCCATTTGTTCTATGACAGTAGCTCCTAGTCACACTACTGAAGTTAAGCTTCAGTGCTCATTTCCTTTACAAATCCTGTTGTGAGTTTAAGTGGCCTGCTGTTGAATATTTGACTGAAGTGTAGCCTTGATGAGAGTGTTTTCCCAGAGGAACACAGACGAAGCTTTTTTGGACGGTGGCCCTAGAGCAGTGGATTCTGAAATGACTCGGTGAACCTGAAAGGGAACAGGGCATCAGTGAGCCCTACTGTGTGCTATTTGAAACTGTCAGAGATGTTATCCCACAGCAGCCCCAAAAGGTTCATGTAATTGCCCTCTACTTGGCCAGATGAGGAAACCGAGGGCTAGAGATGAAGCTGTGTAGCTAGGAAGTGATGAAACCTGGATTTGACCCCACTCACTATTTCACACTGTCTGGCAGCTGGGAGCTGCCCTTCTTCTATCTCTACCAGTGGTGCATTATTTGTCATTCAAGGAGCTTACACATGCCACCTCCTCCAGGAAGTCATTGCTGACTGCTCACTATTAACCATCCTTCTTATGTGTTTTTATTGTACTTTGTCTGTTTCCAATGTAGTCCTTAATTTCGAACCTTTTGGTACATTAATTTTAATACCTGTCTGACTCTTTATAAGGGAAAGGGCTATCTCTTACATCGACCTTCTATATACTGCAGGACTTTCACTATCAAAGGCACTCAATAAATGTTCATTGAGGCTGGGCATGGTGGCTCACACCCCTAATCCCAGTACTTTTGGTGGCCAAGGTGGAAGGATCACTTGAGGCCAGGAGTTTGAGACCAGCCTGTGAAACATAGCAAGACCTCATCTCTGCAAAAAAAAAATTTTTTTTTGAGACGGAGTCTTGCTCTGTGGCCAGGCTGGAGTGCAGTGGTGTGATCTCGGCTCACCGCAACCTCCGCCTCCCGGGTTCAAGCGATTCTCCTGCCTCAGCCTCCCAAGTAGCTGAGATTACAATGGCGTGCCACCATGCCCAGCTAATTTTTGTATTTTTAGTGGAGACGGGGTTTCACCATGTTGGCCAGGATGGTCTCGATCTCCTGACCTCGTGATCCACCTGCCTCAGCCTCCCAAAGTGCTGGGCTTATAGGCATGAGCCACTGCACCCAGCCAAAACGTTTTTTTAAAAAATTAGCCAGGCGTGGTGGTGAGCACCAGTACTCTGAGCTACTCAGGAGGCTTAGGTGGGAGGATTGCTTAAGTCCAGAAGGTCGAGGCTGTAGTGAGCTATGATTACACCACTGCACTGCAGCCTAGGTGACAGAGTGAGACCTGTCTCCAAAAAGAGTTAAAAAACTGTTCATTGAAATGTTTATAAAATAGATGGTTCTCAATATCTCATATCCTATTTCCAGAATTATGAAGAACAGTACAGTCGAGGGGGCAGGTCTTGCAGTAAGCCTGGCTGAGTTTGAATCCCAGCTGTATGACCTTAGGAGAGTTGCAGAGCTTCTCTGAGTTTCCTATTCCTTCTGTTATAAAACAAGGATAGGAATAGTAGCTACTGCAAAAGGTTGTTGCAAAAGTCCAATAAGAGAAGGCACACATAGTGCTTAGAATAGTGCCTGGTACATAGAAAATGCTCACTGAACCTTGGCTATCATTTCCGGAAATGTTTGGAGATTTTTACTGCACAGGCGAGAAACTTTGTGGCACTGGTTGTTTACCATTTTAAAACGTAAAAAAAAAAAAAGGCAATATTTGATTTGATTAATAGTTGAACTGACAACGTGCAAGAACCATTTAATAATGACCAATAATTAAAGATTATGGAAAAAGAAATGATTTAAGAAGGCCAAGACCCAGGCCCGGGTATTGGTAAGCCCAGAACTCATCACATGCCTGGAGTTGACAGTTCGATCAATTCTAGTCTTGAATATGGGCAGGAGATTTTTGTAAAAAAAAAGTTTTTGGGCAATATGCATACTGCTTTCTTTTTTTCTTTCTCTTTTCCTGCCCCCTGGGCAATATGCGTACTGCTTTCTGAGAATGACTTTCCAAATAATTGTGTACCTACTGACGCAGGTGTCATAATTTCCAAACCCATCCAATCAATATGTACCGGAGAGAGATCTGCTCACAGTTCAGAGAGCTACTTTGGAAACTCCAGTGGGCCATTCTATTCCTTGTTCTGGATAACCAACTGACTAACCTACCTGCCTATTTAACACTATTTGACTTGGGTAAGCCCCTCAACATCCCTTGGGACTTGAATCTTCTTATGGATAAATATGGATCAAAATATGGATACCTCTCCTTCCTTTCCCTGTTTGGACCTCACTTTCTCATCTATAAAATGACCAGGTGGCCTCTCAGTCCCTCCTCTGGCTAACCTTCCATGGTTCTACCTCCTCTGGGATGCTGTAAAGTCAGTTCAATGATATTGACTAAGCTCCTGTGAACTTCCTGACCCACAGCCCAGCTGGACACCAACTGACTAGAAGAGTTGATGGCCACATGGGGAAGAACTGCCTCTCTTCAACTGCTGGACAGGGAAAGGAGGGGTGGGGCAGCTGCTGATGGCTATGTCTTCCCCTGTGTCCTGGTCACCTGGCCTCTGCTTGCATGTAACAACTCTATTTTTGGACAGGAGGTGGGTGGCAGGAGGGCCCAGAGGTCTGAATTTTCTTAAACAGTCAGGCATCCTTGGGCTGACACGGTGTCCTTGCTCTCACCAAAGGACATGATGAGTGTATAGAAAGTGAAGCTACATGAGCAGCCCATTGTGAAGGGAGGAGAAGGGCAGGAGGTCTTGTAGCCTAGACTCTTTGGCTCCAGATGGCTGGAAAAGTCAACAGCTCTAGACAGTTTCCCAAGCCGGCTGTGCACCAGCAGCACTTGGAAAGGTGGTTTGAAGTACAGATTTGTGGGCTGTAGCTTAGAACAGTCTGATTCAGTAGGTGAATGGCCTGAGCGTCTTATTTTTAGCAAACTCCCCAAGTGGTTCTTGTGCATAGCAAGGCTTGGGAATCCCTTTGGTTTAGGTCATAGGGAGATCGAAGCTGTAAGAGAAGAATGGCTCACGAAGCACATCAGCTCCACCCATGCTCCAGTGGGGTTGGCAGTATGCGGCATCCCAGCTCATTCCAGCTGTGTCTTGGTTGTGTCTTAAAATCTCAAAGCCTCGATGCTTATTTCTAAAATAGGAACCATACTGACAACCCTATAATATCAATGTGAGGGTGAAATGGATGATACCCATAAGGCATTTAGCAGGGGGCCTGGCATAGAGTGAGCATTGAATAAATGTTAGCTATTGTCATTCTTGTTGTTGTTGACATTATTACGGAGGGCCAGGTGCGGTGGCTCCCACTTGTCATCTCAGCACTTTTGGAGGTTGAGGTGCAAGAATTGCTTGAGGCCAGGAGTTCGAGACCAGCCTGGGCAACATAACAAGCTCCTGTTTCTATAAAAACAAAAACAAACAAACAAACAAAAACAACCTGAAAAAATTAGCCAGGTGTGGTGGTGCATGCCTTTAGTCCTAGCTACTCAGGAGGTTGAGAAGAGAGAATCACTTGAACTCAGAAGTTGGAAGTTGCAGTGAGCTATGATTGTGCCACTGAACTCATCTCTTAAAAAAAAAAATAAAAAGAAAGGATCTTTAAATTCTTAAAAAAAAAAAAAAAAAAAACCAAGCAAAAACCATTATTAACTAATGAAGCACTTGGCCATTCCTGCTGTTGTTCTCTTCCTTATTATAGGGTGGGTGTCTTAGTTTGGGCTGCTAGAACAAATACAACAGACTGGGTACTTAAACAACAAACATTTCTTTCACACAGTTCTGGAGACTGGAAGCCCAAGGTCAAGGTACTCACAGATCTAGTGTCTGAAGCGGGTTCACCTTCTGGTTCAGAGATGGCTGTCTTCTCACTAGGTGCTCACATGGCAGAGAGCCGAGAGACACAGGAAGCAACCGCTCATGTCTCTTCTTAGAAAAGCATGAATTCCATTTCTGAGGGCTCTACTCTCATGATCTAATCACCTCTCAAATCCCTGCCTCCTAATTCCATCACACTGGGGGTAAAGATTTCAACATATGAATTCTGTTCAGTCCATAACAGTGGGGTAGCCCTGGACAACATCTAAGTTCTTGTTCGCTACATGATTTGCTTCAGAGCCCCCAACAAACTGCACTTCTAACACATTTTACAAAGATGACTCATAAAAGTAGGCTAAAAAATGTTAATATTATTCTAACTGGGTGAGGAGTATTTAACTGGCTATTAAGATATTCCTTCAATTTCCTTAATATGAAATATTTCATAAAAACAACAACAATAAACTAAGCTAACATTCATAAATGCCAGCTGATTTGTTCATGTTAATCCCAGCTGGTGTGACCTTGATCAAAATGGGTAAGCAGACAAAATGGCCTTCAGGATCCTCCAGTTGTGTGACTATACTCCCCTCTTTTAGACCCCCGTCACTCCCTCCCAAGTTCTTCAGCCACCCAAGACCTCCCTTCCTCAAGGACTTGTTCTTCCAGAGCTCCTGATCTCATCTTGGAACTAGTCTGACTGGAGGTATTAACAGTTGATGGTGGCTTAATTTCGATTTCTGCTTTTTCTCATAAACCAAGTGGCATACACGTCGGACGCCTGCCTGTGAGTGATGAGGACATTTTGATGGAGGGTGAAAGTTGTACACTACCTTCGCAAACTACCAGGTGTAAAGCTGTTCCCTTGTTGCAGTGGAAAGGTCAACCCCATTTCAATGTTACAATGTTCAGTTTCTGTTCAGAGCAATTCAGAATGGTGCCAAACAACTGCTCAATTCAGGCGTGTGTGTGTGCATGTGTGCGTGCGTGCGTGTGTGTGTGCGTGTGTGCGTGTGTTTAACCTGTCAATTTGTTGGTTGAAAAAAAGTGATGAGTTGCCTTTATGTAAACAAAATAGCCAGTTAATTGACTGGGATTTTCACTTTTTAACCAGTCATCATTGCGAAGACAAAGAGAACTTTTGCTAAGTTGCTTTTGACAATGTCACACAGTCAAACAAGCACAAATTCAAGGTGAGATTTTCCTTTTGTTACTATCCTCCTCTGGTGTGAATACCTAACCTGATATCAGAGCTTTCTCTTCTTCCTTCACAGTCCTCCCGATGGGCTTTGATTCCCTGAGTCTTAGTTTTCTCCTGAGGAGGCACCTCTCTCTCGGATACCTGCAGCGCTGCCCAAACTTCAATCATTCCCATATCGCTCTCCTGGTTTTTGCCATATCCATGTATCACCCTTCCTATCATTGAACCAGCTTTCTTTATATAAAATCACTTAGAAAATAAATTTATTTTTGCCAGGCACGGTGGCTCACACCTGTAATCCCAGTACTTTGGGAGGCCAAGGCGGGTGGATCACCTGAGGTCAGGAGTTTGAGATCAGACTAACCAACATGGTGAAACCCTGTCTCTATTAAAAATACAGAATTAGCCAGGCATGACAGTACATGCCTGTAATCCCAGTTACTTGGGGGACTGAGGCAGGAGAATCGCTTGAACCCAGGAGGCGGAGGTTGCAGTGAGCCGAGATTGCACCATTGCACTCCAGCCTGGGTGACAAGAGCAAAATTCTGTCTCGAAAAACAACAACAACAAAAAAGAAAATAGATTCATTTTTAAAGAGAACTTTACATTATTACCATAAATGGGAAACCAGTATTACTCACCATACATACAGGGTAACCATAAAAATTAACACAGTGAAAACAAAACAGTGTTCCTAAATTCTAGCTGTATTCCCTAATAAGAATCTTGACCTAAGACCTGCTTTTTCTAATAAAAAAATAAAGGAGGGCCGGGCATGGTGGCTCACGCCTGTAATCCCAGCACTTTGGGAGGCTGAGGCGGGCGAATCACTTGAGGTCAGGAGTTCCAGACCAGCCTGGCTAACATGGAAAAACCCCATCCCTACTAAAAATACAAAAATTACCTCAGCATGGTGGTGCATGTCTGTAGTCCCAGCTACTCGGGTGGCTGAGGCAGGAGAATCACTTGAACCTGGGAGAATCACTTGAACCTGGGGTGAGCCGAGATAACGCCACTGCACTCCAGCCTGGGTGACAGAGTGAAACTCCGTCTCGGAAAAAAAAAAAAAAAAGGGAGTAGCAAGTGTTAAACTTTAAAAACATATTAGCATCAAACTCAGATTTTTTCTCCTTGATTTAATCCAAACAACCAAAAAGCTAATAACCTGTTTAAGTAATCAACTGTTATTTAATGCCTACAGTGATCCCTTATGCTAAAAGTAGCCACATCCCACTCTTTGGAGCTCTGGATCCCTGCAAATGGTCTTCTAATCAGGCTACCTGGTTCTATTCTGGCCTTAATACCTTGAATGCCCAAGCCACCCACTCCCTTGTTAGCTTTGGAGTCTTGCATTCTTTCCCAGCGTCTTCTACAAGTCTCTTCAGGCCTTTGTACCTTTGTACCTCACCTCACCTGCCACTCATTCAGGTCCACACAGATGCTAATTTTGTGAGCATTTTTCCTAAACCCTGCCTCAAAGACTTCCAAAGAAGGCTGACAGTGTGTCACTTAGTCTCTCAGAGCCTCCATTTCCTCATCAGCAAATCAGGGAAGTCTAATCATTCTGGCCTCACAGACTGTTGCAAGGATTAACTGATTCAATGGAGAGAAAGTGCCTTGCACAATGGTCGTAATATGTGCTCAATAAGCAGCCACGTGTTGTTAGCCATGGAGTCATCCAGTCTGACCCCAGTGCCAACTTCTTTCAGTCAGTCAGTTCTTGAACTACCTCTTAGCCCTTGCGACGCACATTCACTGGCTCTTACAAATGCCAATAAGTTGTTGCTTTACTCAGACTCCTGGTCAGTGATGGTTGATTGTCTGGAATGCCATGTGTGTTTGCTTGGTGCATCTCAAACCTGGATTAGCTACCGAAGTCAAGGAGTCCTGCAAGGGAGTGTGATTGGAGAGCATGTCCTACTGTTCCCACCAGAGAGATTCATGGCTTCGTGGACAGCCTTTGTTTTTCTCCCTTAGTGGACATAAGTAGAGGGACAGTTTTTACAAGGGACTGTGGCCATTTGCTCTCAAGGGGCTTTGGAGTCTCCTCCTGAGTATGAGGCAGTAAGTTCCCAAGGTAAGATCAGTTTCTTTGTGCAAGCCTCTCCAGCGCGTCTTTGCCTTACACACTAGACTCTTGGAACCCAGGTTCATCCTCTTATAAAAGGATGCCAAGCAGAGGGTCATACAGTAAAGGGAGGTAAACATTCTTTTAAACTAGTTATCAATTCAACACAGCACAGTGGTGTTGGGTTACCAGGGTCAACAGTCAGCGGTCACATTCCTCAGCTGTTTGATTGGGGCAGTGCATTAACGAACAGCCAGGAAAACTCTTTCTGATTAATTATGTTGATAAGTTTTTTTGTAGTGTGCTACAAGTTCTTTTAATTTAATCTGCTTGGACAGCAGCCCATTCAGGTGAAGTGTCTTGACTTATCTAAAGAAGCACTGATGAGAAGGCTACTGGGCCTGGGATTTTATTGTGCTATCATGTAATCATTAACACATGTGGCTACTGTTTTCCTGCATTTTGATTTTCTTCTTGAAAGGAAGGACATGTCTGTGGGGTGGGGGTATTAGGGAAGTAAGGATGAGGCCCGGCAGCAGTGACAGGAAAAGAGGATGCTATTACTAGCTTAGCCTGAAAACACTATCTTTATTGCCAGGAGTAAAAGTATTTGAAAGCACTAATAATGACTTCAGTGAATACTCATCTTTTAAAAAACAGCAAAGGATGACGAGGACATACTTCTTTCAAAGAGTGGAAATCTTCTGGATTAGGGTTGTCCAATCTTTTTGCTTCCCTGGGCCACAATGGAAGAAAAATTGTCTTGGGTCACACATAAAATACACTCACACTAATGGTAGCTGATGAGCTTTAAAAAATTGCAAAAAAACCTCATAATGTTATAAGAAAGTTTATGAATTTGTGTTGGGCTACATTCAAAGCTATCCTGGGCCATGTGTGGCACATGGGCTGCAAGTTGGACAAGCTTGTTCTAGATCAAGGTTTCTCCACCTTGGCAATACTGGCATTTTGGGCTGGATAAGTCTGTGTTGTGGGGTGCCTGTCCTGTACACTGTAGGATGGGTAGCCTCTTCCCAGTAGGTGCCAGCAGCACCCCTCTCCCCAACAATTGTGATAACCAAAAAGATCTGTAGACATTGCCAAATGTCTCCTGGGGCACAAAATTGCCCCCAGTGGAGAACCACTGTCCTGGATGTACAGATTCAAATCTTAAGTAGCCTATTATGACTCTCTGCTGATCTCTTTCCATCACCTCATTTAAGACACAATTCAGCCAGGCCCGGCTCACACCTGTAATCCCAGCACTTTGGGAGGCCGAGGCAGGCAGATCACGAGGTCAGGAGATTGAGACCATCCTGGCTAACATGCTGAAACCCCGTCTCTACTAAAAAAAAATGCAAAAAAATTAGCCGGTCGTGGTGGCGGGCGCCTGTAGTCCCAGCTACTTGGGAGGCTGAGGCAGGAGAATGGCGTGAATCCGGGAGGCGGAGCTTGCAGTGAGCCAAGATCGCGCCACTGCACTCCAGCCTGGGAGACAGTGAAACTCCATCTCAAAAAAAAAAAAAAAAAAAAAAAGACACAATTCAACACATAACTCTTCCAGGGTGCCAGTCCTCACTGACTTCTTTGTCATCTGTCCTCCCTACATTGAGACCTTGGGTCTATACTATCTCCTCCTTCCTTCTCTTCTTCCTCTACTCCCTTCTTGTTTTTTCATCCACAGAACTCTGTTCTGAGCAACTGTTCAATATCAAGTTGTGAATTAACCAGGGAATTATTTCTCCCTTATATTTGTGACAGACGTCTATCTCAGAGGCAACCCAGACAAAATTTCCCAAATGGTCCAAAAATAAAATGAATATTTTTTGATTAAAAACAGATGTCTAGGCCGGGTGCAGTGGCTCATTCCTGTAATCCCAACACTTTGGGAGGCGAGGGTGTGGATCACCTGAGGTCAGGAGTTCAAGACCAGTCTGGCCAACATGGTGAAATCCCATCTCTACTAATAATACAAAAATTAGCCAGGTGTGGTGGGGTGCCCCTATAGTCCCAGCTACTCAAGAGGCTAAGACAGGAGAATTGCTTGAACCCAGGAGGTAGAGTTTGCAGTGAGCTAAGATAGAGCCACTGCACTGCAGCCTGGTTCACAGAGCTAGACTCAGCCTCAAAAACAAACAAACAAACAAACAACAGAAAAAAAAAAAAAACACAGACGTCTAGGCCAGGCACAGTGGCTTGCGCCTGTAATCCCAACACATTGGGAGGCCAAGGAGGGAGGATCGCTTGAAACACGGAGTTCAAGACCAGCCTGGGCAATGTAGTGAGACCCTGTCTCTATTAAAAATAAGAGAGCGAGAGGGAGAGAGAAAGCAAAAAAATACGTGTCTAAATGGGGGCAATTTAAATTTGAGGTGAAAAGTAGCAGGAAGAAGTGGCAGAATTACAGAAATTTAAAATAGCTCACATTCTGCAAGCACTTAATCCACTATATGCCACGTGCATTATCTCATTTAATTCACACATTACCCCATTTTGTAGAGGAGGAAATAGAGTTTTAGTGAAGTGAAGAAATTTATGCAAGTCCCCGGAGTTGAACTGGCAGTGTGAGGATTTAAACCCCGGCAGCTTGATCCTGGGGTGGGTCCTCAGCCCCTGTTCACACAGTTACAGTCCTAAAGGGGTGGAAAGTCATCAAATGAGGCTGAGGACCAAGGGCAGGGTGACTTTTCAGGAGCTGTAAGAACAACTTGTCTGAATTCTAGAGGCCCCAGCTTTCAGTGTCTGGACCTATGCAAATCTACAAGTGAATGTGGTCCCATTTCTTTGTTTCCATCTGTCTTAGTGAAACTGCCTCTGCTTAGCGGTGTGGAGTATTGCTTTCCCAGTTTAGAAAGTTAATTTATCAAGGCAGCTGAAGTGAAGAATATGGTTCAAGAGGGTGCTTCAGCTAGCAGGTGCTAGGGGAGTGGGGTGGGGGCGGGGAATGTAGGGCTGGAGAATCAGGAAATAAATTAAATCTTTGACCCTTGATGACTGTGGGAGAAAAACATGTGTGGACATAGATCCAAAGCCTTGGCAGTACCTATCCCTTACCTGTCCTAAGCCGCGATTTTTGCTCATTTTGTATTTCTCATATGAAAGCACAAAGTTGTAGTTTCCAATTTCTTGGTGGCAAAATTGTGGGCAAACATTGAAAAAGAATTGAAAAATCTTTCCCCTTGTCATTCCTCCTCCTCCTCCTCCTCTTCTTCTGTTTTTGTTTTTTGTTTTTTGAGATGGAGTCTCGCTCTGTTGCCAGGCTGAAGTGCAGTGGCTCAGCTCACTGCTGCAACCTCTGCCTCTGGGTTCAAGAGATTCTCCTGCCTCAGCCTCCCAGGTAGCACATGCCATCATGTCTGGCTAATTTTTGTATTCTTAGTAGAGATGGGATTTGCCATGTTGGCCAGGCTGGTCTTGAACTCCTGTCCTCAAGTGATCCACCTGCCTCAGCCTCCCAAAGTGCTGGGATTACAGATGTGAGCCACCATGCCCGGCCTCTAGCCTCCTCTTGAGCCACCTTTTCTTCATCCTGTGCTCCTGCCATACTGGCCTTTCCACCGTTCCTGCCTCAGGACCTTTGCACATGATGGCCACTTTACATGGGTGCTGACTCCTTTGCCCAGGTAAGCTCCTCGGGTCTTTGTTTACATATCACTTCCTCAGAGGGGTTTCCTGGCTTCCTTCCCTAAGCTGATTCCTTCCTTCACTGTTCTCTCAGCACTTCCTTTTTTTGGGGGGAGGCAGGGAGCAGAGTCTCACTCTGTTGCCCAGGCTGGAGTGCAATGGCATGACCTTGGCTCACTGAAACCTCTGACTCCTGGGTTGAAGTGATTCTTTGCCTCAGCCTCCCAAGTAGCACACGCTATCATGCCTGGCTAATTTTTGTATTCTTAGTAGAGACGGGGTTTCACCATGTTGGCCAGGCTGGTCTTGAACTCCTGCCCTCAAGTGATCCACCTGCCTCAGCCTCCCAAAGTGCTGGGATTACAGGCGTGAGCCACCATGCCTGGCCTTCTCAGCACTTCTTTTGGAGAATTTTCCATAACTTAATGTTTGTCTCCCAGCTAGACTATAAGCTCCCTGAGAACAGAGACTTAGCATCCCATATGGCAGTGGCACACAATGGCCTGGCACACAGTGTTTTATAAATATTCGCTGAGGGAATACATGAAGTCTAGACTGAGTATTTGGTTGATTTGGAAGCAATTGTGTGTTTCCTGCCTTTTAACTTTAAAAATGTGTGAAAATTTTCAAATGTACATAAAATTAGAATAATACAATGAACTTTTATATACGCATCACCTGGGTTCACCAATTGTCAAGATTTTGCCACATTTACATGATTTTTTTTCCCTTTTTTAACTTAAAATTTTCCCTAGCCTTCTAAAGGCACAGAAACATTAGCTACTATTCATTGTGTTTACTACGTGCCAGCAAATGTGCTAAATGTTTCTTTCTTTTTTTTGAGACAGAGTTTCGCTCTGTCACCCAGGCTGGAGTGCAGTGGCGAGATCTCAGCTCACTGCAAACTCTGCCTCCCGGGTTCAAGTGATTCTCCTGCCTCAGCCTCCTGGGTAGCTGGAATTACAGGTGCCTGCCACCACACCTGGCTAATTTTTTGTATTTTTAGTAGAGTCGGGGTTTCACCATGTTGGCCTGGCTGGTCTCGAACTCCTGAGCTCGGGTGATCCACCTGCCTCGGCCTCCCAGAGTGCTGGGATTAGTAGGCGTGAGTCACTACTCCTGGCCTAAATGTTTCTTACATATGTTGTTATTTAATCTTCTCAACAGCTCTGCTGTGGGTATTATAACCCTCTTTTAGAAAGGTGGACGCTGTTGACACAGTGTAAGTCACTTTATGCAGTGTTCCCACTTTAGTAGGTGGAAATCTGGGACTCCAAAGTTCATGTTCTCAACTACCAAACGTTGCTCTTTATAGATTTTATCAAACACATTTCTCTCCCACCTGCCCTTTCTTCTTCATACCTACTTAAATGTTTGAAACATTTTTATTGTGCCTAACCTGGAGGGCAAGTGCTCTAGTGCCTGTGAAAAAAGAACAGCAATTGGCTTTATTATTCTCCTAATAAAAAATCAATTTGGCAATAAACATTTATTGAACCATTTTTTATTTATCAAGCACCATATGAAGAGCTGGGGAGACAACAGTGAATGAAATAAATATTGTCTCTAGTCTTACAGAGCACAGTAGAGTCAGGTTCTCCAACAGTAATTCAGATAGTTTGTGGTTGGATCCACCCCATGTAAAAATCCTCTTGGCTTTCCAACTGAGACTGTGGGTTTACAATGAGCAAAGTAAGATGGAGCAGCTGACGCTGAGGGTTCAAAACAGTCAACTCCACTATTTAGAGGTTTCTTCTCTGACACTCCCCTCTACTTTTTTCCTTGCCCTCTGTTTCCTGACTATCCTGGAGCAGTACTGCTTTCATCTCTGATTGGACAAAGGAAGGGACCAGATATGTAATTCGAATTTACTCTGATAGCTACAAAGGTCTTCTGTGTTCAGTTGTGCAATTTGTGCACTGCACAAAGACATCTGGTTGAGGAGCTGGCTGGAGCTGAAACCCTGCTTGCGCCCCATTTGCCAAGGGGTGGCCCCAACCTGGGGCTCTGCCAGCCTTGAGAAAGAGCCTCCTTTTCTACCTACCAAGCTTCCCACGGCAGACACACAGGAACCATGGGTCTATGAGCTACAGAAGCATCCCATGAACTTGAGGAAGCCCTCTTGGCCAACCTAGAAAGAGAATGGAAAAGGAGATCATTGAAACAGCTGGGTCAAATTGAAATTTTGGATTATGTGTGAAGCTCACCATTTGTACTCTCCATGTCACCCTTGGACTCAGTGGATGGAATTCAAAGTGCCTTCAGGTTTGATGGCAGTAAGAATGTCAGTTCAACACAGGAAAAAGGCATGGTGGTTAAAAGCATACACTTTATAGGGTACATAATGTGACTTGCGAGACTTCTTGCCAGCAAGTAATAGAAGAGAATGGGAAGAATTGGTAACAATTTTTAGGTGGTTTATTTCCTAGACTTAATTCCCAGTGTTAAGTGGATCGCCTCATCATAGTGATGAAGAGAATACTAACACCTGCCCAGCCCTCTCAGCATAAAGCAAGAGGTTTTCCACAGGGAGTATATTCACTGTTTTTATGATTGTGTATAGTAATATTAATAGCTTTCACTTAGTAAGCACAGATACGTGCAGGGCATTGTACTGAGAATTTCACCTACATTGCTTTATTGAATTCTCTTTATATCTGCATAAAGGAGGTATGATTACATTTTATGCATGGGGACACTGACATTTGAGTTACCTAAGGTTATATAATAAAGAAGTGGTACAGCAGGGCTTGAACCCTTGCCTTTTGACTTCAAAACCCACACCTGGCCGGGTGCAGTGGCTCACATCTGTAATCCCAGCACTCTGGGAGGCCAAGGTGGGAGGATCACTTGAAGTCAGGAGTTTGAGACCAGCCTGGCCAACATGGTGAAACCCCATCTCTACTAAAAATACAAAAATTAGCTGGGCATGGTGGCAGGCACCTGTCATCCCAGCTACTTAGGAGGCTGAGGCAGGAGAATCGCTTGAACCCAGGAGGCCAAGGTTGCAGTGAGCTGAGATTGCACCACTGCACTCCAGTCTGGGTGTCAGAGCAAGACTCTGTCTCAAAAAAAAAAAAAGACCAAAACCCACACCTGTAACCACCACGCATGCCTGTTTTGGGAGAAGAGTCTGTCCTGTTAGGTCTCTCTCCTGGCCTGGAGAACCTACCATGCACATCTCAGACTTCTGTTCAAACATATCAAACTTCCCCCAACTTGGGATCTTTTTTAGCTTTCTTTTCTTGAATACCCACTGTCTTCATGCATAACTGATGAATAGGAATCCTTCTTGGGGCCGGGCGTGGTGGCTCAAGCCTGTAATTTCAGTACTTTAGGAGGCCGAGACGGACGGATCACGAGGTCCGGAGATCAAGACCATCCTGGCTAACACGGTGAAACCCCGTCTCTACTAAAAAATACAAAAAAACTAGCTGGGCGAGGTGGCCGGTGCCTGTAGTCCCAGCTACTCGGGAGGCTGAGGCAGGAGAATGGCGTGAGCCCGGGAGGCCGAGTTTGCAGTGAGCTGAGATCCGGCCACTGCACTCTAGCCTGGGCGACAGAGCGAGACTCTGTCTCAACAAAAAAAAAAAAAAAAAAGAATCCTTCTTGGGCAGTGCAGCAAACTGGCCACTTTTTCTCAGTTAGTGTTATCACAACTCACCCTCATGTCACAAACCACACCCCAGCCAAGGCCTTTAACCTCTGCCAACCTCATGACTCATCAGAAGCACTGTTATAAGTATATTAAAACATTTTGTAAGGGTTTTTCTGCCAACCTCAATAGCTCAGCAGAAAACTGACATAAGAAAATATTTTTAAAATCTTATAAGGATTTTTCTGTTTGACTATCTCCCCACAGCTGTCCACAAGAGAGGACAGTAATCCAAAAGGCAAGGTGTGTCTTTTTGAGTAATGGGATTTGGGAGGATCAAAGATACTTCAGTTTAACAGGATGAAAAATGTCTTTCATGGGAACTTGGGGCAGGAGGTGTTGGCACTGTGAGGTGGTTTGCATGGTCCTAAGATCACAGGTATGATCAGGTGTTGACTGTAATTAGTTTTTGTTTTGGGTTGAGGCGAGAGAATTGGTGCGCAATTCTTGGCTAGCGTTGGTATTTTCCTTCACCTCTTAAATGGCAGAGTTCATAGTTTTTGTAAGACAAAGTTACCAACCTCATGATAACAATAACTCACATTTGTTTTGTACTTACCCTTTACTGTTTATGGACATTCTTTTATTTAATCCTCACAACCGCTTTGTGAAGAGGCATATTCATTATTGGCATTTTGCAGATGGCAAGATGGAGGCTCACAAAGGGTATGAAGCTGTGGCTGTGTAAGCTGAACAAGTGTAGAGAGCTAAGGTACGATAAGAAAACTACAGTTAATAATACTGTATTCTGTACTGGTGTTCGCCAAAAGAGAAGATTTTAGGTATTTTTTTTTTTTTTTTTTAAGACAGGGTCTTGCTCTGTCACTCAGGCTGGAGTGCAGTAGTGAAATCTGAGCTCACCACAGTCAAGACCTCTGCGGCTTAAATGGTCCTGCCACCTTGACCTCCCAAAGTGCTGGGTTTACAGACATGAGCCACCGTGCCTGGAAGATTCTGAGTACTCTTAACACACACACACACAAACACACACACACACAAGAAAGAGAGAGAGAGAGTTATCTGGGCACAGTGGCACATGCCTGTAGTCCCAGCTTCCCAGCTACTTGGGAGGCTGAGGTGGGAGGATTGCTTGAGCCCAGGAGTTCAAGGCTGCAGTGAGCTACTATGGCACCACTGTGCTCCAGCCTAGGTGACAGAGTGAGACCCTGTCTTAAAAATAGTAATAATAAAATAAAATAAAGTAAAAAAATGTAGCTATGAAGTGATGGGTATGTTAATTTGCTTGACTATGGTAATCACCTGGGCATGTGTATGTACCTCAAGATAAGTGTAGCCAAACATGTTACATACCTTAAGTATGTACAATTTAAAAACAAGACAGAGGCTCAGGAAGGAGAAATAACTCACTCAAGGTCACAGAGCTAGTAAGTGGCAGAGCCTGGATTCAAAAGTAAGCAGCTGCCTCCAGGTTGGGCTCATCATCATATTTCATGTACCCTCTAAATTCTTGTGGGGAAATTAGGATGCTTATTCAATCCATGCTGCATATAGAGGTTGTTAGGTGGTGAATACTTCTTGTCCATTTTTGTTTCAAAGATGGGGTTTCCCCCAAATACCCCTGGCCTCTGTCTCACCTTTACTCTCCCCCTGGGGAGATGAGAGGGTTGCCTGAGTGTGAGAAAGAAGGGAACACATGGCCTAGCCTTTTTTTTTTTTTTTTTTTTTTTTTTTGAGACGGAGTCTCGCTGTGTCCCCCAGGCAGGAGTGCAGGAGCCGGATCTCAGCTCACTGCAAGCTCCGCCTCCCGGGTTTACGCCATTCTCCTGCCTCAGCCTCCCGAGTAGCTGGGACTACAGAGGCCCGCCACCTCGCCCGGCTAGTTTTTTGTGTTTTTTTAGTAGAGACGGGGTTTCACCGGGTTAGCCAGTATGGTCTGCATCTCCTGACCTAGTGATCCACCCGTCTTGGCCTCCCAAAGTGCTGGGATTACAGGCTTGAGCCACCGCGGCCGGCCGGCCTAGCCTTTTAACGACACATCTTGTTCTGCTCCTCCAGGGGCAGGTCTTCCTAGCTGGGTGAGGTGGGAGGCCTTCGGAGTTCTAGTGCTCCAGAGTATGTGAGTCTGCCTATCTTTGGAGTTTAATATGAGGAGACCCTTGGCCCTATATAAGCCACAGTTTCCAAATCAGCTTATTAAAGGGGATATTTGGCCCCTATTTTATTATTCTCTTGTTTTCTTTCTCTGTTGATCTAGAACTCCAGATGGAGAAGAGAGTGTTATATATTCCCACTGTACCCTCTCCCAAGAGCTACTGTGGAAAATAAATAAAGAAATATGGGTCGGGTGCAGTGGCTCACGCCTGTAATCCCAGCACTTTGGGAGGCAGATCACCTGAGGTCAGAAGTTCGAGACCAGCCTGGCCCCATCTCTACTAAAAATATAAAAATTAGCCGAGTGTGGTGGCAGGCGCCTGTAATCCCAGCTACTCGGGAGGCTGAGGCAGAGAATTGCTTGAACCTGGGAAGCGGAGGTTGCAGTAAGCCAAGATTGCACCACTGCACTGCACTCCAGCCTGGGTGACAAGAGAGAGACTCTGTCTCAAAATAAAAAAATAAAAAGAAAAAAGAAAGAAAGAAGTGAGTTAAGTATTAAGACATCATATGAACGAAAGACTCTTGATCTAACATTCAATGAATCTACTGGGCACACTGGCTCATGCCTGCAATCTCAATTGAGGTTGGGTGGGTAGATGGCTTGAGCCCAGGAGTTCAAGACCAGCCTGCACAACATAGAGTGACCCTGTTCTACCAAAAAACACAATCTATCAGCCGGGCATGTGGCGTGCACCTGTAGTCTCAGCTACTCAAGAGGCTGAGGAGGCAGGATTGCTTGAGCCTGGGATGTTGAGGCTGCGGTGAGCCAAGATCACACCATTGCACTTCAGCCTGGGCTACAGAGCAATACCCTATCTCAAAAAAAAAAAAAAAAGAAAGAAAGAAAAGAAAAACCAAAAACCCATCCAATGAATCCACTCCCTCCCAGGGTAATTGGTTCATCAATTGAGTTAAAGAAGAACATAGCAGGTACTTTGCTTACATGATCTCACTTAACTGCTGTAATAATCAGGTGAGATGAAATTTATTATCTCTGTCTCATCCATAAGAAAACTGTATCTTATTCAGTCAACAAATATTGGGTATAGCCCATAGCCAGACTTTATTCTAGGAGGCTCAGGAAGGTCATGGGAATTGCTCAAGATTGTATATAGCTAGTCAGTGGAAGAACTAGGATTTGAATTCGGGTCTGACCAATGCCATGGGTTAGGCTTTCCTTGGAGAGATGGGAGAGTGGGAACAAATAAAATAATGACAATAAACATATTGAGCCCTGACTTTATACCAGTATGAAACTTTATACCACTCAGTGCTTGTGATGCATTACCTCATCGCGTCTTTGCATCATCCTTACAAAGCAGGTATTGTTATCCTCATTATATACATGAGGAACATGAAGCTCAGTGATGTTAAACATGAGGCTCAATGAGCTCAGGAGTTCGAGACCACCCTGGCCAACATGATGAAACCCTGTATCTACCAAAAATATAAAAATTAGCCAGGTGTGGTGGCGCATGCCTATAGTCCCAGCTACTCGGGAGGCTGAGGTGGGAGGATTGCTTGAGCCTGGAAGCTGGAGGTTGCAGTGAGCTGAGATTGCACTGCTGCACTCCAGCCTGGGTGACAGAGTGAGACCCCATCTTTTTTTTTTTTTTTTTTTTGAGACAGAGTCTTGCTCTCACCCAGGCTGGAGTGCAGTAGCATGATCTCAGCTTACTACAACCTACAACCTCCACCTCTCAGGTTCAAGCAATTCTTCTGCTTCAGCCTCTTGAGTAGCTGGGATTACAGGTGCCTACCACCACACCCAGCTAATTTTCATCTTTTTTCAGTAGAGACGAGGTTTCATCATGTTGGCAGATTGGTCTCGAACTCCTGACCTCAAGTGATCCACCCACCTCAGCCTCCCAAAGTGCTGGGATCACAGGTTTGAGCCACCGTTCCTGGTCAACCCCATCTTAAAAAAAATCAAAACAAAACAGTAAATGGTAGAGCTCCAATTGAAGCCAGGTCTTCTCATTCCAAACTGTTAGCCTATGTGTAGTATTGCCTTTGTTTTCCTGCCTTTACAAAGGTAGTTGGGAGACATAGCCTCTGATATGACATCAGAACACCTTGAAACAATTAATTAAAAAGTGCAGATCAACCTGGTGGATGTGCATGGAGGTGCCCCAGAGTGGGGGAGGAAGGCAGAGGATGAGGTATGTGGGAGAAAGGGCTAGGAAGCAGAGTGAAGTGATTAATATTGGGTAGGTTGAACCAGGCTTCATGGGAGGCATTTTCAGCCAGGTTTCAGCTGATATATGCTTGATGACAGCAGAGAAAAATAACAGGGCAAGTCTGAGAATCAGGGATAATTTTTGAATGGCGTGACTTTGTACATGGTAAGTCAGTTGTAAAAAAAACAAACAAAGCAACAGCAACAACAGCAAAACTCCATCTCCTCTGAAATGTAGGAATTGCCCTGTTGAAGAGATGGGCTGTATCCAGGTCCTCAGGGTTTTGTTTGCGTGAACATTCAAGACCCAGAAAATCCTGGATTTTATCATGGTTTTCTGTTGTTAATTAATTGGGGTGAGTATGGGGTCATTTAATTTTTCTGGACCTTAATATCCTTATCTCTAAAATGAATGTGTATCCTCCAAAGTTCCATCTAGCAATAATATTTCTTCTCCTTTCTTTCAGGGCAGAGGACAATACCAGCCTCTGGCACACAGACAATGGTTGAGAAATGCTTGTTGGCTGGGTGTGGTGGTGCAAGCCTGTAATCACAGCACTTTGGGAAGTCAAGGTGGGCAAATTGCTTGAGTCCAGGAGTTCGAGACCAGCCTGGGCAACAGGGCAAGCCTCATCTCTACAAAAATAAACAAAAAATTAGCCGGACATGTTGGTGCGCACCTGGGGTCCCAGCTGCTCAGGAGGCTGAGGTGGGAGGATCGCTTGAGCCCAGGAGGTTGAGATTGCAGTGAGCTGTGATTGTGCCACTGCACTCCAGCCTGGGAGACAGAGTGAGACTATATCTCAAAAAAAAAAAAAAAAAAAAAGTTGACTTGAACTAATTAAAGGCAGTGGTACTAATTGAAAACCAAATTCTCCCCGTGTGGGCATGTCCTGCTTGCCATCTTGTTGCCTGTGCTCCATAGGTCATGTGGCCTTGCACCTGAGTTATCCAGCTTGTCATCTCCTTGTTGAGGAAACCTCTCCCCGCCTTTCCCCACAAAAATCACTTTGCTTCCCTCATTCTAAACTCTCCCTGGTATAGGCTCAATCTCTCTATGAATCCCTTGCATTCTTAATTCTTCCTCTGCCTTCTAGCTTTCCTGTTCTTAGGTATGGCTGAACTGGCGGTGTGCTTACTTTTCATTTTTCCTTTGATGAATGGATAGTGTCTCACTTGCTCTCTTCCTGGAGACTGAACACATGCCTACATGAAGAGTGTGGAGGAAGCCATATGATTGAAGGGGCAATGTCTAGTAATGTCATGCCTTAATTGTAGGCTCAAATTTTAATGATGAATTAACTTCTTGAAAGTTGATCTTTAGGCCAGGTGCAGCGGCTCACACCCATAATCCCAGCACTTTGGGAGGGTGAGGCAGGAGGATCTCTTGAGCCCAGGAATCTGGGACCAGCCTTGTGACATGGCACAATGGCATCTCTACTAAAAATACAAAAAAAAAAAAAAAAAAAATTAGCTGGGCATAGTGGCGCACACCTGTAGTCCCAGCTACTTGGGAGGCTGAGGTGGGGAGATTGCGTGAACCTGGGAGGTTGAGGCTGCAGTGAGCTGTGATGTTGCCACTGCACTCCAGTCTGAGTGACAGAGCAAGACCCTGTCTCAAAAAAAAAAGAAAAGAAAGTTGATCTTTAAAATGAAGTGTGTACAGTGAGAGGAATATTTCAAGGAGGAATGGTTCTTTCATATATTTGGTTTAAGCAGATTTATTTAGTATTATATATAAATCAACCATGTATTTGATGGACTTCTTCACTTTTCACTTGCATGGCTTAGCACCGTACCTGCAAAGCCCAATCTTTCTTTCTTTTTCTTACCATAGGCATGAATACCATTTTATTATTATTATTTTTGAGATGGAGCCTCGCTCTGTCACCCAGGCTGGAGTGCAGTGGCATGATCTTGGCTCACTGCAACCTCCGCCTTGCGGGTTCAAGCGATTCTCCTACCTCAGACTCCCAAGTAGCTGGGATTACAGGAGCCCACCACCATGTCCTGCTATATATATATATAGCAGTTTCTTTCTTTTTCCTTTTTTTTTTTTTTTTTTTAGTAGAAATGGGGTTTCACCATGTTGGCCAGGCTAGTCTCGAACTTCTGACCTCAAGTGATCCATCTGTGTCAGCCTCCCAAAATGCTGGGATTACAGATGAGCCACTGTGCCCAGTCCCTCTCCTCTCCTCTCCTCTCCCTTCCCCTCCCCTCCTCGCCCCTTCTCTCGTCTCTTCTCTTCTCCTTTTCACTCTCTCTCTCTCTCTTTTTAAAGAGCTTGAGTCTCTCTGCTCAAAATTTCAACCTCAGAAAGTTTACTCACCTGGATTACTTTCATCTGGGCTTCTGAGACTGCGTCAGCGCCTTGGAACCCAGCTGATCTACCTGTTTGTGGCAGTAGAGCGGCAGATGCCCTGGTTGGCCTCTGGTCTCCAGTCTCTCCTTGTTCCTCACTAACAGGCCTCCAGCTGGGCTTAGGGCCAGAGCCCCTTGAAGCTGAAGTGTCTACAACCCAGGTCTGGCCAAAAAGATATCCGTAGAAGCTTCCTCCGGGGGCTCTCAGGAGAGCCCCATTGTTTCCCTGATAAAAAGGGACAAGTCCAATCAGTACATGTGTTTTGCCCTTGACTCCTCCCCTTCTTTCTGTGTGGAGTATGAGCACCATGCTGGAGGGGCAGCAGCCCAGCTTTCCATTGTGAGGAAGAAAGTCAGGCACTAAGAGTAGCAGAGAAAAGTTAGAAGGAAGCTGGGACCTTGTTTTCTGTAAGCAACTGCTTCAGCCTTATCTTAAGACTTCTATAATGTGAAAAAAAAAAAAAGAGAAAAAAACCCTATTTGGTTAAGTGCTGTGTTCAGTTACTTGCAGCTAAGTAAAATTTTAAATGATGCGGTGGCTCATACTTGTAATCCCAGCACTTTGGGAAGCCGAGGCAGCCTAATGACTTGAGGTCAGGAGTTCAAGATCAGCCTGGCCAACATGGTGAAACATTGCCTCTACTATAAATACAAAAAAAATTAGCTGGGCATTGTGGCGGGTGCCTGTAATCCCAGCTACTTGGGAGGCTGAGGCAGGAGAATCGCTTGAATCCAGGAGGCAGAGGTTGCAGTGAGCCAAGATCGCACTACTGCACTCCAGCCTGGGTGACAGAGTGAAACTCCATCTCAAAAAAAAAAAAAAAAAAAAAGGAAAAAGAAAGAAACCCTATCTCTACTAAAAATACGAAATTAGCTGGGTGTGGTGGCACGTGCCTGTAGTCCCAGCTACTCAGAGGGCTGAGACAGGAGAATCGCTTGAACTCGGGAGGTGGAGGCTGCAGTGAGTCAACATTGCACCACTGCACTCCAGCCTGGACGAGACAGAGTGAGACTCCGTCTCAAAAAAAAAAAAAAACAACAACAACTTTTTTTTAACTGATGCAACTAGAAAATAGAGGAAAATGTGAAAATTATAGGCCTCAGGAAACACTTGACATATCTTGACAATATTGGCAGCCAAATGTAGCTGGTCATTAGTATATTTTGCCCGGTGTTGGTCTATCCAGAGTTTGTCAGTGATTATTTGGGCCCTCTCTTTCTTCCTTCCTTTCTTTCCTTCCTTCCTTTCCTTTTCAACAAATTTTGCTGAACAGCTTCTATATCTATGAAACAAAATAGCCGTATCTGCCTTCAAATAATTATACAAATCTATAATTATGGAACAATCTAAATACAATAAAAGAAAATACAGATGACAGTGAGGATATGTAATTGAGGCACCAGATCTGGTCAGGGAGGCTGAGGGGCTGAGGTCTGCTCTGAGACTAGAAGGATGAACAGGAGTCTATTAGGCAAAGGCGGTGGCCAGAGTGAAAAGCAGCAGCATGCATGAAGGCCCCAGGGCTATAGAGAGCATGGTGCTTTTGAGGAACTGAAAGTAGTGCCCTGTGACTGAAATATTGAGAGTAAAAAAGAAAGTAGCACAAAATTAGGCTGGAGACATAAACAGGGGCCAGATGATGCTGGGCCCTGTGGTCAGTTTATATTAAGGATTTGGGTCTTTATCCTAGATGAATAGGAAGTCATGGAAGATTCTAAACCTGTAGGGTGACCTGACCAGATTTGAGTTTAACAAAACAAGTGCCATTCTAGTCATATGAACTAGAATGGACTAGAATGGAGATGTAAGGTGCAGGTGATGTGGGGAGCCCATTTAGGATACCAGACAGAGGATGTGGGCAAGGTGAGGGATGAGGGCAGCTTGGATTAAGGGGTGGCAGTGGAGGTGTAGAAAAGTTTTGGGATTTGAATACTATTTAAAATGTAAAACTTATAGGGCCTGGTGATGGAGTAGAAATAACTGTTGATGGGTGGAGGAGTTCCAAGAGGACTCCTCGATTCTGGCTTGCAAAACTGGATGTCCAGTAGGGGATGGGGGTGGCATTTACTGAGAAAAGAAACCTGGAGGAGGCCTGAGTTGGGTGGGGGGCATCACGATGAGTTCCCACTGAACACACCAAGCGTGAGGAGCCTGGAGACAGCCATGGGGCTGTGGGAGTAGGTGGTGTGAGTAGGATCTGGTGCTTAGCCGAGAGGTCTGAGCTGGAAGCATCAGCATTTAGATGGAGTGGATGAAGTCATAAATCATGAGATTATTTAAGGAGAGAAGACAGTGAACAGAGAAGGGGGCTTAGGACCAAGCTGATACCAAGATGAATAACCTTGTTTCCACCCTCAAGGAGCTATGGCTGCGTAGAGGTGATGAGCTATGCACGTATGTAATTACAGTATCGTCAGAAAAGGACTTATACTCTACCAATACCATAAATGATGCATTCGGAGGAGGGAAACACTATACCAGCTGAAGGGATTAGCAACAGCTTCATGGAAACACATTTAAGACCATCTTTTTTTTTTTTTTTTGGCAGGGGGGCAGGGTCTCACTCTGTTGCCCAGGCTGCAGTGCAGTGGCATGATCATGGCTCACTGCAATCTGGAGCTCCTAGGCTCAAGCAATCTTCCTGCCTCAGCCTCCCAGGTAGCTAGGACTACAGGTGCGTGCCACAATTCTTTTAAAAAATTGTAGAGATAGGGTCTTGAACTCCGGACTCAGGTGATCCTCTTGCCTTGGCCTCCCAAAGTACTGGGATTATAGTCATGAGCCACTGCACCCAGCCTTAAGACCATCTTTGTTGTATAGCTAGAATAAAGTGAGGCGGATGAGGGTAGCAATAGGCTTCCAAGTGGAAAGAGTGACTTGACAAAGAGTTTGAGGCTGAAAAACCAAGACCCATGGCAAATTTCAGGGAGTTCAGCTTATCTGGAGATAGGGTATAAGTGGGGAATCATTTAAAAGGCGAGTTGGAGCCAGACTGAGGAGGGCTGCAAAATTCCTGGCTGAGGTGCTTGACCTGTAGGAGTGGGGACCTAACTAAGGTTTGTAGGACAAGTAGGGGGAGGGTGCCTTGACTAAAACAGTGATTGAACAAGACTCCTGGATTCCCATGTGGGAAAAAAAATTGTGTGTGTGTATTTAGGAAACCTCATAGAATACAGCCCTGGTAGTCCTGTGGGCCCACAGGAAATGGACAGTGGTTTGTCTCTGTTTCCCTGGAGACACACGCATGGTCTCTTGTCTTTGCCTCTCTCAGCTCTCCCGTACTCTTTGCAGATCAGCTTTCTTGTAAGGGCCTTGGCTTCTACTTTTCCTTCACCTGCTTTGCAGGAAGTTTGGGTTGCCATGGCACCCATTCTGACCCGGATCCACTGGATCTTATATCAGACCCCACCATCATTTGCTGCAGTCTCTCTGCTGATCATAGCATAAAGACAGGCTGTACCTTTTGGTGACTCCAAGTTGATATTCTAGTCACAATCAATACAATAATCTAACAGATCTCCTGATCACATTTCCTGTTGGTGGGTAAGTCTAGCATTTGCACAGATTTGCTGGACACAACTTGACTCACATTGTTTCCACATTTGTTTAATAACAGGTTATTATCTGCTGTAAGAATGAGGACAGGAACTGTGTTTGTCTTGTCTCCCACTGTGTCTATTGCCGTATAACAAATTACCCCAAAACTTGGTGGCTTAATACAGTAGGCATTTATGATCTCACAGTTTCTGTAAGTTAAGGATTTGGAAGTAGCTTGTCTGGATGGCTGTGGTTTGGGTTGCTTATGAAGTTGCAGTCAGGATGTTGGTTGGGTTACAGTCATCTGAAAGCTTGAATGAAGCTGGAGGATCCACTTCCAAGATGGCTCACTCACATGGCTGTTGGCAGAAGGCTTCAGTTCCTTATGACATGGACCTTTCCATAGGGCTGCTTGAGTGTCCTCACGACATGGTAGTTGATTTTCCCCAGAACAATTGATCCAAGAGAGAGCAAGGAGGTGGACATACACTACCTTTTATAACCTAGTCTCAGAAGTCATACATCATCACTATTGCTACATTCTATTTGTTAGAAGTGAGTCATTATGTCTGTTCCACACTCAAGGGAAAGAGGAATTAGGCTCCATCATTGAAGGGAAAATTGTAAAATAATTTGTAGTTGTATTTTATATTTTTTATTTTTTTTGAGACAAAGCCTCACTGTTTTGCCCAGGCTGGAGTGCAGTGGTGCAAACACAGCTCAGTCAGCCTCAATCTCCTAGGCTCAAGGATTCCTCCCACCTCAGCTTCCCAAGTAACTGGAACTATAGGTGTGTGCCACCATGCCCAGCTACTTTTTTATTTTTTGTAGAGACAGGGTCTTACTGTGTGGCCCAGTCTGGTCTAGAATTCCTGGGCTCAAGTGATCCTCCTGCCTCTGCCTCCCAAAGTGTTGGGATTACAGATGTGAGCCACCATGCCTGGCTGCAGATGTATTTTAAAACCACCACAGCCACCGTAACTTTAGCACCTATTATGGTGCCTGACATATAGCAGTTAATAATGGCTTGCAAAAGGAACAGTTGTTCTCTCTCCTAAACTTGATTCACTAGCACTGAAAGAGTGGCAGTCACTATAAGGCAGGCCGTCATACCAAGGAATGGCCATTTCAGGCTTCATTCAGCTTTAGTGTCTTCCCATGTGTTGTTCTATCAGGAAATGGTGGGCCATTTTGAGAAGTCGCTTGGCCAAGAACACAAATATAGGCTGCTGAGATCCCTTTAGATGTTGGCATAAAACTAGCCAAAGAGAGAGGAGGTCTCAGAGGTTTGTAAGAGTTGAGTTCTGCTAGCGAATTAGAATTTTTATTAAATATTTATAATAGGGGCTTCTAATAAAATTATTAATACTATTATTTTGAGGAACAAATCCTTTATATTTAATATATCTCTGAAGACTTGGGATTATTTGTGTCTATAAGATCAAATGGCAGGGTGCGGGCCTGTAATCCCAGCTCTTTGGGAGGCTGAGGCAGGCAGATCACTTGAGATCAGGAGTTCGAGACCAACCTGGCCAACATGGTGACACTCTGTCTGTACTAAAAATACAAAATTAGCAGAGTGTGGTGGTGTGCGCCTGTGATGCCAACTACTTGGGAGGCTGAAACAAGAGAATTGCTTGAACACGGGAGATGGAGGTTGCAGTGAGCCGAGATTGTGCCATTGCACTCCAGCCTGGACAACAGAGCAAGACTTAGTCTCAAAAAAAAAAAAAAAAAAAAATCAAATAGATTCAGGTCAGAGCAGGTGCTGTGGAACATAACCATGGTGGAGCAGGAGCACAATGGGGTTCTTTATTACAGTTCTTTGCATCCCAAGTATTCAAAGAGAAAAGAAGGTGGGTGTTAGGTGCTGCGGCCACGGACTTGACATTCAGTGGGGAGGAGTGCAATGAGCTGCAGCACTGTTTTGTTGTTATTGTTGGAGATGAGGTCTTGCTATGTTGCCCAGGCTAGAATGCAGTGGCTATTCACAGGCATGATCATAGCACACCACAACCTCAGACTCCTAACCTCAAGTGATCCTCCTGCCTCAGCCTCTCAAGTAGCTGGGATTGCAGGTATGTGCCACTGTACCTGGCTACAGCACCTTTAGAATCCACCATAGCTTTCATGCTGGAGCTGTGCTCTTCCTGGTCAGCCCATAGCCAATGACAGAGAATGGTGAGTGCAGGCCTAGCTATTTCTGTCTAACGTGGGACTTCTCAAATGGCTCCCTGTGGAGCTGACTGAGATTCTGTCACATCTGTCTTGTGATCCTAGGCTCTCCCTGCCCAGTTCTGCTGCCTCCTCCTTTATCTTCCACGGGTGTCTCCCTCTCCCAAGTGAGCCTCTTGCTCTCTTGGCTTTATCTCAGCATTCCGGAGGACATGAATGACACGGGAGGAATGAGGCCATGTGGTCATGATAACCATTGGAAGACCTACTGGGCAAGCCTTTAAGATCTTCTAGCTCAGGCTTTGAGAACTAGTGTCTGCTGGATGGCGATCTTGGCTTTAGAAACTTATTTTGGAAGGAATTTCCAAATTGCTTACATGATATTGTAGGCCAAGGTGGAAGTTTGGGCGTCATTGTAGATGAGGGTACTGGTATCAAGGCTCCCCCGGAATGGAGAAGAACAGCGCAAGGGGCTCACCAGACAAGCTCCTCAGAGCAGTCAGAACTGTGTTTCCCCAGTGCTGGGACACAGGGAGGCAGTCTCACTGTGCACTATTGCCATTTGCAGGAGGTGACAGAGCTTGCCCAAGGAAGGGGCAGGAGATTGCGGTGGTTAAGTGCTTTGGAGGCAAATAGGCCTGGGTGTGAGCCTGGCAGTGCTACCTACTAGCTTTGTGATGTTGGACATGTGACCTAAGCTCTTCATCTCTCAGCTTCCTCATTGGGAAGATGGAGATGATAATATAAGTCTACTTCTTAGATTTGCTGGGAGGATTTTTAAAACTCCTTCTAAAATGCTCAGCATTGTACGTAATTGAATCAGGTAAAGTTCTCAGCTGTAAGCAACAGAAACTGACTCAGGTTGACTGAAATAGAAAAAAGAATGGATCAAAAAGCCAGTGGGCAGCTCCCAGAATCCCCAAAGAGGCTAGAAAGGCAGCTCAGAGAACAGATAGAAATAAGGGCAGTAGCCAGGGCCATAGTCAAAATCCTGCCATAAATCCAGCCTGGTGAGGATGCTGCTGCTGCCATCATTGATCGCTGGATGCCTTTGCTGTTTCCCATCATAGAACCCAGACCCTGCCCTTGGCCTTGTTGCCACTGTTGCCTGGAAACGGGTGTGGCTGTCACCACTACCACTGCTAGCCCAGCCACCAGAATGGCTTCTCTGTGGTTCTCAGCCTCTTTTCTGCTTCCCCTCTCCTTCCCTTTCCACCTCTACTTTCCCCTTCCCCCTCTTCTTCCTCTGCCTGCTCACCTTCCCCCCTATTTCTTTCTCTATCCTTCTTCACATTTTCTCCGTCCACTGGCTAGTTATCCTCATCCATTAGCTGTATCAATTTTTTCCCATTAAAGGAAGAAATAGGCCGGGCGTGGTGGTGCACGCCTGTAATCCCAGCTATTCGGAAGGCTGAGGCAGGAGAATTGCTTGAACCTGGGAGGCGCAGGTTGCAGTGAGCCGAGATCGCGCCATTGCACTCCAGCCTGGGCAACAAGAGCGAAACTCCGTCTCAAAAACAAAACAAAACAAACAAAAAAAACAACAAAAAAGGAAAAAATACATGACCAATGCTCCTTCTTCAACTTCCTTCCTATCTTCTTTCCTTCTTTAAATGTCTGGAAAGTTTATTTTTATTCCTCACTTCAATCTGTCCTCCACCTCTTTAATTCACTGTAACTGCCCTTCCCAAGGTCACCAGTGACCTCTCCATTGCTTTGCGAAGGCTGACTTTTCTGTCCTCCTCGACCTCTTGGGAACACTTCATCTTGTTGACTATGTCCTCCCTTTGAGACTCTTTCCTGTTCTTGGCTTGGTGATGCCATGCTTTTCTGGTTTCCTCCTTTCTCGGACCTGATTATCTTGATATTCTTTGTGGGCTTTTCCTTATAACAAAATACTACAAACTGTGTGTCTTCAGCAACAAAACTGTATTGTTTCATAGTCCTGGAGCTTGCAATTTGGAGATTAACATGTTGGCAGGACTTGTTCCTTGGCTTGTAAAGCATCACCCTGATCGGTGCCTTCATCTTCTCGTGGTGTTCTCCCTGTTACATGCCTCGGGTTCAAATGTTTCCTTTTTATAAGGACGCCAATCATATCGTATTAGCTCCCCTCCTCTACCATAACTTCATTTCTGTTGCTTATAACAGAATACTTGAAACTGGGTAATGTATTTACTTATTTATTTATTTTGAGAAGGAGTCTTGCTGTGTTGTCCAGGCTGGAGTGCAGTAACACAATCTTGGCTCACTGCAACCTCTGCCTCCCAGGTTCAAGCAATTCTCTTGCCTCAGCCTCCTGAGTAGCTGAGATTACAGGCACACACCACTACACCTGGGTAATTTTTGTATTTTTAGTAGAGATGGGGTTTTGCCATGTTGGTCAGGCTGGTGTCGAACTCTCAACCTCAGGTGATCCACCCGCCTTGGCCTCCCAAAGTGCTGGGATTATAGGCATGAGCCACCATGCCTGGCTGAAACTGGGTAATTTATAAAGAAAAGGAATTTATTTTCTACAATTCTGGAGGCTGAGAAATGCAAGGTCAAGGGGCCACATCTGATGAGAACCTTCTTGCTGGTGGGGACTCTGTGGAGTCCTGAGGCAGCGCACGGCGTCACATGGTGAGGGCGTGGATGTGCTAGCTCAGGGCTCTTCCTCTTGTTATAAAACCACCAGTCCCATTCCCACAATAACCCAGGAATCCATCACCCCATGAATCCATGAATGAATTCATCCCTTCAGGAGGGCAGAGCCCTCATGACCCAATCCCAATCATCTTTTAAAGTCCCCGTCTTTCAATACTGCCACAGTGGGGATTAAGTTTCAATGTGAGTTTTGGAAGGGACCGACATTTAAAGCATAGCACTCATCTTAGCTAATCACAGCTACGTTGGCTCTATTTCCAAGTAAGCTCCCATTCTAAGGTGCTGGGGGTTAGCACTTCAACACATAACATTTAGGGGAACACAGTTCAATCTATAGCACTCTTTAAACGTTGCTTTCCCTTGGCCATGTTCTTAGGCTCCTCCCCTGAGAAACTTTATCCAAACTCATGGCTTTAATGACCATACCACCTTAGAATGATGCTACCCCAGAGTGTTTCTCAAACCCAGTTCTCTCCCTCAGTTCTGGAGGAACAGATCTGATTACCCAGCAGTTATATTTGGATATTTACAGGTCCCTTTTTTTATTCATTTTATGAGTCAGGATCTCACTCTGTTGCCCAGGCTGGAGTACAGTGGTAAGATAATGGTTCACAGCAGCCTCAAATTCCTGAGCTCAAGCCATCCTCCTGCCTCAGCCTCCTAAGTAGCTAGGACTACGGGCATGTGCCACCATGCCCAGTTAATTTTCTTATTTTTGTAGAGATGGGTGTCTCTCTATGTGGTCCAGCTAGTCTTGATCTCCTGGGCTCAAGCAATCATCCTACCTCAGCCTTCCAAAGTGCTGGGATTATAGGAATGAGGCACTGACCAAGTCCTTTGTGTAATGTTTCAGATTGAATTTATCTTTTCCTTAAAGCTGCTGCTTCTCCTGAGTTTCTGATCTCAGAGACTGGCCCCATCATCTACCTTGCTCCCCCATGGTGGGAGACCACCCTGGAGGCTTGCTTCAGTTTATCACTGCCACCCCTTCCAGTCACCATGTCCTTCAATAGCATCACATGTTTCTTTTTTTTCCTCTCTCTCTCTTTTTTTTTTTTTCCCGAGACGGAATGCTCTCGCTCTGTCAACCAGGCTGCAGTGCAATGGCGCGATCTCAGCTTCCTGCAACCTCGGCGATTCTCCCACATCAGCCTCCGAGTAGCTGGGATTACAGGCAACCCGCCATCATGCCTGGTTAATTTTTGTATTTTTGTAGAGATGGGGTTTCGCCATGTTGGCCAGGCTGGTCTTGAACTTCTGACCTCAGGTGATCTGCCTGCCTCAGCCTCCCAAAGTGCTGGGATGACAGGTGTCAGCCACTATGCCCAGCCTATTTTTATTTTTTGAATTGAACATTCCTTCATACTTGTTTTATATGGTCAGTGTACTACATTGGTAGCAATGATTCATTTTGTTAGTCATGAAACAAACAACAACAACAAAAAAACAATTCTTACATTTTACTTTGTTTCTCAGAAGTGAGAGATGTTTTAAGAATGTGTTTTCATGAGATTTGCCAAATATTTTTCATTGCACAATAGCTTTTTTTTTTTTTTTCCTCTTCCTTTTGGAGAATTGTTGGGTTGATGAAGCTTTTAAGATAGGTAAGAACAGATGTGCTGACACAGTTTGGGAAAGCAAAAACAATTTAACTTGAAGAAAAGCCCCTAGAGAAATGACACTCTCCCAAAGATGTTCGAAACCCAGTTATAGGAAGTACTGTCTTCAGCCGACAATGTGATTTGGGTTAACAGCCAGCAGAGCTGGGGGAAACGCTGACAGTCCTCCAAATACCACAATGCAGTGTTAGAATCAGACTCGCTATGTTGAAATTTAAGAGGATTTACATTTTAATTACTTGCTCCAAATTTGCCCTCACAATTGGTCCTTTAGGTGAATGTTAATCCCATTTACTTCTCTCTAATTTTAATGCTCCAAACCCCACCAATTTAGAGAAGAAGTGTTCTTTCAAGTTTTTTAAGTGGTTTATTATATGATGTGAGAATTTTTTTTTCCTTAAAATGATATAAATGTGGGCCGGGCGCGGTGGCTCAAGCCTGTAATCCCAGCACTTTGGGAGGCCGAGACGGGCGGATCACGAGGTCAGGAGATCGAGACCATCCTGGCTAACAAGGTGAAACCCCGTCTCTACTAAAAAATACAAAAAACTAGCCGGGCGAAGTGGCGGGCGCCTGTGGTCCCAGCTACTCGGGAGGCTGAGGCAGGAGAATGGCGTGAACCCGGGAGGCGGAGCTTGCAGTGAGCTGAGATCCGGCCACTGCACTCCAGCCTGGAGGACAGTGCCAGACTCAGTCTCAAAAAAAAAAAAAAAAAAAAAAAAAATGATATAAATGTTCAGTCCAAATATGGAGGTACCACATAGCAGAAATGGAATTGAGGAATACCAGCTGAAAAAGCTCTTATTCACCCTCTAGTTCAATCCCAGCCTCACAAATTAGAAAACAAACCCAGAGAGGCCGAGAGACTTACTTAAGGTCACATGGTTATTCATAGATCTAGAAGTCACACTTTCTGGTGCCTGAACCAAAAGTCCGCTGTAGTAAAAATTATAGTCAACATTTACGGAGCACTTGCTAAGCACTAGGCTCTGGGCTAAATGCTTTTCAAAACTTTCAACAGTTCACAAAATCAATGAAATAGAAGGTCTTTCAAATGTAAAAGAAAAACATAGTCAGTCCTCTCTAACAATTTTTCTGTGTATGTTTCATTTGCTTTCTTAAACAGAAGCTGCTGACGTACATGCCTTTCCTCCCTTCCAGATTCAAAGTCTGCAAAGGGCTCCTAGGTGTACTCCACTGAGCTGTGTTATGAAAGCTAAATAAGCATTAACTTATTCACAACAAAAGCCTGATCTATTTCTATTAAGGCTGCAGAGAGGTTTGGAAAGCACAGATTTCTCCCCGTTTTTCCTCCCTTAGTTTGTTCACCAATTACTTCTTCCCTCTCTTCCTTCTTTTTCCCTTCCCTCCCTCTCTCCCCAGCTTCTCCCACTTTCTTTCCTCTCTCTGTCTCCCTCCCTTTCTTTCTTCCATTCTAGAAAGTGAGGTATTTTTCAGCACCTGTAATCTGTACACTTTGGGAGGCCGAGGTGAGAGGATTGCTTGAGGCCAGGAGTTTGAGATCAGTCCGGGCAACATAGCAAGACCCTACAGCAAATTTTTTGTATAAAAAATTTAAAAATTAGGCAGGCTTGGTGGCACATGCCAATAGTCCCAGCTACTTGGGAGGCTGAGGCAGGAGGATCACCCAGAAGTTCGAGGCTGTGGTGAACTATGATTGCCCATGGCACTCCAACCTGGATGACAGAGTGAGACCCCATCTCTATAAAAAATAAAAAATGAAAAATAAAGATAATCCCAGCACTTTGGGAGGCTGGGGGCGGCCAGATCACCTGAGGTCAGGAGTTCGAGACCAGCCTGGCCAACATGGTGAAACCCCATCTCTACTAATAGTACAAAAATTAGCTGGGTGTGGTGGCACACGCCTGTAATCCCAGCTGCTCGGGAGGCTGAGGCAGGAGAATCGCTTGAACCTGGGAGGCAGAGGTTGCAGTTAGCCCAGATTGTGCCACTGCATTCCAGCCTGGATGACAGAGTGAGACTCCATCTCAAAAGGAAAAAAAAAAAAAAAAAAAAAAAAGGAAGTGAGGTATTAAGGACTCTTCTCTGTTGTGATTCAAAACTCCTTTTGATTTGTCTTGAACATGTAGAACGTTGGAAATGCCGGGGCCTTAAGCATCATCCAAAGGGGAGTGGAGGCTAGAGAGGTAAAGGATTTTGCCTGAGGTCAACTAAATGAAATCCTACCAAGATCAGACAGTGACTAAAGGCAGGACTTCAATCAGCCCCGAGAGGAAAGCTACCAGAATAGCAAAGGCAAAGTCTAATTGGTTCTGGAGGTGTTATCCTTTTTAAATGACTTAATTCAATCTCAAACCAGCAAGCTCTTCACCTTCACTTGAAGGAGTGTAGGATCTTTTATCAGGAGCTTAAGAATGAAAAGCAAACTTCTAATCACTCTTTGAAACCCAGCTCTTCAAAATCCCCAGAGTTGAGGGCCAGGTAATGAGTGGGGCTTACACAGAGTAGGTTCTCAGTGATATAAGGGTTGGGACTTGGAAATACACATGACAGGCGGAGACAGAAATTTTATTAACCTGTACCTTAAAGTCCTTTAAAAGGACATTTGATTGTGGAATGAAACCAACACATTGAGAAGACTCAAAGTGGGGAGAACTTGAAATTAGTTTTGCACTTTCGAATCCCAGGTTTCCAGGCCCTCCATCCTCAGTGATTGGCTGGTGAGATTCTGAACGCTGAGCTGTTTATTTTCCCATCCCAATAACTTCAGCAAAGGAATCTCTGAAGTCCTGTGTGGAAGTTCAATGCATGGACCAGGCAGGAGGATCGCTTGAGGCTAGAAGTTTGAGACCAGCCTGGGCAACATAATGACACCCCCATCGCTAGACAAATAATAATAATAATAATAAAATATAATAATATTATTATAATAGAGAACCAGTGAGAGAGTGAGCCTGGGAGGTAAGTAGCATGCCACAGATCACTTAGCAATCTAGAAACAGATTCTGAATTCTAGGTCCCACTCAGAGAAGGAGGAGAAAGTGTGGCAGCCCTGACTTTTGTTCTTCAGAGGCAGCTTTGTATGGTGGAGATTGCCTGGAGCCAGGAGATAAGGCCATGTACTTTCTGGGCCTCAATTACTTCCCTTGTAAAATGAGAAAGAATTGGTCCACATCACTGCCAACTTCCTATCTATATGTAAGAACCATGTGACTTTAGAATCATATTCAAATGGTAAAATGACATGTGATCTAATTGATTGATTGTTTTTTATTGTCCTGATTTTCCCCCCATCCTGGTTTGTGGTTTGGCCGAAATGACTGAATTTAGGGAATTTTTGATGTCCCAAATTACCTGGAGGAATTTCATCTCACAATTTTTCTCAAAGGCCTTTAGGACTGCTGCATTTTTTTGAGATCCTTGCCTAGAAAACAATCTAGGAGCAGAACACGATGAGAGGTCAACAGCATTTTTTTTTTTTTTTTTTTTAAGATGGAGTCTTGTTCTGTTGCCCAGGCTGGAGTGCAGTGGCACGATCTTGGCTCACTGCAACTTCCACCTCCCAGGTTCAAGCAATTCTCCTGCCTCACCCTCCTGAGTAGCTGAGGCCTTCCACCATACCCAGCTAATTTTTGTATTTTTAGTAGAGGTGGGGTTTCTCTTTGTTGGCCAGGCTAGTCTTGAACTCCTGATCTCAAATGATTCACCCATCTTGGCCTCTCAAAGTACTGGGATTACAAGGCATGAACCACCATGCCCAGCCTTTTTTTTTTTTTTTTTTTTTTGAGACAGAGTCTTGCTTTTGTCGCCCAGGCTGGAGTACAGTGGTGGGATCTCGGCTCTCTGCAACCTCTGCCTCCCAGGTTCAAGCGATTCTCCTGCCTCAGCCTCCTGAGTAGCTGGGATTACAGACGTGTCCCACCATACCTGGCTAATTTTTGTATTTTTAGTAGAGACAGGGTTTCACCATGTTGGCCAGGCTGGTCTCGAACTCCTGACCTCAAATGATCCACCCACCTTGGCCTCCCACAGTGCTGGGATTATAGGTGTGAGCCACCGCACCCCGCCTGTTCAGCAGTATTAGTGAAATGTTTCCCCACCATGTTCAGTCTAAAGCCACACTTCTTCACGCCTACCAAGCGCTGCACTTTCTGGATCCTCCTTCCTTTCCAGCCTCCTATCATATCCTCTCTCCTCATTTAATTTATTTTGGACACACAGGCTTTCCTTTAGTTCCTCAAAGGCACAAAATTCTTTCCTAACTCAGGACTTGCGAGTTAGGAAGTCCTGAGTTAGGACTTTTTGGTGGCTTCCCTCATTTTTGGTTGCTTGGATGATTCAGGCCTGAATACCACATCATCAGTTGGGCCTCCATTGGTGTTAATATTTGGACCTCCACTGACCACCTCATCTAAACTGAAATTGGACCACCCTATCCTTTCTCTTCAGAGCACTTAACATTATTTGTGTGTTTAATATCTGCTTCTCTAGACTGGAAAGTCCATAAAGTCAGAGGCTATCTCTTTTTTGTTCACCACTGCATTTCCTAGCATGTAGTAAGCCCTCAATAAATATTTACTGGCCTGGTGTGGTGGCTCACGCCTGTAATCCCAGCACTTTGGGAGGCCCAGGCGGACAGATCACTTGAGGTCAAGAGTTCGAGACCAGCCTGGCCAACATGATGAAACCCTAGTAAAAATACAAAAATTAGCCAGGCGTGATGGCGAATGCCTGTAATCCCAGCTACTTGGGAGGCGGATGCAGGAGCATAGCTCGAACCCAGGAGGCAGAGGCTGCAGTGAGCTGAGACTGCACCACTGTACTCCAGCCTGGGTGACAAAACGAGACTCCTTTCCAAAAAAAAAAAAGAAAAAAAATTACTAAATAAATGAATGAATGCATTCACAGAACATTCCCAGCACAATCTGCTTTTATTGGTTGTTTCTATATGACACAATCTACAAAAACACTTAGTGAAATTGCCACGTTGACCCTGTTTTGGTATTGTGGGAACAGCTATTGGCCCTTGGATAAGTTGGCAAGGATTCCAATGTGTGTTTATTCAAACTGAATGGGCCTGTTTAGGGGCTCAGTAAGAACCCCAGGAGCCAGTTAATACAAACTCAGTTCTCTCAATCTGACTTCTTGTAAAATTTCAGAGACATTCTCTTGGCCAAGAAGATAACTGAGATTTCAAGTTAGAACTATAGTATCCTTAAGAGAGAAAATCAAGTGACTCTCAAGTGACCGATTTTGCCTGAGTAAAATCGGAATTAAATCATATGTGGAATTACGACAGAGTCACTGGATGGCAATCAGTTTTGTTTTGTTTTTCTGGGACCACATGAAAAAGAGGTTATTTATTAAGAATGGAATAGTTCCTTTAAAATTCTGTAGCAATCATGTCTCTCTTTTTTTTTCCTTCCAGTCCATGGAAAGTGTTATCTCAGGCAGCTTTGTGCAGGAAGTTGGGTTTATCACTTCCTCACAGTTGCAGTTTGTCTAGGACTTAGCTACATGCTATCAGATTGCATCAAAATGTAGGCCTTTGTGTGTTTAACTCATCAAAGGAATGGGCCCTCAGGACTTGATATCACTTCACTGCATACGCAGCCATGTAGCAAAACAAAGCCTATCTAAACAGGACACAACTATTTCTGTTGTACGGCAGCTCCGCTAGCTCGCACTTTCAGAAATGGTTGGGTTTTGGGTTTCAGGTGTCTGCACTGTTTCACTTCTTGTTTTTATATTTATATCTTTTTAGAATTGCAGCCATTTGCCTGGTTATGTGTGAGGAAGGAAAACCCAAAATATTACCTATGAGGGAGGAGGTAAGATTGCCCCAATCCAGTGTCAGTTGGAGGTAGCACTAACCCTTACCTCATCTTCTTGCTATTCACTTGAGAACTCAGTTGCTGCGGTCTCAGTAGTCTGGGCTTCAGGGCTGGCCATGTGGGGGTTTCAAACCTTGACTTCTCTGCGTCCTGGGGCAATTATTTCACCTCTGAGCTTCAGTGTTCCCATCTGAAAAATGAAGTTAATAATAGCACCTGCCCCATTGCTTCATGACATGGAATAAATGATATGGATTAAAGAATATATGAAGAGCGCTTGTAAGAAGTGCTCCCCATGGGAGGGATATCAGGATTTTAAAGCCTGAGGGGATACCACACCCCAGGCCCTGCGAGAGTAGCAAGACAAGCAGGCAAGGCAGCCAGTCCCAGGCTGGGCAGTTTCTCAGGCTGTACTTCCACCTTTGGGGCCTCATTACTATTTTCTTCTCCGTGGAGTTCCCTCTTCTCTGTGGTGGGCTTTCTGCCAGATGCTGCCTCTATTGGCGGCCACAGGAAGCCAATGCAACTGTGAAGTAATACTTCTGCCTCAGGCCTGGCTCCGCCCTGTTGACCAAGGGTTTTTAGATCTGCTCAGCCAACTCTTTTTAATGCCTTGCCTAAAAAGGACTTCTCACCCAGCCCTGCTGCACTAGGATATGGCTGGCTGCCCCGGAGGCTTCGGACAGAAAGTTTTCTGGAGAGCGAAAGGGTGGAGCGGACGTCTCCCTCTCAGCTCAATTCTTCAGGAGTTTGGGGTATCACTTTGTGGCAAGTCTCTCATATGATGCTCATTTACCAAAAGCAGGTGTCAAAGGAAGAGGGAGAGAGCTTGATGCTATACAATCTCTTTGAGCCAGTGGAATAGAATGAGGCACTCTTTAAAAAATGATTTGCATCAGGAAGTATGCGAACTTTCACAGGCCTATGACCGGAAAGAAATTTAAGTTACACCTAAAAAAACTGTATGCTTTAAGAAGGTAAATGGTTTTACTTTTTTAAAATCTGAAACAATTTTGCATAGAAAATTGAAACCAGCCTAAGGGTTTGTTGCTGCTTTTTTTTTTTTTTTTTTGCCTCACTTGGCCAGAGAGACTTTATTGCTTCTTTATACATCAGTTATTCACTGATAGCTTGCTATCTTCATAGCTTCCTGCCATCCAGCCCCTGAGGCGGCAGGTGTCCTGTGAGCCACACTCTGCCTCAGCTGTTCAGAGAATCACTTTGGACACCAGTCACCTCCATTCAGTGCCGCTAGCTTAGGGTTGGTGCCACAGGTTCCCATGCATTGGATTTTGCCTCTATCTAGCCCCTGGCATGGGCTCTTAGGCTGTCTTTTCAGCTTTTGCCCTTAGTATAATAGCACATGATACTGTGGAATAGCCACAGCCACTCAGATCGGTTTCTTAGACTCCTCTTAATGGCCACAGGGTCAGTTTCACCTCACCCTCAAATCCTAAGCAGCACACAGATTCCCTGTGTGGCTCTGGTATCCTGGGCTTCCCCTTGACTAGGAATAGAGTTGGGACATTTGCCTACAGCCCTCTTAGGATAAGTGTGACTGCTAAGTGAAGACCAGCACTTTCTGTTAGACTGATGAGATTAAACTTCTTTTTTTCCAATTATAAAAGCAATTAATGTGTTTTCTTTACACACACACACCCCCATGCACAAAAATGCATAAAGTTTAAATTTTAAGACCTTCATATTAAGGCTCCTAATGATAATTTGTTTGTTGGATGCTGTTCTAAGATTTATTTCAGTACAATAAAAGCATTATAAAAAAGAAAAAGATAATGGGATGTATACATACTCTTCTGAAACTTACATGATTTCCTTCATAGTATATGTTGTATAGATTTAAATGTCAGTCTACACAGATTTACCTTCTTATTTTGAGCAGCTCTGGCTATTCCACAGAATGATGTGCTATAATTTATTTACTCAATTCCTTATTGGTGGGCATTGGACTATTTCAGACTTTTTGTTTGTTTGTTTTGTTTAACAAACAGTACAGTACCACTGAACATCCTTGTGCAAACAGCTTTGTGCTTATGTGTATTTCTGTAGAATTGTTGGGTTAAAGGTACATACGCTTGAAATTTTAATATGCATTGCTAAATTGAGTACCAGTGTACCAGCTTGCAATCGACCCAAAAGTCTGAAAGGTCCTGTTTCCCCAAACATGTATCAGCTCTAGTATTAGCAAATTTTATAGAGCTGATAGGCAAAAAAAATTGTTTTCATTTGTGTTTCCTTTGTTATTCACAAAACCGAGCATCTTTTAAAGATGTGTTTTGGCTACCTGTATCTCTCCTCTGCGTTTTCTGTTTGTATTGTTTGTCCATTGAACAGTTGGACAAATGAACCAAAGTTGGACAAAGCTGAATTGTCTTTTTAATGACCTGAGCATCAGTTAGGATGTTTTGGGCTATAAATACAGAATTCTTGCTAAAAGGTGGCTTATATTTATTGCTTATTATATTCCAAACACAGTGTCTGGATGGAGGTAGGGCAATCCAGGGCTGGGAAGTGGCTTATTGATCTTGCACACAGACTCTTTCTGCTATGTTTTACTCAGCTTGTCCTCTTGTGGTTCCAGACGGCTGCCACAGTTCCAGTCATCACATAACAACCATCTCCAAAACCCAAAAGCCACTCCCCAACCCCCAAATCCTCAAGCTTCTCTTTTGATCATGGAGTAAAACTCTTCCTAGCAGCTTCCTTGCAGACATCAGCACCCCTCCTTCCCTCAGGTCTCATTGGCCAAGATTGGGTCACGAGTCCCTTTCCAAGCCAAGATGCCGATGCATCTGCTAATTTTTTTTTTTTTTTTTTAGACAAGGTCTGTTGCCCAAGCTGGAGTGCAGTGGCATGATCTTGGGTCACTGCAGCTTCCACCTCCTGGGTTCAAGTGATCCTCCCACCTCAGCCTCCCAAGTAGCTGGGACCACAGGGGCATGCCACCACGCTCAGCTAATTTTTCATGGAGATGGAGTCTTGCTATGTTGTCCAGGCCGGTCTTGAACTCCTGGACTCAAGTGACCCACCTGCCATGGCCTCTCAAAGTGCTAGGATTACAGGTGTGAGGCACCGAGCCTGGGCCTGCATCTGATATTTTAAATAAAAATTTCCCCCTTTAGTTATCACGTCTCCTGAATTAGTTGAAGCAGGCACATGCAATTTGACTGTAATGCAACAATTTGAATTTAGGGGCAAATGCTGTATACTATGCCTAAAATATAAGGATTGGGCCAGGCATGGTGGCTCACGCCTGTAATCCCAGCATTCTGGGAGGCTGAGGTGGGCAGATCACTTGAGGTCAGGAGTTTGAGGCCAGCCTGATCAACATAGTGAAACCCCGTCTCTAATAAAAATACCAAAATTAGCCAGCTGTGATGGCATGCGTCTGTAATCCCAGCTATTCAGGAGTTTGAGGGAGGAGAATTGCTTAAACCTGGGAGATGGAGGTTGTAGGAAGCCAAGATCGCGCCACTGTACTCCAGCCTAGGCGACAGAGTGAGATTCCGTCTCAAAAAAATAAAATATAATAAAATATAAGGATTGTTGGCTTTGAATGATGTATCTTTAAAGGCTAAATGTATGAGTTGAACATGAGCAGCCCAGCTCCAAAATATCTGGCCACTCTCAGTAAGTCATAATGTCACCACTCAGCTCCCAGAAGTAGGATAACTCCATGGCCTTCTCTTCCAGGCAGCCAAAGGTAGAAGGATTGCCTCTCACCTTTGTAGCCACTGTTAGCCCAGCCAGGGTCCACTGGTGGAATTTCTAGACTTCTCCAGATGAGATGAGGGAGATTGTTTTCTTAAGAGTTGTAACAATATCTACCTTCTTTGATAGATGCTGAGCTCTGACTGGAACCATGAGAAGCTGTAACCCTCTTCATCTCTTTTGGGCCAAGGATCTGCCCTCTTCTGACACTGGGCAGAGTAAGAATGGGAGGTGGCAGTTACAGTGTATTTTTGCTTTGTTTATGTCTGGTGAGTCAGCAAATCTCAGTCAGAGGAAATAGAAACCAATCTCAGTTATACCTTTGTAACTAGCAAAATGTCTTTTGATTGGACTAAGAGACCTCCTCGGGTTCACATTCTCTACTTTCAGAGTCTTGCTGGCATCTTCTGGGTACCAAGGCACTCAATTTTGGCTATGGACATGGAGGCTGCGTTCCAGAATCATTTCGGTGATTTTTATCCTTCTCCTTTGAGCTACATTTTTTTTTTTTTTTTTTTAAGACAGAGTTTTTCTCTGTCATCCAGGCTGGCATGCAGTGGCACGATCTTGGCTCACTGCAACCTGTGCCTCCCGGGTTCAAGCAATTCTCCTGCCTCAGCTTCCCAAGTAGCTGGGATTACAGGCGCCTGCCACCACGCCCAGTTAATTTTTTTATTTTTTGTAGAGACAGGGTTTCACCATGTTGGCCAGGCTGGCCTCGAAATTCCTGACCTCAGGTGATCCACCCGCCTTGGCCTCCCAAAGTGCTGGGATTACAAGCGTGAACCACCGCGCCCGGCCCCTTGAGCCATTCTTATTTTCTCTATAACAACTCCAAAATGAAAGTTCAAGCAAATGGCATTCCCCCTCTGCTTCCCTCCTTCCCCTATTCCCTATCCCATGATGAACACAGCAGTTACAGTGATACCTAAACTGGGTGGTTATTAGGCTGAGGAATGTATTTGCTTTCATTTTTAATAATAGAGAATCCCGGACAGCTATTATTCAGATGTATTCCTGATTGTTTGGTTTCCAGGTATTATTGTATATGGACTTAAAAATTTTCCTTTCCAATTTCTTGTTGCTAATGTCTAGAAATAGAATTGATTTTTGTGTGTTGACTTTGCATCCTGCTGTTTGTTTTAGTAGCTTTTTTTGTGTGTAGATTCCTTAGACTTTTCTGCATACATAGTCATACT
Source organism: Papio anubis (assembly GCF_008728515.1). Taxonomy (NCBI): domain Eukaryota; kingdom Metazoa; phylum Chordata; class Mammalia; order Primates; family Cercopithecidae; genus Papio; species Papio anubis. Next base: position 41,094,088 of record NC_044986.1, on the reverse strand, counting down.
CTGAACAGAGACATTTTTACTTTTTCCTTTCCAATTTGGATGGAAAGATGCCTCCTGCAGGCAGCCAGCTTGATGAGTAGTCACATGGTTTCAGTCTGGAAGCTGCTCACCCCTTGACTGGACTGCTTCAAGCAGTGAAATCCCTGTGCAAGCGATGGTCTTTTCTTGCTCTTTGGCTCTGTGCATGCTTTTTGTGCTTTTTATTCCTCCTAGCTGAGTCTTTCCTTCCTAACTTGAGTTTGATTTGAAAACAGGTTCACTTAGAGAAAGTTTTTAGTGTCCACTTAACTTCTAAGGCATTTTCCTTCTGGCTAAATGACAAATCTGCCATTCGCAAGCCATTGACCACCTCACCTTTTCCGTTTCCTTCTTTGGTTCTCTATGCAGCTGTTGGAATGATTCCCTCCAGACTCACCAGCCAGTCTGTCCACTGGCTGTTCCCTGATTTGTGCCAAGAAACCGTTCACCAGCGAGTTATCTGGTGTCCTTGCCAAATGAAGGTCTGGGACTTGTTTTGCCCCCACTGCCCAAAACTTTAAATTTCCTTTATCAAGTAGCTTCTCATGCTGGGAAAAACCACAGTTGGTCTCTACTGCTCCCTCCCTGTTTCAGCTTCTTCAGATTGCTTGATGGTACCTTTGGTGCTTTATCTTAACCACTTGTACACTTGCATTGTTTAAATATTTTATCCTCTAAGTACCACTTATTCTTTGTAATTATTTTTCTTTCCTTCCTTCCTTCCTTCCTTCCTTCCTTCCTTCCTTCCTTCCTTCCTTCCTTCTTATTTTTTTTTGTGAGATGGAGTCTTATGCTGTGGCCCAGACTGGAGTGCAGTGGTGCCATCTTGGCTCACTGCAACCTCTGCCGCCTGGGTTCAAGTGATTCTCCTGCCTCAGCCTCTTGAGTAGTTGGGATTAGAGGTGCTGGCCACCATGTCTGGCTATTTTTTGTATTTTTAGTAGAGATAGGGTTTCACCATGTTGGCCAGGCTGGTCTCAAACTCCTGACCTCAGGAGTTTGATCCATCCACCTCGGCCTCCCAAAGTGCTGGGATTACAGGCGCGAGCCACGGCGCCTGTCCTGTAGTTATTTTTATTTATTTTCCATTTATCTACTTCAGGGATTACTTCTTTTTTGTTTAGTTTCTTTCATTTTTAAAATGAAAGGATAACATAATATCCAAGCTCTGTAATAATTCTTAGATTTCCTTTATGGAAATAGTGGTGTAAGATTATTTAAAGCCCGCGGAACTGTTTTTAGCAGATTATAGTGAAAGAACAGCTTACCATAGCGATACAGAAGTATACCCAAGGGTCAGGATGAAAATGTGCCCAGGGAGGGCCACTTATAAGCACAGGGTAATCCTGGATTTTTGTTCTTCCTTTTTCACTTTTTACAGTTTGCTTTTGTATTTCCTTGCCTTCAGCACCACGTTGTTTTCCTTGAATCCTTTTTCTTTTTGGAAAACAGCATGGATAAGTGGAAAAATATGAACTCTGGAGTATAAACATACCTGAATTTCTTTCTTTTCTTTTTTTTGAGGGAGTCTCACTCTGTTGCCGAGGCTGGAGTGCAGTGGTGTGATCTTGGCTCACTGCAACCTCCACCTCCCGAGTTCAAGAGATTCTCCTGCCTCAGCCTCCAGAGTAGCTGGGATTACCAGGCACGCACCACCACGCTTGGCTAATTTTTTGTATTTTTTTTAGTAGAGACAGGGTTTTACCATGTTGGTCTGGCTGTCTCTAACTCCTGACCTCAGGTGTTCCATCTGCCTTGGCCTCCCAAAGTGTTGGGATTATAGGTGTGAGCCACCGTGCCTGGCCTGAATTTCAACACTACACTTTTCAGTTATTGACTGTGGGTCCTTTGGCAAGTTGCTTACCCTTTTTGAGCTTTAATTTTCTCTTCTAAGGATTGCCTTTAAAAATACAAGCATTTATGAGGCATCTAGCATAGTGTCTGGAAGACACTCCAGACATGGAAGTCACTCAGTATGTGTTACTTTTGATTACTATTGCCTTTATGCCTTTGATTTTCTTTCTTCTATTCTCTTTCTTTAGTCACTTGTCATTCATTATGGGGCTTGGATGAAGCCATACATTTACGATCTTTGAGAAAGATGGTTTACCTCTTCTTCCCTCTTAATATTAGGTCATCAATGTGCTATATCTGCCAAAAAAAAAAAAAAAAAAAAAAAGCTTCTGTGATCTTAGCCTGAATGACAAAGGAATGAATGTGTCTAGAATTATAGTTGAATATGCCCAGAATCATAGTATCAGAGCCTGAAGGTATTTTAGAGACCAGCTGCAAATGAACTAACTGATACAGCGAAGATAAGCAATTTGCCCTAACCTCACAGAAGAGTATATGTGGGCCTGGGATTTTCTTACTGCAGGAAAGAAGTTTTAAAAATTGCGGTGAAATTCACATAACATAAAATTAGCCATTTTAAAATGTACAGTGCAGTGGCATTTAGTGGTTTGCAGTGTTGTGGAGCCATCCACTTTATCTAGTCCCCAAACATTTTCATTGCCCTGTACTCATTAAGCAGCCATTCCCCATTCCAGCTCACCCCCAGCTCCTGATAGCTCCAAATCTGCTTTCCGTCTCTAGGTATATGCTGATTTTGGATATTTTATATAAATGGAATCGTACAGCATGTGGCATTTTGTGTCTGGATTCTTTCTCTCGGCACAATGGTTTTAAGGTCCATGCTCATTATTTTAAAAATTTAAACATTACAGGAAAGTTTAATGAAGAAAAGGAAAAATATTCTGTAATCCCACCTGCCACTGATGACAACTGTTGACAGTGTAGTGAGAGTTGCTCTTCCTGCTGTCTCCCACATAAAGATGTTTACACTGTTCACACCTTTTCATCAGTTTGTTTTTTTCCCTTAATGCTATATATGAAACATCTTCCTCTGTCAATACATACATATCTCTTCATTCTCTTTAGTGGATTGTATAGTGTTTCATTACATGATTATAGTTTAGGTTGTTTAATAAACCTACTCGGCCGGACGCTATGGCTCACACCTGTAATCCCAGAACTTTGGGAGGCCGAGGTGGGTGGATCATTTGAGGTCAGCAGTTCGAGATCAGCCTGACCAACATGTGAAACCTTGTCTCTACTAAAAATACAAAAATTAGCCGGGTGGTAGTGGCACATGCCTATAATCCCAGCTACTCGGGAGGCTGAGGCAGGAGAATAGCTTCAGCCTGGGAGGCAGAGGTTGCGATGAGCGGGGATCACTCCATTGCACTCCAGTCTGGGCAACAGAGTGAGACCCTGTCTCAAACAAACAAACAAACAAACAAACCTACTGATGGACATCCTCTTCCTCCCCGCTAATTCTGTGCATCTTAACCTGCTGAGTGTGAGTTACTTTGAAATTCCAATATTGGAGAAAAATAAACAGGAAAGGCTCCCATTTCTCTGGGGTCATCTTGGATACACTGGGAAATTCATGCATCAGTAGGAGCTAGATAAGCCTTGAGGTTATTTCTAATTTCAGATTCTTTGATTCTTGGGATTAATACCCAAATCATGTAGTGCTAGGGACATAAAGGAAAGTGCTAGGACTAGGAATTAGGCCTGGATTTAGCCTTCATTTTGTTAAAGAACAGTTCTGGGTCTTTGGAAGTAACTTACCTGTTTAGACTTCAGTTGTCTCATCTGTGAAATGAGGTAAATGGGCTAGCTGGTCACTAGTAGTATGGACTTCAGCGGGGGTCACCGCCCAGTTTACAGTGATTCCCCTTTCTGCAGGAACAGCTCTGCTTCACAAGCGTGGGCCCCCACTAGCCATGTCTGATGGATCTAGTGGAAGTCATTTGTTACAAGGTGAGTCCATCAAAACTCTTCTCTAGGATTTTTGAGTTTGAACCACAGAGAATATGAGCAGTTCTTCTCTTATGGTGGGAACATGTGAGAAGTGAAATTTGGTAGCCACTGGTAACCATATCACCAGTTTAGTGAGGCTCTAGTGTAGAGAGGAAAAGTATGGAACTCCCTGTGATATGGGTTAGTGGGGGAGTAATCACATAAAAGAAGATCTACCTCTAATGCCATATGGTATCCTGGATTCTTCCCTGCAACAGAAAAAGAACATTAATAGAAAAACTGATAATCCAAATGTGATGATTAATTTTATGTGTCAACTTGACTGGTCCGAGGGGTGCTTAGATATTTGATTAACCTTATTCTGGTTGTATCCATGAGGGAATTTCTGGAGGAGATTAGCATTTGAATTGGCAGACTGAGTGAAGCAGCTTGTTCTCCCTAATATATGTAACCTTAAACTGATATGTTGAAGGCCTAGCTAGAACAAAAGAGAGAGTAAGGGAGAGTCTCCTCTCTCTGACTGACTATCTCGAAGCTGGAACATAGGTCTTCTCCTGCCTTCAGACTTGTTCTCAGACTGGAACAGACAGCATTGGATCTACTGGGCCTCCAGCCTCCCAACTGCAAATCTTAAGACTTCTTGGGCCAGGTGCATGGCTCACGCCTGTAATCCCAGCAGTTTGGGAGGCCAAGGCAGGCAGATCACCTGAGGTCAGGAGTTTGAGACCAGCCTGGCCAACATGGTGAAACCCCATCTCTACTAAAAACGCAATAATTAGCTGGGTGTGGTGTCGCGTGCCTGTAATCCCAACTACTTGGGAGGTTTCAGGTGGGAGAATCACTGGAACCTGGGAGGCGGAGGTTGCAGTGAGGCAAGATCATGACACTGCACTTCAGCCTGGGCGCCAGAGAGAGACTCTGTCTCAAAAATAAGTAAATTAATTAATTAATAAAATAAGATAAAAGTTGAGATTATTTTTTAAAAAGACATGAAAATTTAAGATACTACAGAAACATATACAGAAGTGATTTGTACTGTTTTTTCCAACCTTATAAAAGCCTGAAATTATTTTAAAAATCCAAATTTAAAAGCTTAGAAAAAGGTGACATCATCAACATGGTGGTATAGGGAGTTCCAAATATCTCTCTCTCCAGGAAACATTTTTTAAATATTAGGCACTGTCAAAACCAATGTTGTCAGAACTCTGGAAAACAGTGAAAAAAAATCCAAAGCAATCAAGTGAATGCTGAATGAAGAGAAAGGCAACTTAAAAATGGTAAGAAGACTGGGTGCGGTGGCTCATGCCTGTAATCTCAGAGCTTGAGGAGACAGGATTGACTGGGGCCAGGAGTTCGAGACCAGCCTGGGCAACATAGTGTGACCCCCATTTCTACAAAAGGTGAACAAAATTAGCTGGGTGTGGGGGTGCTCCTGTAGTTTTAGTTCAATTTAGCCCAGGAGCCTGAGGTTACAGTGAGCTATGAGGTTGTCACTGCATTCTAGCTTGGATGACAGAGAGAGGCCCTTTCCGCCACCCCTGCAAAAAAAAGAAAAAAAAAAAGGAAATATCTGTGACACTTTTACTTGCACCACTTATCCCACCCACTCTCTGGAGAGATAGCTGTTTGGAAGATAGCAGCCTAAGCTCCCAGTGTGGGACCCTGACCCTGGTTCTGGAGGGAGCAGGAAAAAACCTTATTCACAAATTGTTGTGTCTAGCTATTCTACACTGTCTGGAGGCTATGTGAATGAAGGTCTGATGCGAGGTGCTTGTCTCTGTTTCACAGAACTTAGAACTTAGGGCAGAAAAGTAGTAGGCACAGCTCTCACATTATAAGGTAAACAAAAAACCTGCAGCCACCTGGGACAAAAGACTATGGTTGAGATATACAATATACTGCCCAAAGCGTGGGAGGAAAAGCTGGGGAGAGACTTTCTTAAGAAAATTAAGGTGCTCAAAAGAGCCAGTGTATACTGGGGAATTTAGAAAGCCACACACATGCCCAAGATAGGACACATGCTCAGAAAAGCCCTGAGAAACACCTATGCTTTCACCTTCTAGACTTAGCGCAGGCGACGAATAAAGGCTAAGGCAGAGTTGCAAGAAGGCTGGCTAAGTGTTAAAGGAGAGCCCCAATATGGCCAACCTGCAAAGAATAGGAAAGGTGTTTCTTTGTTGTTGTTGTTGTTTTTTAATCTCCTGGTGTCAAGGGTACCTCTTTGAAAACACTAGCTGAACACAGCTAAAGGAGCAGAGACTTTGGTGACCATACCTAAGAATGCAGGCTTTGCAAACATGTCACTAAACATGTCACTAAACAAGTCTTTGCAAACATGTCACTAAACATGTCACTAAACAAGTGGATAACTGTAAAAAGTCACTAAACAAGTGGATAACTGTAGCCTGCAACAATCAAGAACAGCAAACCCTGGGGATGGAAGAGAATCTGATTTCTAGAGTTACCACATTATAATATTCAAATGTCCAATTTTCAACAAAAAAAATCACAAAACATACAAAAAAATGAGAAAGTGTGACCTATTCAAAGGAAAAAAATAAATTGACAGAAACCATCCATGAAAAAGATCAGACATTAAAATTAGTAGCCAAAGCCTTTAAATTGATGGTCTTAAATATGCTTATAGAACTAAAAGAAATCATGTACAAAAAACTAGAGAAACCAGGAAAATGATACATAAATACAAAAAGAATATCAATAAAGAGAAGTTATAAAAAGGAAACAAATAGAAATTCCAGAACTGAAAAGTGCAACAACTGAAGTGAAAAATTCACTAGAGGGAATTCAATAGCAAATTTGAGCAGGTATAAGAAAGAATCAGTGAACTTGAAGGTAATAACAACGGAAATGATTCATTCAGATAAGTAGAATTAAGGCCAAAGTGGGCAGATCATGAGGTCAGCAGATCAAGACCATCCTGACTAACATGGTGAAACCCCATCCCTACTAAAAATACAAAAAATTTACCCGAGCGTGGTGGCGGGTGCCTGTAGTCCCAGCTACTCAGGAGGCTGAGGCAGGAGAATGGCGTGAACCTGGAGGCAGAGCTTGCAGTGAGCCAAGATCCCACCACTGCAGTCCAGCCTAGGCAACAGAGCGAGACTCCATCTCAAAAACAAACAAACAAACAAACAAAAAACAGATAAGTAGAATTAAAAAAAAAGAAAAGTGAAAGAGCCTAAGGGACTTGTGGGATACCATCCAGCTGATCAACATCTGCATTTTGGGAGTCTCACAAAGAGAAGAGAAAGAAAAAGGGATACGAAGATTACTTAAATAAATAGTAACCAAAAACTTTCCACATTTGATAAAAAGCATGAATCTACACGTTCAAGAAATTCAACAAACTCTGGTTGTGGTAAACTCAAGGAAATCCACACCAAGATATATTACAATCAAACTGCTGAGAGATGAGGGAGAGGGAGGGAAGAAGAGAGAGGGAGAAAGAGCGAGAGAGAGAGAGAGAGAACGAGAGAGAGAGAGAGAGAGAGAGAGAGAAAGTCCTGAAAGCAGCAAGCGGGAAGAAACATTCAGGTGATTCTCAGTAAGATTAATAGCCAATTTCTCATCAGAAACCATGGAAGCCGGAAGGTGGTGGGAAGATATATTTAAAGTGCTGAAAGAAAAAAAATACCTGTGAACCAAGAATTGTTAAGAAATAGAAATAATGATCTCTGGTAAAGGTAAGTATGCAAATAAATATAAAAGTCAATATTAATGTATTTTTAGTAACTCCACTTTTTATTTCCTACATGATTTAAAAGACAAATGCCAAAAAATAATTATTGATCTATATTGTTGGTATACAAAGTGAAAAATTCAAGGTATATAATGGTGTAATTAAACACTGCCAGTTTTGTAAAAACAAAAAATGTGTCTATGTACACATAGATCATACACAAATGTATACAAACGCATGCCTGTGTGGGCATAGAATATCTCTGGAAGGCTACACAAAAAAGCTGATAAATTGCTTCCCTTATAAGTTTAAGGGCTGAGTGGACACATTCTCAGCAGTTAATTTTTGTTCTGTGCCTCAAATCTGCCTCTCCTTTTATTTACCGATTTCCCTAAGGCACTATAATCACTTATTCAGTTGATTGTATCAGAAAAGCAGGAATCAGGTTTTTTCCTTCTCTTTTCTTCACCCCCCACCCATCCATTAAATCAACTATCAAATCCAGCTAATTTTACCTCCAAAACATATCTCAATTTTGTCCACTTCTATTGTGGAAGATGTTGGCCGTTCCTCAATGTTCGTTGTTCCTTTCATTCTTAGTTGTAGAACTCCTGATTTTCAGCCAGACCTGCAGTAACCTAAAGTAACTATTTTATTTTCTATCTTTCCTTGCATTCGAATGGGGCCATGTCACTAAGTTCTGTGCGATAAGCTGTAACTAAAATTGTCACGTATAATTTCTAGAAATGCTCTTAAAGGGAGGGACATCAGTCATGCTACCATTGCAAGAAGTAAAAAGAAAAAGATTTTCTTAAAAAGAGAGAAACATACCTTTTCTCCTCCCTTCCTCATTCATGTTGGCTGGAATGTAAACAAGATGGCTGGAATTAGAGCAACTACCTTGGACTGGGAGGTGGAAGTCACATGTTGAGAAATAAGATGGAAGGAATCTGGTCCCTAAGAACGGTGGAACCACCAATCAAATTCTAGGCTATGTACAGGCTTCAGTTATATGACAGAGGACTAAATATCTGTTTGTGCAAGCCGCTGTAATTTGAATTGCAGTTACAGCTACTCCAAATCCCAAATGACAAAATGTCTCTGCATTTCAATGGCCAACCACCTGGTCCAAGCTCAGCCATCTCACTTGAACTGCTACCTCCTAACTGTTCTCACCACATGCCATCCTTGACTTCTCTCTCCATTCAGTTCTTTACCTTCCAACAAGAATATTCCTTTAACTATATGGGCAAGATTAAATCACTCCCTTGTTTAAAATCCTTTAATGAGTTACCATTAGTTTTATTTTATTTACTTATTTATTTTTGTTGTTTCTAAAACAATTTTTTGGTTTTTTTTTTTTTTGAGACAGGTCTCGCTCTGTCACCCAGGCTGGAGTGCAGTGGCCGGATCTCAGCTCACTGCACCCTCCGCCCCCTGGACTTAACCTTAGACATTCTAATGAGAGAAGCTCATTGGCGAAAACAGGCATTCCTGTGATAGAGACTCCTGGGAGGATGAGCCAGGAGAATAACTTGAGCCTGGGAGTAGAGTCCAGCCTGAATAACATAACAAGACATCATCTCTAAAACAAACAAACAAACAAAACATCCTTCTAAATGGCTTGTTTTTCTTGCTTTTCTTGCTTGTATTAGTGAATAACTGTTTATATTTAAGGTTCAGTTACAACCAGAATATATCTCAAAGTTGCTTGTGCTGTATCATTTTTTCCTTTGCAACTTATACATCAGTTACCTTTCGTTGGCTTGTTTTTGTCTGTCTTCCATTTCTGTTATTCTCTCTATATTTACTTCAATGTCTTTGCATTTTTCCTGGCATTTGTTAAAAAGCAAAACTGAAGCCCATTATTTGCATTAATAATTCCATTTTAGACTGGGCACTGTGGCTTATGCCTGTAATCCCAGCACTTTGGGAGGCCAAGAGGGATGGGTCAGTTGAGGCCAGCAGTTCGAGACTGGCCTGGCAGATATGGTAAAACCCCGTTTCTACTAAAAATACAACAATTAGCTAAGTGTGGTGGTGCATGCCTGTAATCCCAGCTTCTTGGAAGGCTAAGGCGCAAGAATTGCTTGAATCCAGGAGGTAGAGTTTGCAGTGAGCCAAGATTGTAGCACTGCACTCTAGCTGGGGTGACAGAGCGAGACTCTGTCTCAAAAAAAAAAAAAAAAAGAAAAGAAAAACTAATAATAATAGTAATAATAATAATAATTCAATTGTAAGCAAATGTATATTATTTTCCCAGTATATTGTTTATTTAATAGTTTTTCTATAGTATTACTTTGGCCTTTGATTTGTTTCCTTAACCTCTATCTCTCTTTTCATCTCATTCTATTATCATAGTATCTTTGAACTCTTTTTTCTCCTGTCTTTGCTGCAGGATATTTGCATAGCTGCTGTACTGCTTTTGAAAATCTTGCTCATGCTTAATATGAGGAGCTATTTTCAGACCTTCTATTTGCTAGGCTATTGTTTGGTGAATTCTTACTACTTTACCTGTTTTTCTTTCTTTCAAGTTTCAACTTGAGGGCTAGGTTTTGTGCTCTACCTGCTTTTAACTAGCTTGAGGGCATAAAGGAAAGGGAATTACTGCTCAGCTGAGCTGTGCCCAGGGAGAATTCACCCTGGGAGAAGATTCTAGATTTAGAATCATGCAGTCTTAGCAGAGCTAAGCTTGAGTAACTATACCACCAAAGTTCATCAGATGTCACAGAAGCTTCTCACAAGGATGGAATAACTGTATGGTAAACAACACTTCATTCAGCATCTACTCTGTACCAGACACTGAAAGAAAAAAATAGTTGCCGCCTTTATTATGTATTTATGATGTCAGGCTGATGGTAAGTACATTATGTATAATTTCATTGGCTCAATACAACTTTATGAAATACCTTTATCAGCCCTCATTTTTTGAATGAGGAAACTGAGGCTCAGAGAAGTTACATTATTTGCCAAAATCATATAGCAAATAAATGACAGGGTTGAGCTTTGAAACCATGTCTAAATCATAAACATTAAATAGATTCTTTACCAGGAGATTAACATGATATTGGAGAACACTTGTAGAACTTTTAGTCCACTGTGGTATGCATGTAATCCATTAAAAGCTTAACAATTTTCTTTTCTAAAAAAATTCTGGTTTATAGATAAAATATGACCTAGACTTGCTTCAAAATAATTTGAGGGAGGGAAATCTGAGTGAGGGAATAGATGGGACAAGATTGGCCATGAGTTAATGATTGAAGCTGGGTGAGTTAAAGCATGAGGGCTCAGTGTACAGATTTAAATAATGACTGCTCAACTAATCACTTTTTACCATAGCAGCTCTTGAAAAGGTATACCTCTTTTTGGGCAATGACCCACTTTCTTTTGGTAATGACTTTTCAGTGCATCATACTCCACAGGTAAATATACCACAAGAAGTGCTATTTCAACATTATGGATTTAAGTAAAGACACATTCGCCAATTTACTCAAAAAATTTGCATTGCCTACCATTTTAGGATGAACCCAAACCATTTTGGTTTACATGCAGATGCAAGAAAGATGTGAAGATGCAGGACCACTGACCACTCTTAGGTCTGTTTCTTACATGTGCTCTTTCTACCTTTAGCTTTTTGCCTTTTCTTTGCTTTAAAGGTGGTTTTCTGTGCCATAACTTAATTTTTTTTTTTTTTTTTTTGAGACGGAGTCTGGCTCTGTCGCCCAGGCTGGAGTGCAGTGGCCGGATCTCAGCTCACTGCAAGCTCCGCCTCCCGGGTTTACGCCATTCTCCTGCCTCAGCCTCCCGAGTAGCTGGGACTACAGGCGCCCGCCACCTTGCCCGGCTAGTTTTTTGTATTTTTTAGTAGAGACGGGGTTTCACCGTGTTAGCCAGGATGGTCTCGATCTTCTGACCTCGTGATCCGCCCGTCTCGGCCTCCCCATAACTTAATTTTTAAGTGCAGTTTGAGTGTAAGATGACCCCGAAGTTTGAAAAAATAGTGGAGGAAAATGGTGCAGAAACTGCCCCTTCCAATAAAAAACATTTCTTATCTCCTCTCTCCACCCCTTATGACCCCCATGAAGTCCTTTCTTCCTCTTTGAGTGAATACAATGAACTTCCATTATGTTACAATTTATGTATGAGTGGTGTTTATTTACTTTCCAATTGTCGTTAATTACTTAGAGTTAGAGGTTGAATTGTGTCCCTCCCTAAATTCATATGATAAAGATCTAACCCCACAACCTTAGAATGTGACTCTATATTTGGAGACAGTCTTTAAGAAGGTAATTAAGTTAAAAATGAGGTTATCAGGGTGGACCCAGATCCAATATGAGTGGTGTCCTTATAAGAAGAGGACATCTGAACACTCTATGTACATAGGGAAGATGGTGTGAATATCCAGGGAAAAGACAGCCACTTAGAAGCTAAGGAGAAAGGCCTCAGAAAAAACCAACCCCGCCAACACATTGATTTTGGACTTTCAGCCTCCAAAACTATGAGAAAATAAATTTCTGTTGTTTAAGCCACCCAGTCTGTAGTACTTTGTTATGGCAGCCCTAGCAAATTAGTATACTTATCTAAACTTGTTTTCCTTATTCTCTTAGAGAAAACATTATAAGGAATGGATTAAATTCATAAAGTGAGGGATAGGTATTTCCCTCACCTTTTCAATACGCTACTTGGGAGGCTGAGGCAGGAGAATGGCTTGAACCGGGGAGGCGAAGGTTGCAGTGAGCAGAGATCACGCTCCTGCACTCCAGCCTGGGCAACAGAGTGAGACTCTGCTTCAAAAAAAAAAAAGAAAAAGTAATAGCTGGTCAGTGGAGAAGGTCTGTCCCTTTGCTGGTGAGGTCCAGATACCAGTGGTGTTGGATGTCTGTGAATGACAATCTGAACTTTGGGCCTTGGCCATCTCTGACATGTGGATCAAGATGACTCCAGGATTAGGTGATTTGGTTGGTTCTGCACCTCATGACCCCTCTGTATTGGTCTATTTCCTATTCAAGGGCTTTGGCTGTTAGATAAGGTAATGTGACAAAGTGGTTCAGCGCATTTTGTTTAGGAGTTGGACGACCTGATTTTGAATCCTGGCTCTACTCTTCACTATTTGGGTGATTGATCTTGGATAACTGTCTTCTCTAAATCCTAATTTCCTCATCTGTAAAACAGGGGTAATAATACCTATCTTTTTTGGTTATTGGAGGGAGTACATGAGATTATGTATGTAATATGTTTAGCATGGTGGCTGGTCATATTATTATGCTTTAGTTTAGGTCCATTTGACACGACCTAGACTGAAATGTCCTGAGTGTCATTTTCTGGGTGTTATCATTTGTCTTAAGGTGATAAACTCAGCTGGCATCCTTCTCTTTATTTAATAATTTTAAGCCTCATGTGAACCTCAGAAAATAGATTTCAACATGTTTAGGGAAATGGAAGTCTCACATGGGAAGAAAGTCTACCTACCATAGAAATTCCACAGAGGTAAAAGATTCATTGATTCATTCAACAAACATTTATTGAATACCTAATGTATGTCAAGGACTATTCTATATGCTGGGGATATAGCACTGGATAAAACTGACAAAAATTCCAACCTGAGAATGAAAGTGACATTCCTGGGCTGGGGGTTGACACCATGCATCTAGTAGGTGTTAATTTAAAAAAAAAAATTTCCGGCCGGGCGCGGTGGCTCACGCCTGTAATCCCAGCACTTTGGGAGGCCGAGGCGGGCGGATCACAAGGTCAGGAGATCGAGACCACAGTGAAACCCCGTCTCTATTAAAAAATACAAAAAATTAGCCGGGCACGGTGGCGGGTGCCTGTAGTCCCAGCTACTCAGGAGGCTGAGGCAGGAGAATGGCGTGAACCCGAGAAGCGGAGCTTGCAGCGAGCCGAGATCGTGCCACTGCACTCCAGCCTGGGCGACAGAGCGAGACTCCGTCTCAAAAAAAAAAAAAAAAAAAAAATTTCCCTCACCTCTTTGAGTTTCTATAGTAGGTGTTATTTATTAAGTGTATATAGTGGCTAGTAAATACGCCATTTACTAACGGCTATATATTTCTGTGTGGAATATAAATTTCCTGTGTGGAACCAGTGATCAAATTGCTCTTGAAGATATAAAATAATATATGCTGGTGGGGCGCGGTGGCTCACGCCTGTAATCCCAGCACTTTGGGAGGCCAAGGCGGGCAGATCACGAGGTCAGAAGATAGAGACCATTCCGGATAACACAGTGAAACCCCATCTCTACTAAAAATGCAAAAAATATTTATGTAGCATCTACTATGTGCCAGGCTCTTTTTACATGGTATATCTCATTACTTTTTCACAAGAAAACTTTATGAGGAAACTAAGGGTATCTACAAATAAAATTTACAGAAAATGTGCAAGACCCTTATGACAAAAATTATGAACCCTTCTCAAAAGATACTATGATTTGAATGTGTGTCCCCTACAAAATTCATGTTGAAACTTAACCCCCATTGTGGTGGTATTAAGAGGTGGGGTCTTTTTAGGAGGTGGTTAAATCGTGAGGCCTTCGTCCTCATGAACGAATTAGTGCCTTATTAAAGAGCTGGAGGAAACTAGCTTAGGCACCTTTTTACCTTTCCATCTCTTCTCCTTTTCCTCCGTGTGAAAACACAGCATTCAAGGTGCCATCTTGGAAGCAGAGACCCAGCCCCCGCCAGACACTGAACTTTCCAGTACCTTCATCTTAAACTTCCCAGACTCCAGAATTGTAAGGAAATACATTTCTGGTTTTTTAAGTAAATTACCCAGTCTCAAATATTTTGTTATAAAATAACAAATGGACTGAGATGAAGACCTAAATCAAGTGAGATATGCCATACTCATAAATGGGAAGACTCATTATGATAAAAATGTCATTTTTTCCTAATTTAATCTATAAATGTAATGCAATTAAAATAAAAATTCCTGTAAGGTTTTTCAAAGATCTTGAGGAGCTCAGAAATTCATATGAAAGAGCAAATATCCAAGATTCATCAAGACAATATTGAAAAATAACATAGTGGTACTCATCCTATTAGACATGAAAACTTGTTATGAAGCTATAGTAATTAAACAGTATCATTTTTACCTTGAGAGAGACAAACAGACAAATGGAATGGAATTGAGAACCCAAAAATAAAGCCATATATCTAAAGATATCTATCCGTAATAATAGCACTTTGGGAGGCCGAGATAGAAGAATCATTTGGGGCCAGGAGTTTAGACCAGCCTGGGCAACATAGTGAGACCTTGTCTCTAAAAAAAAATTTTAAATTAGCTGGGCATAGTGGTGCATACCTGTAGTCCCAGATACTGGCCGGGCATGGTGACTCACACCTGTAATCCCAGCACTTTCGGAAGCTGACGTGGGAGGATTGTTTTAGCCCAGGAGTTTAAGGCTGCAGTCAGCCATGATTGTGCCACTGCACTACAGCCCAGGCAACAGAGCTAGACTCTGTCTCCAAGAAAAAAAAAAAAAAAAAAAAAGGTAAAAGAAATCTGATATATGATAGAAGAGACATTATAATCAGTGAGGAAAAAGAAAGAACCAGTCAATAAATGATGACCCAATTGTTTATCCATACAGAATACAGAAAAACAATTTTTGACTCATACCACATAATCACAAACAAAAAATAAATTCCATGTGAATTAAAGATATCTAAATGTGAAACTCAAAAAATCAACCATAAAGGAAAACAATGGACAAATATGATTATTTTAAAATATAAAACTTTTGCATGCCCAAAGATACCAAAAACAAAATTTTAAAAAATCACATTGGAAGAAGATATTTGCAATGCAATAAATAGTAAATGACTGACACTTAGAATACTTAAAGAACTTCTAAAATAAGAGGCTGGGCATGGTGGCTTGTGCCTATAATCCCAGCACTGTGGGAGGCTGAGGAATGAGGATTGCTTAAGCCCAGGAATTTCAAGACCAGCCCCAGCCTAGGCAACACTGTGAGACCTTATTTCTACAAAAAATTGAAAAAGTAGCTGGGTGTGGTGGTATGCACCTGTAGTCCCAGCTACTTTGGAGGCAGAGGCAGGAGAATTGCTAGAGTCCAGAAGTTTGAGACTGCAATGAGCTATGATCATGCCACTGTACTCCAGACTAGGTGACAGAACAAGATTCTGTCTCAAAAAAAGATGGGAAAAAGACAAAAACCCAGTAGAAAATAGGCAAATAGATAAGCAGAAGGAGAAATACAAATAGCTATTAAACACATAAGAAAAAGCTGGGTGCGGTGCTTCATGCCTATAATCCCAGCACTTTGGGAGGCTGAGGTGGGAGGATCACCTGGGAGTTTGAGACCAGCCTGGCCAACATGGTGAAACCCCATCTCTACTAAAAATACAGAAATTAGCCAGGCATGGTGGCACATGGTGGTGCATCCCAGCTACTTGTGAGGCTGAGGCACGAGAATCGCTTGAACCTGGATAGTGGAGGTTGCAGTGAGCCAAGATTGAACCACTGCACTCTAGCCTTGGCGACAGAGTGAGACTGACTTAAAAAAAAAAAAAAAAAAAAAAAAAAGATGTTATTCAATCTCACCTATAATCAAAAAATCAAAGTAAATCAATAATGAGTAGTGGTAAGCTCAATGGGTTCTTCTTGCCCACTGCATAGATAAAGCCAATTCACTGAGACAACAATTTTGCAGTAAAGAAAGGATTTAATTACTACAAGGCAGTCACACAGATGGACAGGAGACAGTTCTCAAATCCACTTCCCTGAAAGCTCAGAGGGTAGGGCTTTCAAGGATAATTTGGTAGTCAGGGGGTTGCAGAATGGGTGCTCCTGAGTGGTTGGGGATAAAATAATAGGATTATCCAAAACGGTCTTCAGGCACTGAGTCAGTTTCTGGGTGAAGGTCATAGGACCAGCTGAGATAATTCCTTGGTGTGAGTCACAGGTCTGGGTAAAGTTGGTTGGTTGCCAGAATGCAAAGGTCTGAAAAGTATCTCAAAGACCAATCTTAGTTTTCACAAGAGTGATGTTATCTATAGGAGCTACTGGAGAAGTTATAAATCTTGTGATCTCTGGCTACATGACTCCTGAGCAGTAAGGAATTATAGGAAAGTAGGCTGGGGAACAATGATTGGTTATGGGTTAACTAATGCCCGCATCTTAGCAGAATTCAGGCCCCTCCCTTCATCCTAACCTTGTGTCCTTTTATTAGTTTTACAAAGGTGGTTTCCGTTCCAGGATGGAGTCAGTTTTGGGAGGGACTATTATTGTCCTTGCTTTAAAGATAAACTATAAGCTAAATTCCTCCCATAGTTAGCTTTGCTTACACCCAGGAATGAGCAAGGGCAATTAGCTCATGAGGTTAGAAGCAAGATGGTTAGATTTATTTCACTGTTAGGCCGGGCGTGGTGGCTCAAGCCTGTAATCCCAGCACTTTGGGAGGCCGAGGCGGGTGGATCACGAGGTCAGGAGATCGAGACCATCCTGGCTAACATGGTGAAACCCCGTCTCTACTAAAAATACAAAAAACTAGCCGGGCGTGGTGGCGGGCACCTGTAGTCCCAGCTACTCGGAGGCTGAGGCGGGAGAATGGCGTGAGCCCGGGAGGTGGAGCTTGCAGTGAGCCGAGATCGTGCCACTGCACTCCAGCCTGGGCGACAGAGCGAGACTCCGTCTCAAAAAAAAAAAAAAAAAAAAAAAAAAAAAAGATTTATTTCACTGTTAGTGAGACAGCCAGGGGGGAAGGTGTCCCAGAGAAACTCCAACCAGCTTGCACGCACTAGGAGGAGTGCACACTGGGGTGGAGCCGCAGAAGTTTGCGACATTTGCAGCAGGGAGGATCCTGGTCCCTCCTCTTCCTGGGTGGAGCCTGGAATTCAACCGGTGAGGTGGGAAGCATATACTGGCAGGATTGTCGCTCTGGCTTTGCACAGTGTACCTGTTTCCTTTTTTTTTCTTTTCCCCTTTTTGCTCAATACATTCAATTTTTCTCCCCCTTCAAATTGTCAGCAAACCTAAATTTTCATGGCTGTGTGACAAGGACCCCATCTTTAGCTGAACTAAGGAGATGACTAGTCCTACAACGTTAGATTATATTTCTTCCACTGTTATAATTTTTTGTTGCTATTCTTTGAGACAGGGTTTCATTCAGTTGCCCAGGCTGGAGTACAGTGATCATGGCTCACTGCAGCCTCCACCTCCGCAGGCCCAAGCAATCCTCCCACCTCAGCTTCCGGAGTACCTGGGACTACAGGTGCATGCCACCACGGCCAGCTAATTTTTAAATTTTTTTGTAGAGATAGAGTCTCATTATGTTGCCTGGGTTGGTCTGAAACTCCTGGGCTCAAGCCTCTGAACTCTCCCACATCAGCCTCCCAAAGGATTGGGATTATAGGTGTGAGCCGCCATGCCCAGCCCACTGTTATACTTTTTGCAAAGGCAGTTTCAGTAGCATTTCATGCATATCAAGCTGGCAACAGTTATAAAAATCTACAATTCCAGGCATTGGTAAAAATGTATAGCAATTAAATTATTATATGCTACAACGGGAGGGAAAATTAATAAAACCTCTATAAAGGGAAATATTTCTTTTCCCTTGGACCCCCTATCTACAGGCAGTTTTTGGGAAAAATGGGAGAATGTGTATGGTAGACACGAGTGTTGTTGTCTAATGTTTCTGATTCTACTCTTGATCCAGGAGCACAGGAAGACTGTTCTCCAATTCTTTTTTTTTTTTTTTTTGAGGCGGAGTCTCGCTCTGTCGCCCAGGCTGGAGTGCAGTGGCGCGATCTCGGCTCACTGCAAGCTCCGCCTCCCGGGTTTACGCCATTCTCCTGCCTCAGCCTCCCGAGTAGCTGGGACTACAGGCGCCGCCACCACGCCCGGCTAATTTTTTGTATTTTTAGTAGAGACGGGGTTTCACCGTGTTAGCCAGGATGGTCTCGATCTCCTGACCTCGTGATCCGCCCGTCTCGGCCTCCCAAAGTGCTGGGATTACAGGCTTGAGCCACCGCGCCCGGCCTGTTCTCCAATTCTTGAGTTAGGTAGGCCAAGTGGCTTACTTTAGCAATGAAATGTGAGTGTAGCGATGTGTGTCATTTCTGGGCAAATTTTTTAGCTGCTGGTGTGCTGGTATCTATGCTGTCTTTTTCCTGCTGCTAAAATCTGGAGAATGTGTGTTGATATGGAGCCGCTAGAAGAGCAAAGCTGTTGAGAAACAAGAGCTGACAAGAAGAGGCCAGCTTCCCTGGAGAGTCACCTATACTCAAATGGACTTTATGTGAGCAACAAAGAAACCTTTTATACCATTGACATTTTATAGTTGGTTATACTGCAGCAAAACCTAGTCTTCCTGTCTAACAAATGCATACCCTATTATGACCTAGTTCTACTTCTGAGTATATGCCTTAGAGAAGCTATAGCAAATATGCACAAAGAAATATTACATTTTAGATAGTACACAATTAGAAATTACCTAAGTGTTCATCCAAAGAAAAATAAATGAATAAATTGTATGTTCATAAAATCGAATACTATAGGGCAGTTAGATAGCATTCTGTGCAGAAAAGAGGGGGATGTATGTTGAATGGCAGTGGACAGTATCTGCTGTGGAACCTCCATTTTCCTTTAGGGAATCCATTCTTTCCCATATTCAGCTCATGTGGATCAGATGGAGTATCCCCATTCACGAGTTGTGTCTAGGGGTGATGGGCAGGATGACTGCAATACCGGCTAGAACATTTGCTGGAGCTATTGAGGAATGAAGCCTTCTTGGCTGGGAGTGCTAAGGAAATCGTGTGCATGGGGCTTGTCTGAGATGCAGTAGTTGGATGCAGAGAGGGCCTGATAGGCTAGGACCCTCGTCCAAGGAGGTCTGAACTAGAGTCTAGTCTTCTAGACTTTTGAGCTACTTGAGCCTATGAGTTCTGTGTCTAGTCTAGTTTAAGGTGGATGTGGATTTTGCTACCAAAAGAGTCATAACAGTGTATTCAGAGAGTCACTTTTCTCAGGAGGTCAGGAGTTCAAGACCAGCCTGGCCAATGTGGTGAAACCCCGTCTCTACTACGAAATATAAAAATTAGCCGGATGTGGTGGCAGGCACCTGTAATCCCAGCTACTTGGGAGGCTGAGGCAGGATAATCGCTTGAACCTAGGAGGGGGAGATTGCAGTGAGCCGAGATTGCACCATTGCTCTCCAGCCTTGGCAACAGGGTGAGACTCCATCTCAAAAAAAAAAAAAAAAAAAAAAAAAAAAAAAAAATTCATTGCACTCATTCTCCAAGCCCAGATATAATCCAATTCTTCCAGTACACCGAGGCAAGAAACCCTGGGATACAGAAAGCCCTCTGTCCTTATGACAAGGTAGAGGATCTAATTGAGCTGACTAACACAAGCTGCCTATAGATGGCAAACTAAAAGAGTACCCTGTAAGAGAAAATTCCACTGACAAAATGGAAATTGGGCTGTATAGGTAAGAAGGAATATGACAAAGCAGCCCTGTCTTTTAGGTATGGAATAAAAAAGTCAAACCAGGAGAAGATGCACCTTTTAAGGAATATCAAAGTGAATAGCATTAACTTTCCAGCTCCAGCAAGTGAAAAGAAGGAACAGCAACGCTATCACCAATGGAGAATGTCTTTAAACTAGAAAGATGGTGAGGAGAAAAAGAAGAGACCATTAAATACTTTTTGCTCCTTTAAAAAATTTCCTTCTTCCTGAGAAAATGCTCTGTGACTAGAAAACTAGAATAATCTGAAATGAAAAAGCAGCCAAACAGCACAGACTAGGAAATGGTGGTTTGGAAATCATCACCTCTTAAGTGCTGGATTCATGTTCTACTTTGAGAACGTGATGAAAGCTAGGTACTCTCTTTCCACAAAAAGGCACATTCTATCCCCCAAATTTTGCACACAGTTTCAGAGATTCACACACATTTTGATAAACTATCCATGGACACTCTCATCCCCAACATAGGGATCCACGGATGTTAGGTTAAAATCCTTCTTTTAGGCTGGGCATGGTGGCTCACACTTGTAATCCCAGCACTGGGAGGCTGAGGCCGGCGAATCACTTGAGGTCAGTACTTTGAGACCAGCCTGGGCAACCTGGTGAAACCCTGTCTTTATTAAAAATACAAAAATTAACCAGGCGTGGCGGCATGTGCCTGTAATCACAGCTACTCAGGAGGCTGAGGCATGAGAATTGCTTGAACCCGGGAAGCAGAGGTTGCAGTGAGCCGAGATCACACCACGGCACTCCAGCCTGGGCGACAGAGCTAGACTTCTTCTCAAAAAAAAAAAAAAAATCCCTCTTTTAAAGAAGTGGATTCAGTAATGTCATCAATTGGCACATCTTGACTATTTCTGGTGGAAACAGTGGAAATGGGATGCCCAGATGAAAACAAAAAGTTGGGGCAGGGAGACAGGGAAATGACAAGTAGAAGGATGGTGAGTTTTGGTGTTAGACAACCATGGGTTTGAATCCCACCTTGTTGTGTGACCTTTGTGAAGGTATTTAACTCTTTAAGTCAGGCTCACTTTCCCCATCTGTAAAACGTAGACTAACGATAGTGTCAGTTTCGTGGGATTCTTGTAAGAACTCAACAAGATAATATACACAAGACTATTAAACCCAGTGTCTTGTCATACTTTAAAAAGCTTAAAAAATGATGGCTATTATTGACCAGAACGTCACAAATTGGCTATTTTTGAGACAGAGTCTTGCTCTGTTGCCCAGGCTGAAGTGCAGTGATATGATCTCGACTCACTGTAACCTCTGCCTCCCAGGCTCAAGTGATTCTTGTGCCTCAGCCTCCTGAGTGGCTGGGACTACAGGCATATGCCACCACACCCGGCTAATTTTTGTATTTTTAATAGACAGTGTTTTACCATGTTGGCCAGGCTGGGCTCAAACTCCTGGCCTCAAGTGAGCTGCCCACCTCGGCTGCCCAAAATGCTGGGATTACAAGGGTGAGCCACCATGCCCAGCCAGTTAAATTTTCTTTCCCCAAATAATTTTAGAACAATGATTTACATATTTAAAAGAGAACTTGTGACTGGATGTAGTGGCTCATACTTGCAATCTTCACACTTTGGGAGGCTGAGGTGGGAGGATCTCTTGAGGCCGGGAGTTGGAGACCAGTGTGGACAACATAGCAAGACACCCATCTTTACAAATAAAAAAAAGATAATTAGTCTGGCGTGGTGTCACACACCTGTAATCCTAGCTACTTGGAAGGCTGATGCAGGAGGATAGTTTGAGCCGAGGAGTTTAAGGCTGCAGTGAGCTATGACCACACCACTGCACTCCAGCCTGGGTGACAGAGCAAGACCTTGTCTCAAAAGGAGAGAGAGAGAGAACTTGTTAACTTATGGTCCATATGATTTTGTGGGAAAAGACATCCTTCTATTCTAAAATAAATGTCTGTGTCATGCTAGGCAATCACAGCCATGTTCCAAGTCTGCTGTTCCTCCCTTGACCTCTGCCACCCTGGTCTCAGCTTCCATCATCTTTCCCTGGGATTCTTGCAATAGCCTCTTCGCTTGCTTCCCAGTAACTCTCCAACACATGTAGCATAAGGTCCCTCTTAAATGGCTCTCAGAATCCCATATAACCTGGCCCCCAGATAGGTCTTCCAACCCATCTCCTTCTCTCTTTCTCCTCTGGTCATACCCACCTCCACGCTGTCTCCCCGGTACTGCAGTCCTTTCCTTTTCCGGGCATTGCCTCTTGCTGCTCCCTTTGCCTGTGGGTCTCTTACTTCAGAGATCTACATGGCTTGCTCTGTCCTTTCAGTCAGGTCTCTGCTCAAACTTCACTCCCTTGGAGAAGCCTTCTCTGACCAACTCATCTAAGATGGCACCTCACTGTCCCATCCCTCTCTATGCCCTTACCTGTCTTTTTTTTCTTCATGGCACCTCCCATATCCCCACTTTTTTGTTTTGTTTTTTGTTTTGTTTTGAGACAGGGTCTCACTCTGTGGTCCAGGCTGGAGTGCAGTGGCACCATTATGACTCACTGCAGCCTTGAGATCTGGGCTCAAGCAATCCTCCCACCTCAGTCTCCCGTGTAGCTGGGACTACAGGTGCACACCACCATGCCCAGCTAATTTTTGTGGTTTTTTGTGTGTGTGTAGAGACAGGGTTTTGCTATGTTGCCCAGGCTGGTCTTGAACTCCTGGGCTCAAAGGATTCTGCTGCCTTGGCCTCACAAAGTGTTGTTGGGATTACTTATGTGAGCCACTACACCGAGCCTGTATCTTGACATTTTATCACGTACTTGGTTATAATTTTTTTTTTTTTTTTTTTTTTGAGATGGAGTCTCGCTCTGTCACCCAGGCTAGAGTGCAGTGGTGCAATCTCGGCTCACTGCAACTTCTACCTCCTGGGTTCAAGCAATTCTCCTTCCTCAGCCTCCCAAGTAGCTGGGACTACAGTTGCGTGCCACCATACCCAGGTAATTTGTGTATTTTTAGTAGAGACAGGGTTTCACCATATTTGTCAGGCTGGTCTCGAACTCTTGACCTCAGGTGATCCACTCACCTTGGCTTCCCAAAATGCTGGGATTACACGTGTGAGCCACCACGCCTGGCCTCTACTTATAATTTTATTGTCTGCCTCTCCATCCATTGAAAGCAAGGATTTGGTTTTATTTCCTGCCTAGCACAGAGCCTCGCACTTAGGAGATGCCCTGCAAACATGTTTGGATGAAGGAAAGAGTGAACGAGGAAGCAAGGGGAGAAGTACAAATCCGGTCTTTGTTTCGCCTCATGTGGCTCTTGCTTTAACAAGCTCGGAAATTCCACACCAATATTTCCCCAGCTGGCGGGAAGCTCCGAGGGACGTGGGATGGCACCTGCTAAGGTGGGTGCCTGTCAGTGCAACCTCTGCCCTCTGACCTCTCCACAGCCATGGCAGTGCCCTTCTTTCCTCCCGATTCCTCCCTAATGGACCCTTTAAATAGCACTGACCCCAGGACTGACCTCTCAAAACTCTCCTCGGTTCCTTGATTTAATGAGAATCTTTGCCTTTCCAGCCAAGAACAATGTCACTGGACTTCTGTTTCCTGACCTTTTAGAAAACCCAAGGATGTGGGACAAAAGTCTCACTACAGTTAGCCAGGTCGGTTCTGCTCTGCTGCTGCTGTGCTCTGGATAATCTGTCTTCTTAGCCTGACCAGAGTTTTTCCTAATAAAATTAGTATTGTGTACTCTGATCTCTCGAGGGGTTTGAAAATTGGTTGTATTAATTTTTTCCCTTGTATTTTCTTGGGCACCAAAATTAAGCTTACTGGACTTTATTTCTCTTTTATAACATGGTCAACTTGTAGCTCTTTTTCAGTCTTTTGTATGAATTTGAAAGCATTTTGGAAGGGTAGCTGTTATATAATAATCATGACATTTACTTATGTCGGAGGCAGGAAGATCACTTGAGCCCACTTGAGTTTGAGACCAGCCTGGGCAACATAGGAAGACGCCGTCTCTACAAAGAAATTTTAAAATTAGCTGGGTGTGGTGGTGTGCACCTGTGGTCCCAGCTACTCAGGAGCCTGAGGTGGGAGGATCACCTGAGCCTGGGAGATAGCACTCTCAGGGAGCTGTGACTGCACCATGGCTGCATTTGATTGAAAGTTGTTTTAGCAACATGATTGCATTTAACGTTATTTAAAAGTTTATAGGCTGGCCATGGTGGCTTACACCTGTAATCCCAGCACTTTGGGAGGCTGAAACACGTGGATCACCTGAGGTCAGGAGTTCAAGACTAGCCTGGGCGATGAAGCAAGTCTATCTCAAATAAATAAATAAATAAATAAATAAAAGTTTATAACCATGTTTATAGTTACAATTTATTAAGCACCTACTATGTGCAGGTATTGTACCAAGAATATCACATTGATTATCTCACTTAGTCCAATTAACAATCCTATGGCATGGGCTATAATAACTAGCACTTATTGTGTGCCAGTTAACCTATTACATATATCATATTATTACATATATTATTTCACTTAATTCTCTCAGTAACTCTATGGCAAAGGTAATGCGATTATCCCCATTTTACAGATGAAGGATCTGAGGCTCAGAGAAGTGTATTTGCCTGTGAGGCCTGCCGTAAGAAATGATACAAACTGGGTGGTTTAAACAACAGGAATTTATTTTTTTCACAGTTCTGGAGGCTGGAGGTCCAAGATTAAGGTGCCCCCAGGGTTGGTTTCTGATGAGGCTTCCCTTCCTGGCTTGCGGACAGCTGCCCTCTAGCTGTGTCCTCAAATGACTTTTCCTCTGTGCCAGGACAGAGAGAGATAGTTCTCTGATGTTTCTTCTTCTTTTTATAAGGACTTCAATCCTATTGGATTAGGGCCCCACCCTTTTAGCCTCATTTACCTTAATCACCTCCCTAAAGGTCCAGTCTCCAACTACAGCCACATTGAGAGTCAAGGCTTCAATCTATGAATTTCAGGGAACACAGTTCAGTCTATAACAAGAGGATTTTCTATCAGGAGACTGAAAAACAACAACAACAACAATAACACTAAGAGGGCATATAAAGTATCAATGCAGTCCTGTCTTCCTGTTAATTCTCCAGAATAATTCCTAATGTTCCCAGCCGGTCTTTGAAAAATGCCTTCTTTCAGCGGCTAAGGCTGAGTCTTGCCATAGCTTACCCATCTCAACAAACACAGATTATTCTTTCCTAGTGTGTGAAGGCTTCCACTGCTGCTATTAAAACAGCTTAAAGCCAGGTACAGAGGCTCAAGCCTGTAATCCCAGCACTTTGGGAGGCTGAGGCGGGAGGATCGCTTGAGCCCAGGAGTTTGAGACCAGCTTGACGAACATAGGAAGACCTTGTCCCTACAAAAAAATTTAAAATTAGCCAGGCCTGGTGGCGTGCACCTGTGGTCCTAGCTACTCGGGAGGCTGAGGTGGGAGGATTGCTTAAACCCAGGAGTCTGAGACCAGTCTAGGCAACATAGGGAGACCCCATCTCTGCAAGTCATTTAAAAATTAGCCAGGTGTGGTGGCATGCGCTTGTGGTCCTAGCTCCTCAGAAGGCTGAGGTGAGAGGATTGCCTGAGCCTGGGAGATAGAGGCTGTAGTGAGCCATGATTGCACTGCTGCACTCCAACCTGGGCAACAGAGTGAGGCTGTCTCAAAAGCAAACAAACAAAAACTTAAAAAAAAGTTTTGTGTGCCTGTGTGTGTAGCAGTTAGAATGACAGCTGAGGTAAAACATGTATTACAAGCTTCTCCCTTGCTGTTCTTCTCTCATCTGCTTCCCCTTCCTGTTTCAACAAGGAACCTGTCACCTGCACTGCCTGGTTTTGGTAGACAATGCCCAGGTGGCAGCGTCTTCCCTCTGACCTCACCACACCTGTGCCTCCATGCTGCTGAAGCCCTCTCTGGGATAGGTTGGGACACTTGCTCCTGTCGCTGTCACACGTCTTTTAGTAACTCTTTTCTTGTTTCAGCACACGAGAAACTTTCTCCTGCTCGTCTGCTCTTGTTAACTAAATGCAGGAGCAGGCAGAGCTGTCTTTGCTGCAGGAAGTCACACACACCTGCAGACATGCCTCTGCCATCTGGCCCTTGCTTCTCCAGGTGTGGTGGGAATCCCTGGGAAGCTTGTTTACACAAGCTTCTGGGGTCTCACTTTCGGGGATTTTGATTCATAGGAATAAGGTGGACTTAGAAATCTCCGTTTTAATAAGCACCCCCAACCCTTCGTCAGAGATCTTACTATAAAGCTCAAGAACCATTCGTTGGTCCAGGTTCATCTGGTCTAGGAAAGTATGAAAGGGAAGTGTAATGAAAGCACGTGTTCACTCATGGCTGCCCTTGACTCTTCCTTTGGAGTTCTCACTTCTTTTGGCCCCAGTTCCATGGGTCTTTGTACAACTGACTGCCACCACCATGCCTGGTTCTGGGGCTCCTCCATTCCCTTGGCTTGGCTGTGGACAATACATACTCTCTTTGGCCTAGTGCAGCTGCGATGCCTGCCAATTGTTTTCTAGTCCTTACTCTGCTGCTAAGAATTAGCTCACACCAAGTTTTGATCCCACTGATTGAGAAAAAGCCCAATCAGGGCTCCTGATTATGGTGGCTAAGAGCATGGTAGTTACGGCCTTGGCCATGGAAGTTGGAGGGACCTGAGTTTAAATCTCAATCCCACTCAGTAACATGGCTCTGTGGTTTAAGTCAGACACAGGATCTTTTTGGGCCTCTACTTTCTGATCTGCAAAATAGGGTGAAGATATTTTCTGTACCTATGTCAAAGAGTTGATGAGTGGGAACAATGAAAACATATTCTAAAGGTAAGATTGTGACATGTGTGACACGACTGTTGTGCTATAGAGAAAAATATTCAAATTGGTTGCCATGATCCCTTAGAAATCATAAGACTCCAACATTCTTTTATGTTGGGAGAAATCCCCCAGTGTTCTGGAAGTAGCGGGGAGGATGGAGAAATTTTCCTTTACAGGAAACTTTAAAAAAAAAAAAAGTTGAAATCAATGAAAGCTGACCACCTACCATGAAACCAAGATCAAAGCTGTTCTCTTTCAAATGCAAGAGGAGAAGTTAACTGGTTGTGTTTGTCTTTCTTCATGTGGAGTGGCTTCTCAGGGCTTGCCACTTGGGGAGTGTGAACCTAGACAGTGGTCAAGGCAAACCCATATCCTCCCTTGTGAAACGGGAAGGACGATTGCAGGGTCCATCTCAAATTTTATTCGTTAGTTCGTAGACACCCATTGTCAGGAAGAAAATGACTCTCGGAGAGCTGGAGGCCTTCACACCTGCCAGCTGAAGCATTTAAGGCTGTACCGGCTGCTTCTGAGAGGGCCCTAGTTGTCACACTTGAGCAACTGAGCATCTGGGTGACTGGAAACCCAAGAACAGCGCCTAGCTCGGCTCTGTCCGGCCTCGAGTCCCCTCGTCCCAGACTGAACTGCTGGGGGTGCCCTCTGGAGGTTTATTGGTTTTGGTCTCCCGGTGTTGAAGAATCTGGCTCCTTTTCTTCTTCTTCTTCTTCTTTTTTTTTTTTTTTAAATCATTTTTATTTCTTATTGATTAAGGCCTCCAGCTTTGCAAAAGAATCTGGCCCCTGCTTTAAAAAACAAAAAAATAGAGTTTTTTTGTTTTTTCTTTTTTTTGAGACAGAGTCTCGCTCTGGTTACCCAGGCCAGAGTGCAGTGGCATGATCTCGGCTTACTGCAGTCTTGACTTCCTGGGCTCAAGTGTTCCTCCCACCTCAGCCTCTTGAGTAACTGGGACTATCGTTGTGGGCCACCATGCCCGGGTAATTTTTGCATTTTTGTAGAGACAGAGTTTCACCATGTTGGCCAGGCTGGTCTTGAACTCTTAACCTCAAGCGATCTGCCCACCTCGGCCTCCCAAAGTGCTGGGATTACAGGCATGAACCGCCGCACCCAGCCTGGCCCCTGCTTTTAACAAGATCACTAGCTGTACTCAGCTGGAGTCTACCGCATGCAGTAGGTGCAAACCTGGGCCTATAATTCTGTACTTTAATTTCGCAGCAAGACTTTGAAGCAGGCCTTTCCCAAACTGGTGGTGTGCAGGGGAAATGCCTTGTAGATATTGCTCACAATAGGGAAATCCTTTCCAGTATACGCTGACTGGGGCAGAAAGCCTCAGTAAAGGGTTGGGCTTTGAGATATTTCAAAAGAGAGATTAACACTTATTGTAGAAGTGCTAATCACTGATTTAATTAATCAAGGGCCAAACTACAAGGTGTTAACAAGAAAGATTAGTGACTTCGGGTGTGAATATTCAAAACCAGTATTGGGAAGCCTGGGACCTGAGGTTTTCCGATCACACAACAAAAAAAAGGACACACAGAAGACAGGGTAATGAACGCACCTGGCGATTTCTCCCTAGGCAGGGTTCAGGAATCATTGTTGGAAATATTAAATATGAAGTACATGTACAGTGTTTAATTTATAATAAGCACGCATACATGTCAGTTGTTGTTATCCCTTTTGTCTAGTAAGACCCCTTGTTAGAAATATCAACCAAGACCTAGAGCGAAACATTTTTTTTTCTTTAGAGAGAGAAAAAACAACTGGCTCAATTGCTTTTTTAAAAATTGAAGAATAATTTGCCTGCAGGAAATTTAATAGCTCTTAAACAGTGTAAGTTCAATTTCTTTTATAATAAAAGATTGGGAAACAGATTTCAGTGCTACAACATACAGTAAAATGATTTTTACTTCCTTTCTAGAAAAGGGGATCTGTAATTAGAGAACCAAATAACCAAGGACATATAACTTGAAAGTGAAATTAGAGCATGTAAGGAAATGGTTGCTTCAAACAAACAGCTATGTCCAAATCACTGAGGCTGTAGGAAATGGTTTTCTAGGAAGTCTGTATTTGCAGGGGACACAGTGGGGGGGCAGTGGGGAGGAGGTGGGTACCTGGTGGTGGTTTCTTAGAGAACAAGGAGCTTCGAGAATAAAGTGTTAATTTTAGAAGAATATGATGAACAAATCCAAAAGAAGGAAACAAACAAACAAACAAACAAAAAACAGAAAGAGATAATATATTAAGTGGAGTTAACTTGGAAAAAGTCATTTAAAAAAATCCAGGTGGGGCCGGGTGCAGTGGCTCACGCCTGTAATCCCAGCACCTTGGGAGGCCGAGGCAGGTGGGTCACCTGAGATCAGGAGTTCCAGACCAGCCTGGCCAACATGGTGAAACCCCCTCTCTACTAAAAATACAAAACAAGCAAGCAAACAAACAAACAAACGAAAAACCGGTCATGGTGGTATGCGCCTGTAATCCCAACTATTTGGGAGGCTGAGGCATGAGAATCGCTTGAACCCAGGAGGTGGAGGCTACAGTGAGCCAAGATGGTGCCACTGTACTCCAGCCTGGGCAACAGAGTGAGACTCTGTCTCAAAAAACAAAATAAAACAAAAAAACCCCACGTGGAACAATTGATAGGTGAATGAATGCTTTTCTTACAACTGAATAGAGGAAGGAGGAGGACACTAACATTTATTGGGCTTTTGCAGGGCCATTGAAAGACAGGGAGGGGTAAAACCATAATATGCTTTAGGCTTCCAGCCCAAAGAGGACTTCACATTTAGACAGTTGTAGACTAAGGACCTTGAGTAAATGATCCCTTGTAAACATCACTATAACATACTACAAGGTGGGTAATATTACAGATGGGGAAACAGAAGCTCAGTTTAAGGTCCTGGAGATATCAGTGTACTTTTTGGATGTAAACCAGCCAAAATGGATTCAAAGTTGTGGAAGCACACATCTAACTTTTCTTAGGTGGAAAAATTTGTTTACGATATGAATACAGTAATTTATACAATTATTTAGGTAATCAGCATGTATAAAATTTTTATCACCTAGACTGGCGCTGTCCAGTAAATATGTAATGTGAGCCTGAGCCACCTATACCTATGTAATTTAAACTCTTCTAGCAGCCACATTTTAAAAAGTAAAAGAAACAAGTAACATTAATTTTAATAGTATATTCTATTGAATATGCCATGTCAACAAATAATCAATAACATCATGTAATAACATGTGATACAAAATTATTAATGAGGTAGTTTACTTTTTTCCATGTTAAATCTTTGAATTATGGCATATATTTTTAGACTTATAGTCTATCTCAATTCAGCCTAACCACACTTCAAATGCTCAGTAACCACATGTGGCAATCATATTGGACAACAGAGACACAGATTATGTAAAGTACAAAGGCACTGGTTCTACCCTTGGAGGTGATGACCCCATCAGCCAACAGTATGAGAGATCCACCAGAATGTGAATTAATAAATGGTGAGTGTCTCCCTTTTTGTTTTCCCAGAGAAAAGGCCATAATTTGAGGGGTTTTTGTCGTTGTTCTCAATACAGCTAAAGCAAAAGTTACCTTTTACCCCTTTGCCTCTGGTCCTAATTCTCTCTCCAGAAGTGGCCACGGTTAGCAGCGTGGTGTTTCTGGATCTATTTTGTATGATTTTACATATATGTAAAGCATGTCTTTGATGTGTGTGTTTTATTTCATTTAATTTTTTTTAATTTTTTTTTTTTTTTGAGATGGAGTTTCGCTCTTGTTGCCCAGGCTGGAGTGATGTGGCACAATCTCGGCTCATGGCAACCTCCACCTCCTGGGTTCAAGCAGTTTTCCTGCTTCAGCCTCCTGAGTAGTTGGGATTATAGGTGCCGACCACCATGACTGGCTAATTTTTGTATTTTTAGTAGAGACAGGGTTTCATCATGTTGGCCATGCTGGTCTCGAACTCCTGACCTCAGGTGATCCTCCTGTTTCGGCCTCCCAAAGTGTTGGGATTACAGGCATGAGCCACCATGCCCAGCCTATGTGTGTGTTTTTAAAAAAAAGCTTAGTGAGCTGAGTGTCACGGCATGTACCTGTAGTCCCAGCCACTCGAGAGGCTGAGTCAGGAGGATCATTTGAGCCCAGGAGCTCAAGGTTGCAGTGAGCTGTGACCTTACCACTGCACTCTAACTGGGTGATAGAATGAGACCCTGTTTCAAAAAAAAATTTTTTTTGATGACATAGTATAATTTCTTTCAATTCGCTTTTCTCATTTAACAATATGACTTTGAAAACTCTTCCTGTTGGTAGATGTATCACCCTCATTCTTTTAAACTGTTCCATAGTAGTCTGTAGTTTATTTAACCATTTCCCCGTTGATGGACATGTAAGCTAGTTCTAATTTACTGTTGCTATTTTTAGAACAACAATGGACAAGACAGCCTCTTTTTGATGGTGAAAATAGCATCATTGTTAGAAAGGAGAATGGAAAGTCCGTCAGAGATTGAGAAATTAAATACGTTTGTTCAGCCAGATGGGTGGCTCACGCCTGTAATCCCAGCACTTTGGGAGGCAGAGGCGGGAGGATTACTTGAGGTCAGGAGTTCAAGACCAGCTTGGACAACATGGTGAAAGCCCATCGCTAACTAAAAATACAAAAATTAGCCTGGTGTGGTGGCAGAAGCCTGTAATCCCAGCTTCTCAGTAGGCTGAGGCAGGAGAATCACTTGAACCCGGGAGGTGGAGGTTGCAGTGAGCTGAGATTGCACCACTGCACTCCAGCCTGGGCGAAAGAGTGAGATTCTACCTCAAAAAAATAAAAATAAAAATAAATAAATACATTGTTCAAATTGTATAGCCTGGGGCCATTGCTGATGCCTCTCTTCGAGCTATACCATTTCCCCCGAGATTCTCAAATTAAGTCTTTGCAAGGTTTTTTTTTGTTTTGGTTTTTTTCCTTTTTTTTTGGTTAGAGGACACCTTGGCTTTTCAGGGAGAAACAGAAAGAAAATAGTTGGGTTTTTTTGTTGTTGTTGTTGTTTTAAATGTTTAAATTAAATCTCAGGAGAGTGAAAGCCTTTGGCAAGAAGAATAATGTGCTCCCAGTTTGGAAAATTACCTGCGACTCTTCACCCCCTCACCCTATCCTTCAGCTTTCTTCCTGGCTGCTCACTGATGTCCTGACGCAGGCCTGCCTCCTTGTCTCTTCTCTGCTAGTGCCCCATGCTCCAGAATTCCTCTTTAATCCTTCCTGGGAGAAACCAATATGATTAAATTAGTGACAATGATCAATACTTCTCTAACCATCATAAGGAAGGTCTGTACTTTGAACACTGTGTGTTAAATTAATGATTCTCTATATCCATCTATCCATGCATTCAACAAATATTTAATGAACATCTAACATTTCCCCTGGGCTAGGCCCTTGGGATGCAAAGACGCAAGACAGCCCATGATGTTATGAGTGGTATCCTAGAGGACATTACAAAGGGAAATAAAGACATTCAGGTACATGCTGGGAGTGACAGTCATCTTTGGGGTGGTATTAGAGGAGCATATTGTAAAAAGAAACCATTTCAGGGTCTACCCAAAGAGATATTTATTTACTTGACACAGGGTCTTGCTCTGTTGCCCAGGCTGGAGTACAGTGGTAAGATCATGGCTCACTGCAGCCTTGACCTCTGGGCTCAAGCAATCTACTCACTTCAGCCTCCCAAGTAGCTGGTATTATAGGAGTGAGTCACCATGCCCTGCTAATTTTAAATTTTTTTGTAGAGCCAGGTTCTCCCTATGTTGTCCAGGCTGGTCTTAAACTCCTGTGCTCAAGCGATCCTCCTGACTTGGCCTCTCAAAGTGCTGAGATTACAGGCGTGAGCCACTGTGCCTGGCTCCAACACAGTGTTTAAAGATAGCCTATAGGATGATCATGTGATTTTTGTATCCAGTGAAACTAAGCATCATATATGAAGGAAAGAGAGTCTTTTTCAGACAAACAAATGCTGAGAGAATTCGCTACTATCAAGCCACCACTGTAAGAACTGCTAAAAGGAGCTCTAAATCTTGAAACAAATCCTGGAAATGCATCAAAACATAGCCTCTTTAAAGCATAAATCACACAGAACCTATAAAAGAAAAATACAACTTAAAAAGCAAAACCAAAAAAACCAAGGTACACAAGCAACAAATAGCATGATGAACAGAATGGTACCTCACATCTCAATACTGTCATTGAATGCAAACGGCCTAAATGCTCCACTTAAAAGATACATAACTGCAGAATGGATAAGAACTCACCAACCAACTATCTGCTGCCTTCAGGAGACTCACTTAACACATAAGGACTCACATAAACTTAAAGTAAAGGGGTGGAAAAAGGCATTTCATGCAAATGGACACCAAAAGTGAGCAAGAGTAGCTATTCTTATATCAGAGAAAACAAACTTTAAAGCAACAGCAGTTAAAAGAAACAAAGAGGGGGAGCAGTGTGAAGAAGAAGAGGCGAGAACGACCCCCAGACCGACCAAAGCCAGCATGCGCGCTGCATCCCGCATCCAGCACCTATGTCCTGCCACCGTCGCCACCATGCCCAAGAGAGAGGCTGAAGGGGATGCTAAAAGAGATAAAGCCAAGGTGAAGGACGAACCACAGAGAAGATCCGCGAGGTTGTCTGCTAAACCTGCTCCTCCAAAGCCAGAGCCCAAGCCTAAAAAGGCCCCTGCAAAGAAGGGAGAGAAGGTACCCAAAGGGAAGCTGATGCTGGCAAGGAGGGGAATAACCCTGCAGAAAACGGAGATGCCAAACAGAGCAGGCACAGAAAGCTGAAGGTGCTGGAGATGCCAAGTGAAGTGTGTGCATTTTTGATAACTGTACTTCTGGTGACTGTACAGTTTGAAATACTATTTTTTATCAAGTTTTATAAAAATGCAGAATTTTGTTTTACTTTTTTTTTTTTTAAAGCTATGTTGTTAGCACACAGAACACTTCATTGTTGTTTTTGGGGGAAGGGGCATATGTCACTAATAGAATGTCTCCACAGCTGGATTGATGTGGGGAAAACACCTTTCCCTTCTAGTTTTGAGAGGCTTCCTCTTGGTTCCCAGGAGGAGGGATTCCCTGACTTTGACACACATGGCCACCTTGGCACAAAAGCCTTGTGGTATGGAAAAACAAATTTGTTTTTATGTCCTCTTCTCCCTTTCCATCTTTCAGCATAGACTTAACTCCCTTAAGCCCAGACATCTGTTGGGACCTGACCCCTCGTCATTGGTTACCAGTGTGTCAGGCAATCTGGACTTTCCAGTGATGCCACTGAGAGGGCACCTGTCAAAACAGCATTGGTTCCATTTCTAGATTGTGGATCTCCAGATAAATTCTGCCATTTTCATTTCACTTCCTGAAAGTCAGGGTCGGCTTGTGAAAAGTTGTTAAACAACATGCTAAATGTGAAATGTCAACCCTCACTCTAAACTTTCCCTGTTCAGAGCATCAGATGAAGGCTTCATTGGGTTTTATAGTGGCTTTCTGATTTTTGGTAGTCCGTTGAAGAAGGGAGTTTGAAAGTTGTTGTATACTGTTAACAATTGTCTGCCCATGTCCTGCCTGAAATACCATGATTGTTTATGGAAAGTATCTTTAATAAAGCTGGATACAGTTTGGCTTGGGGGAAAAAAAAAAAAGAAACAAAGAGGGACATTATATAATGGTAAAAGGCCTTGTCCAACAGGAAAATAGCACAATCCTAAATATATGTACACCTAACACTGGAGGTCCCAAATTTATAAAACAATTACTAATAGAACTAAGAAATGAGATAGCAACATAATAATAGTGGGGGACTTCAATATTCCACTGATAGCACTAGGCAGGTCATCAAGACAGAAAGTCAACAAAGAAACAATGGATTTAAACTATACCTTGGAACGAATGGACTTAACAGATATACACAGAACACCAACAACTGTAGAATATACATTCTATTCAACAGCACATGGCACTTTCTCCATGATAGGCCACAAAACAAGCCTCAATAAATTTAAGAAAAGTGAAATTATGTCAAGCACTCTCTCAGACCACAGTGGAATAAAACTGGAAATCAACTCCAAACGGAACCTTCAAAATTTTGCAAATACATGGAAATTAAATAACCTGCTCCTAAATGATCATTGGATCAAAAATGACATCAAGATGGAAATTAAAAAGTTCTTCAGACTGAACAATAATGACACAACCTATCAAAACCTCTGGGATACGGCAAAGGTGGTGCTAAGAGGAAAGTTCATAGCCCTAAATGCCTACATCAAAAAGACTGAAAGAGCACAAACTGACATTCTAAGGTGACATCTCAAGGAACTAGAGAAACAAGAACAAACCAAACCCAGCAGAAGAAATCAAGAAGGTCCAAGGTCCAAGAAAAAAGGACCAAGATCAGAGCAGAACTAAATAAAACTGAAACAAAAAAAAATATGAAAGATAAATGAAACAAAAAGCTGGTTCTTTGAAAAGATAAATAAAATGGATAGACCATTAGCAAGATTAACCAAGAAAAAAAGAGAGAAAATCCAAATAATCTCATTAAGAAACGAAACGGGAGATATTACAACTGACACCACTAAAATACAAAAGATCATTCAAGGCTACTGTGAACACCTTCATGCACATAAACTAGAAAGCCTAGAAGAGATGGATAAATTCCCGGAAAATACAACCCTCCTAGCTTAAATCAGGAAGAATTAGATACCCTCAACCGACCAATAACAAGCAGCAAGATCATCTCAATAGATATAGAAAAGGCATTAGACAAAATCCAGCATCACTGTATGATTAAAACTCTCAGCAAAATCGGCAAACAAGGGACATAGCTCAATGTAATAAAAGTCACATATGAGAAACCCACAGCCAACATAATACTGAATGGGGAAAAGTTGAAAGCATTCCCTCGGAGAACTGGAACAAGACAAGAATGCCCACTCTCACCATTTCTCTTTGACATAGTATTGGAAGTCCTAGCCAGAACAATCAGACAAGAGAAAGAAATAAAGGGCATCCAAATCGGTAAAGAGGAAGGCAAACTGTCACTGTTTGCTGGCGATATGATCATTTACCTTGACAACCCTAAAAACTCCTCCAGAAAGCTTAGAACTGATAAAAGCATTCAGCAAAGTTTCTGGATACAACATTAATGTACACAAATCAGTAGCTCTTCTATATACCAACAGCAACTAAGGGGAGAATCAAATCAAGAACTCAACCCCTGGCCAGGTATGGTGGCTCACCCCCATAGTCCTAGCACTTTGGGAGGCCAAGGCAGGTGGATTGCCTGAGCTCAGGAGTTCAACACCAGACTGGGCAACACGGTGAAACCCCATCTCTACTAAAACACAAAAAATTAGCCAGGCATGGTGGTGGGCACCTGTAATCCCAGCTACTCAGGAGGCTGAGGCAGGAGAATTGCTTGAACCCGGGAGGTAGAGGTTGCAGTGAGCTGAGATCAATGCCACTGCACTCCAGCCTGGGTGACAGAGCAGGACTCCATATCAAAAAAAAAAAGAAGAAGAAAAAAAAGAAAAGAGAGAGAACTCAACCCCTTTTACAATAGCTGCAAAAAAAAAAAAATTACAATACTTAGGAATATAGGAGGCGAAAGACCTCTACGAAGAAAACTACAAAACACTGCTGAAAGAAATCATAGATGACACAAATAAATGGAAACACATCTCATGCTCATGGATGGGTAGAATCAATATTGTGAAAATGACCATACTGTCAAGAGCAATCTACAAATTCAATCCAGTCCCCATCAAAATACCACCATCATTCTTCACAGATTTAGAAAAAACAATTATAAAATTCATATGGAACAAAAAAAGAGCTCACATAGCCAAAGCAAGACTAAGCAAAAAGAACAAATCTGGAGGTATCACACTACCTGATTTCAAACTGTAAGGCCATAGTCACCAAAACAGCATTGTACTGGTATAAAAGTAGGCACATAGACCAATGGAACAGAATAGAGAACTCAGAAATAAACCCAAATACTTACAGCCAACTGATCTTCGATAAAGCAAACAAAAACATAAAGTGGAGGAAAGGACACCCTTTTCAACAAATGGTGTTGGGATAATTGGCTAGCCACATGTAGGAGGATGAAACTGGATCCTTATCACTCACCTTATACAAAAATCAACTCAAGATGGTTAAGGACTTTAATCTAACACCTGAAACTATTAAAATTTAGAAGTTAACATTGGAAAAACCCTTCCAGACATTGACTTAGGCAAGGATTTCATGACCAAGAACCCAAAAGCAAATACAATAAAAACAAAGGTAAATAGCTGGGACTTAATTAAAATAAAGAGCTTTTGCACAGCAAAAGGAACAGTCAGCAGAATAAACAGACAACCCACAGAGTGGGAGAAGATCTTTACAATCTATACATCTGACAAAGGACTAATATCCAGAATCTACAACAAACTCAAACAAATCAGTAAGAAAAAGACACAATCCCATCAAGAAGTGGGCTAAGGACATGAATAGACAATTCTCAAAAGAAGATATACAATGGCCAACAAACTTATGAAAAAATGTTCAACATCACTAATGGTCGGGGAAATGCAAATCAAAACCACAATGTGATACTACCTTACTTCTGCAAGAATGGCCATAATCAAAAAATAAAAAACAGTAGATATTGACGTGAATGCAGTGATCAGGGAACACTTCTACCCTGCTGGTGGGAATGTAAACTATTACAGCCACTATAGAAAACAGTGTGGAGATTCCTTAAATAACTAAAAGTAGAACTACCGCTTGATCCAGCAATTCCACTACTGGGTATCTATCCAGAGGAAAATAAGTCGTTATACGAAAAAGATACTTGCACACGCACGTTTATAACAGCACAATTCACAATTGCAAAATTGTGGAACCAACCCAAATGTCCATCAATCAACAAGTGGATAAAGAAACTGTGATATATATATATATATATATATATATATATATATATATATATATATATATATATGAATACTACTCAGCCATAAAAAGGAATTTGCAGCAACCTGGATGAGAGTGAAGACTATTATTCTAAGTGAGGTAACTCAGGAATGGAAAACCAAACATCATATGTTCTTGCTGATATGTGGGAGCTAAGCTATGAGGACGCAAAGGCATAAGAATGATACACTGGACTTTGGGGACTTTGAGGGAAAGGTGGAAGAGGGGTGAGGGATGAAAGACTATGAATAGGGTGCAGTGTATACCGCTTGAGTGGTGGGTGGACCAAAATCTCACAAATCACCACTAAATAACTTACTTATGTAACCGAATACCACCTGTACTCCAATAACCAATGGAAAAAAAAAAAAAAAAAAGATAGCCTATAGGATTGCTTGAGGCCAGAAGTTTGAGACCAGTCTGGGCAAAATAGAGAGATCCTGGCTCTACAAAAAATAACAACAAGAAAAAGTTGGTCAGATGTTGTGGCATGCACCTGTAGTCCCAGCTATTTGGGAGGCTGAGACAGCAGTATTGGTTGAACCCAGGAGTTTGAGGCTGTAGTGACCTATGATTGTGTCACTGCGCTCCAGCCTAAGTGACAGAGTGAGATCCTGTCTGAAAAATTAAATTAAACTATATTATTATTATTATTATTTGCGACAGAGTTTCACTCTTTTTGGCCAGGCTAGAGTGCAATGGCACAATCTTGGCTCACTGCAACCTCTGCCTCCCGGGTTGAAGTGAATTGCCTGCCTCCGCCTCCCAAGTACCTGGGATTACAGGCATGCACCACCATGCCCAGCTAATTTTTTTTTGTATTTATTAGAGACAGAGTTTCACCATGTTAGTCAGGCTGGTCTCGAACTCCTGACCTCAGGTGATCCACCCACCTCTGCCTCCCAAAGGTCTGGGATTACAGGTGTGAGCCGCTGCACCCGGCCAAATTAAACTAAATTAAAAAGACCACTCTGAGTTAAAACTTAGTGAAAAGGTAAAAGTCCGTTTAAAGGTGTTCCAAAATGGAACATACACTCCTCTGCCATACACTCTGCCCCTAAGGTTTTTCCCTCTACCCTGCTCCTTGTTCCTCATGGCCTGTCCTGGCCCTGGATGATTCCTTTGCCCCTTCTCACCTCACAGTATAGCTTCTTCTCATTTCAGACAAGGAACAAATGTGGCACATCAGAGGCAGGTGGTCCAGAGCCCATGGTGTAAAACATCATGTAATGAAATCTCAAATCTCAAATCTCATCTGTGAGATAAGTTACCATGCAAAGCAGGATATGAGTACAGA
The DNA here is from genome assembly GCF_008728515.1 of Papio anubis. NCBI lineage: Eukaryota > Metazoa > Chordata > Mammalia > Primates > Cercopithecidae > Papio > Papio anubis. The sequence goes on along the minus strand of NC_044986.1, from coordinate 41,054,947 downwards.
ATTGGCACCTTCTTCTCTACTGCAGCATTTCATAAAATCATGTATGGAATATCTTTAATAATAAATTATACAATTTAGAATTATAGTAACCTAAAATATTTTGAAATAGATTTCTGCTTCCTTCCCTCTCACATTGACTAGACAAGCCTGGCATCTATCCAAAAAGGATTTTTAATTAGTGAGTCATTAGGCTGTGTAAAAAGAGCTAACCTTGTGTAAAGGTTCTCCCTTTCACGAAACAAAAAGGCTTCAATGACCAAAACTCATTAAAGTGAAGATTAAACATTTTAACACGAAGAGTGCCCTAATTCAGCAAATTTTATTTATTTCCAAATGTAGTGCTACCGACAACGAAGGCAATTCAAAAAGTCATAACCCAAGACAATTATTGTGCAGGGCCTTTGGAGTTCCCTGTAAATTTTCTCTGGTGACCTTAGAGCCCACGCTGGACCACATAGTCAAATATTTGTATTAGGTGTTCCTGTGTTTAGCACACTAATTAAAAAGATGGAATTCTTTGATTCTATCTCAAATCATTTTACTTCTAATCTCTTTCTGGAAAAGCCTGCTGAATAAATGGAACTAAGAGTAGGCTTTCTGAAAAGAGGCTTTACTGTGTTGCAATAAATCCAGGGACTGAGGACATTAATGTACTTGAAGTGCTCTTAATGTGTCAATGGTGCGGAGCATCCTTAGAGTCCTGTTTCAGAGACCTTTACCTTGAAGGTTATAAATTCTTTGAGAAATTACTATAATGGGGAAAAGCTTTACCAAAGGAAACATGGAGTTCAAACATAGCTAAATGCACTGGCCAGAAGGGCAGGGTTAAGGACAGGTGAGGAAGCCATGACACTTTGAGGCATTGACACAAAAAAAACTTGTTTGCAGTGAGGTCACATGACTGACCCTGAAATCTACACAGAGGAAACCAAAACACCATTTTAAATCTCTCCATTGACCCTAAAATAATATATTTCTCTTCATTCTTTCTGTTTACGCTTTAGGAGTGAGAGGGGCCTTAGAGAGCACCTGTCTGAAGGGTAGATGAGGACCGCCTGCATCATGATCGCCTGGGGGAATTATACAAAATGAACATTTCCAGGCCCAAGTCCATTCCTATGGAACCAGAATTCTTGGTGCTGCTGGTGGTGGGAGGTGGCAGTTTGGGGAACTTAGAATCTACATTTTCACAGTTTTTAAATATTTATTTATTTTTTAAAAGCAATAATGAAATCATTATGTTAATGCACATTGCGTATCATGTGAAAAAAATAATTAGATCATCTCAAACAACTAATAATGTAATTTAAAGTCTTCTAGCAGCCACATTTTAAAAAGTGGCTATTATTTTACATTTTGGCTATCATTTTATCATTTTACATAGTGGTATCACTTTACATTTTTGCAAATCTCTTTAATATCTTATAATATTAATATTAACAGAGGACAGCTGGGCTCTTTTCTGCTTCTGCATTGCATCTGTTATGTTGTTTGGTTGAAGTCTGACCTCATACAGATATGTAGTTGAAAAAAAAAGAGGAGTATTTTAATAGCATTTTCAGATTATTGCGAATGTTTTTCTTTGCAATTTCACCAAAACTATATAAATAGCAATTTCTTAAAGGATAATTACAATGTGAAATCTGAAATCATATAATTGATTATATCATTGCCTATATCATTATTATATTGTTACACTAAAATATATTATCTACCTGGAATCTGAATTTTTGTTAACCAGCTACTTAGTGCGATGCTTATACAGACCGTAGTTTGAGAACCATTAAATCTAATTCAGTCCTTTTGTCACACAGATGTAAACTGAGGTCCCATGAATGTATCTTTTCTTCATGGAGTCCAAAGGCCTTTCCTTTTATGATACTGGTTAGTGAATAATAAAGTGCTAGAAACATAGTGGGGACCTGTACATTTCTCTAAATTCCTCTGTAAATTCTTTGAGTTCAGGCCGGGCGCGGTGGCTCACGCCTGTAATCCCAGCACTTTGGGAGGCCGAGATGGGCGGATCACGAGGTCAGGAGATCGAGACCATCCTGGCTAACACGGTGAAACCCCGTCTCTACTAAAAATACAAAAATTAGCCGGGCGCGGTGGCGGGTGCCTGTAGTCCCAGCCACACGGGAGGCTGAGGCAGGAGAATGGCGTGAACCCGGGAGGCGGAGCTTGCAGTGAGTGGAGATTGCACCACCGCACTCCAGCCTGGGCGACAGAGCGAGACTCCGTCTCAAAAAAAAAAAAAAAAAATTCTTTGAGTTCAGAAGGCCTACTCCAAAGAGGAAAATGGGGAGAAAGGGGAGAATGGGGAGAAATGTTAACCTTTCCCATTTTCCCCACCTTTCCCTATTAGATATCTGGATAGGTAACCTTTCTCCTTATTATTCGGTGGTCAAGATATTCAGGGAACTCAATAGGAGGCAGAAGCCAAACCAGAAAGCAAATTACTTTCTTTACATAAAGAGGCAAACCTGGGTCTTCACAACTTTGTAATGACTTTAGTTTTCACAGATTCCTAATACATTAGATCAGAGTGAGATGTTGGTGTCTTTGATCAAATCATGACCCCTCTCACAATGTGTGCAAACATTCATATTTATGCCAGTATTTCTCTATGTAGTTTTACTAGAGCTTTCTTTCCTCCCCTAGACCAGGGTAAAAAAGACTTTTAAAATTGGGTCACACCTGAAATAAACAGGCATTCCTCAGGAGGGGGAGGGAGAAGAGCACTCATGTTGCATGCTCCCAAAACAGAGACCAGTAGCTGACCCCTAATATCCGTTTTCACTTTCTACCATAACAGAATTTGCAGCTATGCACATGGCCCCAGAATTAAAACTACATTTCCCAGCATCCCTTGCAGCTAAACGTTACTTAGTCTGGCTAAAGGGATGTGAGTGGATGTGCCAGGTGGCATTTCTGGAAACCTTCCTTAAGAGGTAACTACTGTTTACTCTTCACAGTTTCTTATTTCCTTGCTCCTGGAGAGAGCTGACAGGAGCTTCATCATGGGCCATGAGGACAAGGCCTAACTAAGTGTAGGGTCTTTGGAATGGTGAGCAGAAAGTTGGAAGGAGCCCAGGACCCTGAGGACTTTATAGATTAGGACTAGCATCTCAGTCTGGGCTTACTTTTTTGACTGTTACATGAGAAATAAACATCATTCTAGTTAGTTTGAGCTGCTATTATTCTGGGTCTCTATTACTTGCAGCTAGCTCTAACCTCACGGACACCTCCTTTTGTATGGGAGAAAAGGATAACTAGTTGTAGATTCCTCACCGGGCTGCCAGTTGTCCTATGATGTCACCGCCTAAAAGAGCTCTGCAGTGTGCAGCAACAATGAGACAGTGGTGCGTGCCTAGGGAGTCTCTGGGGAGCCTGGCATCTCCCAGCTGCCCATGGGACAGGTGGGCTTGCTTGGCATCCTGGGCATGCATGGTGTTTCCAACTAGATGGAGGACAGGAACCCCACTCTGCTTGATTCCTTGGCTCTGCCCTCCCCTGGGCGATGTGGGTGAGTGTAGTGTCATTGAACCTGGAGGATCACATTAGGAGTGGACAGTACCTGTCAATTTGTCTCTGTGGATAGGTAATTGTATTAGAGATTCATTTTTAACACTTTAGCTTTAACATGTTTGTATTTGTGTGTTATAGCACACTTTTGAATCGATTTATATTTCTTTTAATGTTTCACTAATTTTTACCTGTTTTAGCTTTGATATCATTTTATTCTTTTACATCTGAGTTTTCGGTTTTTAATCTGGTTTATTCTTAGGTATTTTAATTCATTTGCACTGTTATTTTCCACTTTTATTATTTTATTATTTCATATTTCATTCCTTTAATCTTTTGATTAGATTTTTAAAAATCGACCTCTACTTTCTTTTTACTTATCTTTTTTAAATTTTTAATTTTTTTAGAGACAGGGTCCTCCCACCTCAGCCTCCTGAGCAGCTAGGACTACAGGCACTCATCACCGTGTCTAGGGACTACAGGCACTCATCGCCATGTCTAGGGACTACAGGTACTCATCGCCATGTCTAGCTAATTTTAAAAGGTTTTTTTTTTTTAGACTCACTCTGTCGCCCAGGCTGGAGTGCAGTGGCACAATCTCAGCTCACTGCAACCTCTGCTTCCTGGGTTCAAGCGATTCTACTGCCTCAGCCTTCTGAGTAGCTGGGATTATAAGCATGTGCCACCACGCCCAGCTAATTTTTTTTTTTTTTTTTTTTGTATTTTTAGTAGAGACAGGGTTTCACCATGTTGGTCAGGCTGATCTTGAACTCCTGACTTCAAATGATCTGCCCGCCTCGACCTCCCAAAGTGCTGGGATTACAGGCATGAGCCACCGAGCCTGGCCTAAAAGTTTTTTTTATAGTGACAGGGTCTCACTGTGTTGCCCAGGCTGGTCTCGAACTCCTGGCCTCAAGTGATCCTCCCACCCACCTCGGCCTCCCAAAGCATTGGGATTACAGGTATGAGCCACAGTATCTTTTTATTTATCTTAATGTTACTAACATTTTCTTGGCATCCAGTTTTAAAAATGTTATTGTTATTTTAGCTTGTGGTCTTTTGATTCTTGTGGTTTTAGTTCAATTTTTTTTTTTTTTTTTTTTTTTTTTTTGACAGAGTCTCACTGTCACCCAGGCTGGAGTGCAGTGGCACAATCTCGGCTCACTGAACCCTTCGCCTGCTGGGTTCAAGTGATTCTCCTGTCTCAGCCTCCTGAGTAGCTAGGATTACAAGCGTGTGCCACCACGCCCAGCTAATTTTTGTATTTTTGGTGGAGACAGGGTTTCACCATGTTGGTCAGGCTGGTCTCAAACTCCTGACCTCGTGATCTGCCCACCTCATCCTCCCAAAGTGCTGGGATTGTAGGAGTGAGCCACCGCGGCCGGCCTCAATCTTTTTTTCTTCAAAGTTTTTTCTTGGCTGGTTGTGGTGACTTATGCCTGTAATCCCAGCACTTTGGGGGGTGAGGCAGGAAGACTGGTTGAGCCCAGGAGTTTGAGACCAGCCTGAGCAACATAGCAAGACCCTGTCTCTAAAAAATATATATATATATATATATATATATGTTTCTTTCTTAAATTTTTTACTTAACCTTTTCATTAATTTGTTTTATTCTTTAATATTAATGTGTCATAATTTTCTCCTTTAAATTTTGGGCTTCTGGCTTTATTTCTTTTTCTTTCTTCTTCTTCCTCTTTTTTTTTTTTTTTTTTTTTTTGAGATGGAGTCTAACTCTATTGCCCAGGCTGGAGTGCAGTGGCATGATCTTTTGATCTTGGCTCACTGCAACCCCTGCCTCCTGGGTTCAAGTGATTCTTCTGCCTCAGTCTCCCAAGTAGCTGGGATTACATGTGCCTGCCACCGTGCCCGGCTAATTTTTGTGGTTTTTAGTAGAGACGGAATTTCTCCATCTTGGCCAGGCTGGTCTTGAACTCTTGACCTCGTGATGCACCCGCCTCAGCCTCCCAAAGTGCTGGGATTACAGGCATGAGCCACTGTGCCTGGTCCTGGCTTTATTTCTTAACTTTAGTAGTCCCATTTCTATTATGCTTATTTTTAATTTCCTCTTCATAACTCCTGAATTAATTTTTATTCTTGATCTATTTGTTTTAATGGTAAGTAGAAAGTATGGCTACAAATGTGAAGCCGTGGTATTCTAACTCATTCTCTAACTTGCTTCTTAAACTACAGGTACCTTGGCTGCAGGCTGGGGGATGAAGGGGAGGAGTCTGTAGTTTCTCTAATGGGTCAAAAGGTACTGGAACTACAGGATAAACATTGCATTTTCTTGAAGGATTCATTTTACTCAAAGTTCTAGGAGAAAGAAAAATTCTGTGTCCTTGATGATCCTAGAAGAAAAGAAAAATTCTTTTTCTTTCCTTTTTTTTTTGAAACAGGGTCTCATTCTGTTGTCCAGGCTGGATGATCATAGCTCAATGCAGGCTTGAACTCCTGGGCTCAAGTGATCCTCCTACCTCAGCCTCCCAAGTAGCTGGGACTACAGGCATGCGCCACCACACCCGGCTAATTTTTTTATTTTCATTTTTAGTAGAGATGAGGTCTCACTATGTTGCCCAGGCTAGTCTTGAACTCAAAGCAATCCTTCTACCTCGGCCTCCAAAATGCTGGGATTATAGGTGTGAGCCACTGCATCCCCCTGAGAAATTATTAATATATGGACTCAAAATGCAGTGTCAACTTTAAAAATTCACCCCAAGTGTCAAAAATTGGTAGATTCAATGTAGAGACATCTCCACCATACACCAATGAGAAAAAGAAAATCCTTCGGATGACATTTATGTCCAATAAGTAAACTGAAATGCTTCTGCCTTCTCTTTTCCTCCTCTTTAATCCCCCTTTTAAAATTAAATTCCCAGCCGGGCACTGTGGCTCACGCCTGTAATCCCAGCACTTTGGGAGGCCTGAGGCAGGCAGATCATGAAGTCAGGAGTTCAAGACCAGCCTGACCAATATGGTGAAACCCTGTCTCTACTAAAAATGTGAAAGTTAGCTGGGCGTGGTGGTGCGCATTTGTAATCCCAGCTACTCCGGAGGCTGAGGCAGGAGAAACGCTTGAACTTGGGAGGCAGAGGTTGCAGTGAGCTGAGATTGCGCCACTGCACTACAGCCTTGGCAGGCAACAGAGCGAGACTCCATCTCAAAATAAATGAATAAATTCCCATCCCTTCTTTTAGCCAACCTTTGACAAGCCTTTTTTGCTTCCCCTTGATTTGCTAAGGCACCATCCTTCCATCACAATTGTCCCATGGGGCCCAGTTTCTCATGCCTGACTGAACTCATAGACAAAAGGGGCCTTAAAACATTGACCTTTCCTTTCATTTTATGTCATGCTCAGTGTAGCAAGGGATTATGTTTTACCTGGATATTTCTCAGGAGCCTAGCACAGCGTCCTGTAGATGCACTGCAGATGTTCAATGAATGCTGAAAAAACGAATGGATGAATGAATGAACGAATGGATGGAGAGATGCTCAACATGCCAGGTCATCGTTGACTTCCTGACTGCCAAATCTAATAGCCTACTCTCAGTTCTCATCATTGCAAACTTTTCTACAACCTAACCTTCTCAACTTTCTCCTCTGTCCCTTATCCATTTCTAAAATATCCTCTCTCCCTTGGCTTTCAAAATTTAATGCTATTCTGATATCATCACAACCCTTCCAAATACTTACCTCTATACTGTTTACTGCTTCTTATTCCTTCTGCTGGCCTTAATTATGGACATCCCAGGGCTCAGGCACTGGATTAATTTCTTTATTTTCTACCTGGTTCTACCCAAATAGTTGTCACAGCTTCAACCCTCACCTCCATGCTGATAACCCCCAAATCCGTATCTCTAGCCCTGACCTCTCACCTGAGTTCCTGCCTTTTATCTCTGTCTGTCTACCACTGGAGATTTCTGCCCAGATTTCTCACCACCGCATATCCTAAACTCACCTCCTCAAATTCCTCTCTATGGAAAGTGTGTGTGTGTGTGTGTGTGTGTTTATGTGTGTGTGTGTGTGTGTATTTTACTTGCTTTTGCTACCACTGCAAACAGGTATGATAATAATAGCTACTGTGTGTCAGATACCTCATATTATTATTAGCTATTTAATCCTCAGAACAAACCTGAAAGGTAGGAATTATCTTCATTTTCATAGGAAAGGAAACTGAGGTTCAGAGAAGTTGAACAACCTGCCCTGTATCACACAGCTACTATGTGGGATTCAAATTCAAGACTATCTAGCTCCAAAGCTCGTATTCTTTCCTCCAGATCATACAACTATGAAACTTGAAAATTTGTAGCCAAATTCCTTGACAGGTGGGGGGCACCAGTGATCTCTATGAGTTTTTGGAATTTGGCATGAGCCACATCCCTCCACAGACAATGTTTGCCAAATAACGGGTGGTGATTAAACATGAAGGCTTTGGACTCAAGCAGACCGAGATCAATCCCAGTGCCGTTATTTATTTATTTATTTATTTATTTATTTATTTATTTATGAGACAGAATCTTTCTCTGTCACCAGACTGGAGTGCAATGGTGTGATCTTGGCTCACTGCAACCTCCGCCTCCCGGGTTCAAGTGATTTGATTCTCCTGCCTCAGCCTCCCTAGTAGCTGGGACTACAGGTGCACGCCACCACGCTCAGCTAATTTTTGTATTTTTAGTAGAGATGGGGTTTCACCATGTTGGCCAGGAGGGTCTTGATCTCGTGACCTCGTGATCCGTCCACCTCGGCCTCCCAAAGTACTGGGATTACAAGCTTGAGCCACTGCACCCGGCCTGCAGTGCCATTCCTTATATAAAGGGGCAGGATAGTTAGTCTGAGTTTCAGTTTACTCATCTGTAAAATGAGGACAGTAACACCTACCTCCCAGGAGTAGTGGAAAGAATAAATAAAAGAATGTATATTAATAATCAACCCCAAATGTCCATCAACTAATGAGTGGATAAATAGAACGCTATGCATCCATATGATGGAATACTATTTGGCAATAAAAAGGGGTGAATTCTGCTACATGCTACACCATGGATGAAACTTAAAAACATTATGCTAAGTGAAAGAAGCCAGACACAAAGAAAGCCATATTGTGTTCTATTTTTGTGTGAAATGCCCAGAACAGGCAAATCTGTAGAAACAGAAAGATTAGTGGTTGACTAGAGTTACTGGTCAGGGTGGAAGGGTAATTTTGGGAAGGGAATAGGGAGCGATTGCTAAAGAGAATGGAGATTCTTTTTGGGGTGACGACAGTATTCTAAATTGATTGTACTGTTGGTTGCACAACTCTGTGGATATAGTAAAAAGCATTGACTTGTATACTTTTATTTTATTTTATTTTATATGTTTATTTATTTTTTGAGATGGAGTCTTGCTCTGTCACCCAGGCTGGAGTGCAGTGGTGCGATCTAGGCTCACTGCAAGCTCCGCCTGCCAGGTTCACACCATTCTCCTGCCTCAGCCTCCTGAGTAGCTGGGACTACAGGTGCCTGCCACCATGCCTGGCTAATTTTTGTATTTTTAGTAGAGTCGGGGTTTCACCATGCTGGCCAGGCTGGTCTCAAACTCCTGACCTCAGGCGATCTGCCCACCTCGGCCTCCCAAAGTGCTGGGATTACAGGTGTGAGCCACTGTGCCCAGCTGACTTGTATATTTTAACTGAGTGAATTGTTTGGTATATAAATTATATCTCAATAAAAATGTGTTAGAAAAAGAATATATGTCAAATGCTTAGTTCTCACTGTTCTCCCTCAGTTCTCAGTGTTCTCACTGTTACTACTTTTTCCTCTTTGCCTCGTTTGTCACCAGCCACTGATTGTGGACATGTGCTCCTAGTTGCAAGTGCCCTGGCTTTCCATTAGATTAGCTTAATTAAGTGCAGGGATTTTATTTCTTCTTGTTAAACACTTGGTGGACTTGCTTTGTCTCCTTTTGAGGTGCTTAAGGGTTTCGGGGAGGTCTACCTGCCGCTCCTTATTGCTTGACCTTGGTCTTTGCCTAGGCTGTTCTGAATGTGCCCTCCTTCACTGAATCTGTCAAATAATCTTCCTCATCTACCTTTCAGACCTTCCTCAGCTCTTCATCAACAACCATTTGTTAGGTAACAACCCTAAGTGAAGCCCCCTAGGCCTCATGGGTGATACAAAGAGGTTAAACATTCAACCACTAGTCCAAAGAGTTCTTTGATTGTAGTTGGAGAAATAGCACATAGATATAAAAACGCACCTAAGATAGGGACACAGATCTGTTAAGTGTTAAGTGTGCAATTCTCACTTGGGTGCTATGAGAGTTTAAAGATGTGAGAGATCATTGGTCAAGGAAGTCTTCAAAAAGCAGTTCGGGCCAGACGTGGTGGATCATGTCTGTAATCCCAACACTTTGGGAGGCCAAGGTGGTTGGATCACTTGAGATCAGGAGTTTGAGACCAGTCTGGCCAACATGGTGAAATTCTGTCTCTACTAGAAATACAAAAATTAGCCAGGCATGGTGGCATGCGCCTATAGTCCCAGCTGCTTGGGAGTTTGAGACTGGAAAATTGCTTGAACCTGGGAGGCAGAGGTTGCAGTGAGCCAAGATCACGCCACTGCACTCCAGGCTGGGCAAGAGCAAGACTCTGTCTCAAAAACAAAAACAAACAAACAAACAAAAACAGTTCGTTCTTGGGAATGCTAAGCTTTATATTGAAAGAGGATGGAAGGCAGGTGCGGTGGCTCATGCCTGTAATCCCAGCACTTTGGGAGGCCGAGATGGGCGGATCACCTGAGGTCAGGAGTTTGAGACCAGCCTGGCCAACATGGTGAAACCCCGTTGCTACTAAAAATACAAAAATTAGCCAGGCCTGGTGGTGTGTGCCTGTAATTCCAGCTACTCGGGAGGCTGAGGCAGGAGAATCACTTGAACCCAGGAGGCGGAGGTTGCAGCGAGCCAATATTGCTCCACTGCACTCCAGCCTGGTCAATAAGAGTGAAACTCTGTCTTGAAAAAGAAAGAAAGAAAGAGGATGGAGTGTGAGCAAAAGCACAGATGTGGCTCTTCCTCTTCCTGCTCTGTATACTTATTAGTACATACTATATGCTAGACTCTGGGGATATTTGAAAAAAAAAAGCAAGATTGAGTCCTGCCCTCTAGGAGCTTACAGATGTAGTGAAGCTAGACACACAAAGAAATTACAAGAAGTCCATGCATATAGTGGAGCGAGTGAGTGAGCTATATGAGGGAGCTTGTAAGACATCGCAGAAGAAGTGATCTTTGGACTTTCGGGGCGAAGAGCAGTTTCACATCAGGAAGCGGGAAAGCAGGGTACAGTGAAGGCAAAGGCACAGGCAAGGAGGCACATGCTGTGGAGCCAGGGCAGGTGTTCGAAGATGAGTAGAGCAGAGCTGGGAGCTGAGACTGTGGAAGTGTGTTGGGTTTCATTGCAAAGATTTTGTTTTGTGTGTGTTAAACAATGTATGTTTTATACTGAGGCAATCAAAGATGTTGGGGGCACACTTTCCACTTCTCTCAGGCAGAATTGTCTAACCCTCATTCTTTCTTTCTGCTTTCTCTTAAACTCCGGCCCCCTTCCAATGCTTCCTGAAGCAAGGCTTTTTCTTGCCCGGATTGAACTCTGAATGCTGTCAGAGTCATCTCCTGAAGCTGTGCCATGCAGGTTCCCAAGAAAACCACACTTCCTTGATCCTCTTCTATCTAGCACATGCCTTACTGCGGGGTGGGGAGGGAAGCTTGAAGAGCAACCCCCGTGCAGAAGTCACTAAATTCAGAATCAAAATAATGTTGAGCTCATGGATTTTGCCTCTGGTCAAACACAACACATCTACTGCATGGCTTTCCAAATTTTATTTTAGCTCTAGCCTTTTTAAATGCAGCCACGGACTACCCCCAAAATAAATCCTTATCCTGTTCCCTGCATAAATTAGGACACTATCCATAGATTTTTTTTTCTTTCTAGGTACTGAAAGATTTAAGACATCTTTCCCCTTAAAACGTAAATCCCTTTGTAGATCACTGAAGGATTCATAGAAATGCATATAACACATTCAAATGTACTTAAGAAGCATTTTTAAATAGAATGCCATATAGATTATTTCTACAATCTACAAGCAAAATGAGATTATAGCTTCCAAACAAAAAAAGGGCAAGTTTGTTGACTGAATTCATACTCATTTATCACACTCTCCTGTATGCATTAATATCTTTAACTGGCCAGTCAATCATAAAAAATTAAATTCTCAGTAAATCTTATCGGTACTACAAAAATAATGGGATTTCTGTTTACAAGGTGTCGATTGTGTTCAGAGTCTTTGATAATGACTGCAGACAGTCAATAAACACTGAGACATTTACATGGCCAGTAGGAGCCTAACTAAACTATCTAATCTTTCAAAAGACAGTCAACACAATGAACCCTAAACCTAATCCCCTCAAATACTGGAGAGACAGTTTAGTGCTTTAAATACTACTCAACTCCAAACCCCACACTAAAAGGAACCATTAGAGGTTTTTCTTAAACTCACAGAAGCGGAACATTTTGATTTCAGTTCCATTCTCTAGTGGCAAATCTTTACCTTACCTAAGTTCAACAATATATAGGACCTGGGATTTGTGAAGGGTAACAAGTATTAGTAGTATTGACTAAAAGTGAAAGAGGAGTACTATCTGACACTTACTTAAAAATTCAAAAATGGCCTTTAAAAAAATTTCAAGAAATCAAAGCACATTACTTGCTGGTTTTGTTCATTATAATCAAGTAAACTCCAGTTCAAAACTTCTGGATAGTTGGTGCTGTATTTATTGCTGGAAGATTTTTTAAGAAGCTAAAAAAAAAAAAAGACTATTGAATGACCATTTCTTCTCTCTTAGGGCTGTATACTCAATGAAGAGAATGGTTTAAAAATTCTAAAATCCAGATAAAAGACTTTTACATAAGGGAAGCTGAAAATGCCTGTCATGAATTTAGATAGTAAATAAACTTGGGGCTTTTCAGTGGCATAGAGAGAAAGAAGGAGAATTTCAGCATGACTTGTACAAATGTGTTTTTGACTCTGGTATTTTTGTAATGTCAGTCAATAATATGAAGATGCTCGGGATGGTATTTACTAGTTAATGGCTGGAGAAACGCAGCCCTCACAACACACTCAGAAGGAATGTCTTTCCTGAGAGATTTGATTCAGGGCTACTTTGTTCCTTTCTTATACACCTCCAAGGTGTTGGGTTCTTCCTTTTTCGTATTTAAAGAGCCTGGCCAGAGACGTTCTAATTTCTCTCTCTATTCCACACCTAAGGCAAGAGTGGGAATCAGGAAAGGGAAAGGGCAGCCCCAGTACATGTGGAGCAGCTTTAATGAACCGCTTCACGCAGATGTGGTCTTGCCCTGAAAGGCGGTTAACACAATAGACTGCCAGAGATCTGCTGTTCAGTTCTCTTCAGGCTATAGAAATGGGAGATTCTTTGGTTGACCTGGCATTCTGCCCTGTCACAGAGCCCTCCTTTGTCACTGAACTCTCTTCTTTGCCATTTGCAGAAAATGGCAGGAAGTGTGTAAAAATCTGGAATCCTGGAACGGGATTTAATCCTGCCATGTTAGGAGGCCACTCTGTGTGTCTCAGGTCAGTGTTGGAGAGGACTGGAAGAAAGCTGATTGATTTTATTTTTGTGGGTGAACTCACACTGGCAAGCCCCTATGTTGTAGACACCTTCGGACATCATTAAGGCTTAGACTTGAGAATTTCAGGACTTTTGTTGTTGTTGTTGTTAGTGGGCTCACACATACTCTGTGAGCTCCAATAATCCTTCAGCTCTATTAGAATCTAAAACCCATTGATCCTCTTATGTGTTTTCTGTCAATAACTTTTTCCATGTCATTTCCCTCCTTGCCCAGCTCAAATCTGTGGTCAAATGTTTTCATCACTCACTTGAATATACCTTCAAGTTCCTTACCCCTCTCACTTTGTTGAACTATCTTGGCTAAACTACCATCTTTGTTAAATTCAACTTTTCCCTACTCCATCTCACAGTTGAACAAAAGCACACAGCTAAGCTGACCTCATTTTACATTCTTTTTTTTGAGATAGAATCTCGCTCTGTCACCCAGGGTGGAGTGCAATGGTGCGATCTTGGCTCACTGCAGCCTCCCCTTCCTGGGTTCAAGCGATTCTCCTGCCTCAGCCTCCCAAGTGGCTAGGATTACAGGCGCGTACCACCATGCCCAGCTAATTTTTGTATTTTTAGTAGACACGGGGTTTCGCCATGTTGGCCAGGCTGGTCTGAAACTCCTGACCTCAAGTGATCTGCCCACCTAAGCCTCTCAAAGTGCTGGGATTACAGGTGTGAGCCACAGCACCCGACCTCATTTTATATTCTTGATCACTCATCTCTGGTGGACCCTTAGCAATCATACTATGTTTCCCTAGCCCATTCATTTATTCATTTACTCTATTGGAAGAGAATTCTTTCATACCTTTTATTCTTTTTTTTTTTTTTTTTGAGATAGAGTCTCGCTTTTTCGTCCAAGCTGGAGTGCAGTGGTGCAATCTCGGCTCACTGCAACTTCTGCCTCCTGGGTTCAAGCAATTCTCCTGTCTCAGCCTCCCAAGTAGCTGGGACTACAGGCACACACCACCATGCCTGGCTAATTCCTTTTGTTCTTTTCTCAAAAATTCAACCACTCTTCTCCATCTTCATTGTCATGATAACCTTTCTTCCTATACACTGAGAAAGCGGAAGTGAGCAGAAGAAAACTTCCATGAGGTCCCACAACCACATCTACCCACCTACCGAAATCTGGGCTCATAGACTCTGCCTTCTCTTGTTTCCCTGGAAGAACTCTCCACGCTTTTTACAAAGACCAACACCTCCACTTACACACTAGAACCCTAACTTCTTCCCTTCCTTGCGTACAAAGTCAATGACAGTGCTGCAGGCAATCCTCCCTTCACTCCCCTGCATTGTCACTTTCCGCCTTTTCCCCAGTGCCGTATAAGCATTCTCTCATCATAAAAAAAAACTCATCTCTTGATCCCACTTTCCCTTGTAGCTTGCTACACCCCCAACCCCCATTTCTGTCTTTCCTCTTATAGCAAAATTCTGCAAAATAGTTGTATCTACTTGTTGTCTCCAATTCTCCTCTTATTTCTTCTCTTTTTACCCCCACCACCCACTGAAATTACTCTTAAAAGGCAAACATAGCAAATGTTGTGGTCTTATTTGACCTCTCAGTAGCATCTAAAACAGTGACGCCCTGCTCCTAAAGACTTCTTCCACATGGCTTCCACCACACTGCTTCTCATCTTCTTGTCAGGTTCTTTCAGTTTTCCTGGGCTCTCTGTGCCCTACGTGAGAACATGCATTCCTGTTCTCCCGCTCAGCCAGTTTATGGCCAAGCTGGTTAACACTTAGCCATCCACAATGGTGGACTGCCCCAGGGCTTACTCTTTAGAGCTCTTCCATTTTTCATCTGCACTTACTACTTTAATGATTTCATTCAGTCTCAGGGATTTAAATACTATCTATGTATTGCTTACTTCTAAATGTATGTATCTCTAGTGTGTACCACCTCCTTGTGCTCCAGACTCTATGTCCACCTTCCAACTCAACGTCTCCATTTGAATGTGTAATAAACATCTGAGCCTCTGATCTCCTTCCACTCCCATTCTGAACCTGCTCCTCCCACCATGTTCTCTTTTTCTCAGTAAGTGAACAACTCTATTCTTCCAGCTGCTTTAACAATAACAACAAAACTTGGTGTCACCCTGGATTCCTCTTTCTCTGAGACGTCACATTCTAATCCATTAGCAAATCCTGTTGGTTCTACCTTCAAAACATATTCAGAAACTGACCACCTTTCCCCATCTCCATCACTACCACCCTGGTCCAAATCCTGTTCTAGCTGGTCTCCCAGATGCGGCTACCTCTGGTAAATAGCAGACATGAGATTCAAACCCAATTATTCTTCCTATTTTGAAGACTTTGATCTTTTATGTGGGCTTTTCTGTCCCTCTGCTTCATCTTTTATGGTTGCAATTGTGGATACCTCCCTGTATCCATTCCCCCATTCTTTCTTCCTTAGACCAGATAAAGACTATCTTTCCCAACATCATGTACATGTAGGTTTGGCCATGTGACTAAGCCCTGACCAATGAGATAAAAGCAGAAGTTGCCGGATTGAATTTCCCGGAAAACCCTTATGAAAGGGGGACACACAGCTGGTCCACATCCTCTTTGTCCTTCCCCAGCCTCCTTCCTGCTGCCTGGATTGGGGGTTTGGTGGCTGGATCTACAGCAGTGTTTTTGTGTCCTGAGATGAACTTGAGAATGGAAGTCACTTGCTAAAGCTAGAAAGCAGAAAAGTAGAAGCAGTCTGGGTGTCTGATGACTTTGAGGGGCTGCCATACCAGGCTTAGACTGCCCTAGTGCTTATCTGGACTCTTTTGCATGAGAAACTTAATAATATAATTTGCGTTAAATATAAGGTATGGCTTACAAAATAATGAGACTGAGTCCATAGATTTTCACCAAAGGTAAGTTCCATTATTTTAAGACTCTAAATAAAGATTAAAGCAGTTACTACTCTCAATTCCTTCCACTGAAACGTCATCATAAGACAAATGTCTGTATAATATAAACTTTGGATCTTTATGAAGATGTAAACATTACAAACTCTTCCAAAAGAAAAGGAGAATAATGGGATTGCCCACTGTGTCAGAATTTGATTAATAAGATGTTGATGCCTTATAAATGACTTCAAAAAACGCATGGTCCTCATCTTTCCTGTTATTGAGATAAAGTTTTAAACCTCCAAATCACAAACCTACCTCCAAGGGTGTAAGTTGCAAGCCTAGTTAAGCAGAGAGAGAAACAGTTAAGTCTTATTTACCAGTGTGGAAAGCTGGTTGGGAGGTGGTTTGTACCATGTTGGGTCCCTCTTGAGATTTAGGCCATGGATCTGGGCATGATTCATCTTTAAGATGAATTCTGATTGGTGGAAAGAACATATTCGTGTTGTCTCTTTCACTTACTAGACAAGTCATTTAACCTCTGGGAGTCTTAGTATTTTTTTTTTTAAATTAATAGAATGGAAATAATACCAAAACCAGCTATTCCATAGGGCTGCTGAAATAAAATGAGGGCATATATGCAAAAGTACCTAGTTCATAGTAGTCACTCAATAAATATCTGTTCATTCATCTTGATAATATGTTACATTTTATAAATGCTTTAGAATTTTTGAAATGCTTTCACATACTGTACAAGTTATTGTCAAAATACCAAGCACTGATCAACACTTCCTCTAGGGGCTTTTGGATGTATTTTAATTGTTTTAGGATGTGACCAACTGTGTGGAGCCGAGTTAGTTGGCTTCATTATTCCCCTGCAACATTTCCTTTGCACTCGTTGATTTCCATGGCTACATGATGATTACTTCCTGAGAAACAAAGGAACACATGTGTTTGGAAGTCAAAAGGAAGCATACAGATCACCTATTGAACCATAACCCTGTAAAACATGGTATAAATGGAAACTTTTCTTTTTATCATAGTGTGTTTGAAATGAAGGAATTCACATTAGTCATTCTCTCAATTTCTACTCTACAATAGCTGTCCTTGTAAGGGGCCAGATTGTGTCAGGCCTTACAAACCAAATTAACTCCAAAAATTTTGTAAGATAAACATTTACAACATCAAAATTTCTGAGTGGTGACCAATCCAGAAAAGTGACAGTAGACAATGGGAAATTTGAAGACAAAGCATGGGTGGAGGAAGGAATAACTCACTACTCAAACATACTGGTTCCATTTTACTACATTATGTGTTATTGACTACATTATTAATTATTTACTACATTGATTAATTATTCCAGCAAACATTTATTGAAGACTTTTCCATAGGAGGTCCTATACTAAGTGCTCACTACAAAAGTAGTAACACCCAAAAGTGGGCTTCAAAGAATTCAGTTTAACTTTTTAATAAACATGTGAACATTGTGGTCACCTAGCATTTTCATGGGCAACACAAGATATTGTGTATCCATTTTATATAAACCATTTTAGAGAATAAAAGAGCAAAAAAATCCCTAATTAAAACTGTAAGTCAACATGAACTCAATAGCAAACCAGATGAGAACAGCTTATACCAATATAACCCATGAAAATAGAAGCAAAAATCCTAAACAAAATATTAGCAAACTAAATATGATCTTCTATAAGGTAGATAAAGACATCATGACTAGGTTGGGTTTGCCTCAGAAATGCAAAAGTAGGCCGGGCACGGTGGCTCACACCTGTAATCCCAGCACTTTGGGAGGCCGAGGCAGGCGGATCACCTGAGGTCTGGAGTTTGAGACCAGCCTGACCAACATGGAGAAACCCCGTCTCTACTAAAAATACAAAATTAGCCAGGTGCGGAGATTTGTAGATGCTGTTCCTTTCGTCTGGAATGCCCTTCCATCTGTCTATCTGGTAAACAGATTTCTACATATTCTTCAAGATTCAACACAGACAGCCCCCTCTTCAAAGCCACTCTAGGTCCTGAATGGTACTTCTCATAGGATGTAATTTGGATAGGACATATTTACTTTATTTTCCAACTGATCTTTTGGAAACTGATCATTGAATATCAGAGAAATATCCACATGTGTCCATTTGAAAAGATGTAGAGGAACAATCGTTTTCACCAGACCAAAAAATAGAAATTGGTTAATTAAAATAATTATCTTCAGTGGTACATAATATCTTTCCTCATCATGCCATGGCATAATACTAATGCTTCTATAAGGTTTATTACTTTCCTGGCACTCTACTGAAGACCTTCTTTTCATTACTTAATTAAATCTCCCAACAAACTTATGAGACAGGAGCTTGTCTATTATGTAGAAAAGAAAACTCCAGGTACAGAAAAGTACCCAAGGTCATATCACTAATAAGTAGCAGAGGTAGGATTTGAACCCAAGCAGTCTGACTCTAGAGTCTTTGAATCTAACTGCTACACTACACAGAAGCCTCCCTTGATTCTGAGACCTGACCACATAACTGGACCCATTTTGTTCATCACCTGGAATGGAAGGA
Source organism: Papio anubis (assembly GCF_008728515.1). NCBI lineage: Eukaryota > Metazoa > Chordata > Mammalia > Primates > Cercopithecidae > Papio > Papio anubis. Next base: position 41,036,358 of record NC_044986.1, on the reverse strand, counting down.
AAGCTACATTGTGATGTGAAATGAGGCTTTCTCATCACAGCTTCTATGGGGGCAGGTGGGGAGGGGGCAGGTTGTGGGTAATGTATTTGTGTTAAATTAGACAAGAAGCATGATAATTATTTATATGAACAGAAGTCATAATCACATTATGTTCTGATTTGACAATGTACCTCTCCCAGTCTCATAGGCAGGGGGCCTCAGTCCCTTGTCACAAGTTCTCATTCATAAACTGAAAGAGAGGCTCGGCACCTCTGGACAGGGCCAAAAAGCATGTACGTTTTAGGAGTCTCCAGGGAGCACACTGACCCTGTCTGTCCTCGATGACCCTGCTAGAGTTTTCTGAAGGGCCCTTGTATCTTTTAGTTGGTCTCTAGAAGCCCACACTGTCCCTTATCTGAGAAGTAACTGAGAGAAATCTCAAAAGGAGTTGGGGAGAAGAGGCTCCAAAGCATAAGGTGGAAACATTGCCCCAGTCTTGAAGGGAATTTGAATCCAAAATGATTACAGGCATACCTTGGAGACATTGCAGGTTTGGTTCTAGGCCACTGAAACAAAGCTAATATCACAATTAAATGAGTCACACAAATTTTTTTTGTTTCTCAGTGCATATAAAAATTATGTTTACACTATGCTCTAGCCTGTTAAGAGTGCAATAGCGTTATGTCTAAAAAACCCAATGTACATATCTTAATTAAAAAATACTTTATTGGCCGGGCACGGTGGCTCAAGCCTGTAATCCCAGCACTTTGGGAGGCGGTGAGGCCGGATCCGAGGTCAGAGGTCGAGACCATCCTGCTCAACGGTGAAACCCGTCTCTACTAAAAATGCAAAAAGGAAACTTAGCGAGGCATTGGTGGTGAGCGCCCTAGTCAGCTACTTTCGGAGGAGCTGAGACAGGAGAATGGCGTGAACCAGGGAGGCGGGAGCCCCGCAGTGAGCTGAGATCAGGCCACTGCACTCCAGCCTGGGTGACAGTGAGACTCCGTCTCAAAAAAAAAAAACTTTATTGCAGAGCCGGGCGCGATGGCTTATGCCTGTAGTCCTAGCACTTTGAGAGGCCAAGGCAGGTGGGTCACTTGAGCTTAGGAGTTTGAGACCAGCCTGGGCAACATGGTGAAACCCTGCCTCTACAAAAAATGCAAAAAAAAAAAAAAAAAAGAGCCAGGGGGAGGTGGTTGCATGCCTGTAGTCCCAGCTACTCAGGAGGCAGAGGTGGGAGGATCACCTGAGTCTGCAATGTTGTGGCTGCAGTGAGCTGTGATTGCACTCCAGCCTGGGCTACAAGATGATGAGATCTTGTCTCACAAAAAAATAAACAACTTTATTGCTTAAAAGTACTAATGATCACCTGAGACTTCAGTGAGTCATCATCTTTTTGCTGGTGAAGGGTCTTGCCTTGATGTGGATGGCTACTGACTGATCAGGGTGGTGCTCATTAAAGTTGAGGTGGCTATGGCAATTTCTTAAAATAAGACAACAGTGAAGTTTGCCACATCAATTGACTCTTCCTTTCATGAAAGGTTTCTCTGTAGCAAGTAATGCTGTTTGTTAGCATTTTATCCACACTAGAATGTCTTTCAAAATTGGAATCCATCCTCTCAAACCCTGCTACTGCTTTATCAACTAAGTTCATGCAACATTCTTTTTTTTTTTTTTGGGGGCGGAGTCTAAGCTCTGTCGCCGGGCTGGAGTGTCTTGAGATCTCAGCTCACTGCAAGCTCCGCCTCGGGTTCACACCATTCTCACCTCAGCCTCCCGAGTAGCTGGGACTGCAGAGCCCGCCACCCTAGCCAGCTAGTTTTTGTATTTTTTTAGTAGAGGAGCCCAGGGTTTTCACCATGTTGGCAGGATGGTCTCGATCTCCTGACCTCGTGATCCGCCTGTCTCAGCCTCCCAAAGTGCTGGGATTACAGGCTTGAGCCACTGCGCCCGGCTAGTTCATGCAACATTCTAAATCCTTTGTTGTCATGTCAGTGATGTTCACAGCATCTTCACCAGGGGTAGACTCCATCTCAAGAAATTACTTTCTTTGCTCATTCATAAGAAGCAGCTCCTCATCTGTTCAAGTTTGCTCATGAGATTGCAGCAGTTCACTCACATCTTCAGGGTGCACTTCCAGTTCTCTTGCTATTTCCACCACATCAACAGTTAGTTCCTCCAAACCATGAAATGGAAACTTTACCCCTACCTTGAAGGGAACTCGAATCCAAAGTTCTTGAATTCTTGAAGCCTTGAACCCCTCCAACTCATCCATGAGGGTTGGAATCAACTTCTTCCAAACTCCTGTTAATGTTGATATTTTGACTTCCTCCAAACAAATCTTAATGACATGTAGAATGGTGAATCCTTGCCAGAATGCTTTCAGCTGACTTTGCCCACATTCATTAGAAGACCTGCTATCTATGTTAGCTACAGCCTTATAAAATGTATTTCTTAAATGAAATGACTTGAAAGTGGAAATTATTCCTTGATTTATGGGCTGCAGAATGGATGTTGTGTCAGCAGGCATGAAAATAACATTCATCTCCTTGTACATCTCCATCAGAGCTCTTGGGTGACTGGTTGTATTGTCAATGATTAGTAATATTTTGAAAGGAATCTTTTTTCCTGAGCAGTAGGTCTCAACAGTGAATTTGAAATATTCAGTAAATCATGCTGTAAACAAATGTATTGTCATCCAGGCTTTGTCGTCAATTTCTAGAGTACAGGCAAAGAAGATTTAGCATAATTCTTAAGGACTGTGGGGCTTTGGGAATGATCAGTGAACACTGCTTCAACTTAAAGTCGTCAACTGCATTAGCCCCTAATAAGAGAGTCAGGCTATCTTTTGATACTTTGAAGCTAGGTATTGACCTCACCGCTGTAGCCATAAAGTCCTAGATGGCATCTTCTTTCAGTAAAAGGTTGAACATTTTTCATCTACGTTGAAAATTTGTTGTTTAGTGTAGGTGCCTTCATCAATTATCTTAGCTGGATCTTCTGGTTAAGTTATTTACTAACTACAGCTTCTCCAACAGCACTTGCTGCTTCACCTTGCACTTTTCTGCTGTGAAGACAACTTCTTTCCTTAAACCTCATGAACCAACCTCTACCAGCTTCTAACTTTTCTTCTGCTCACCCCTCTCAGCCTTCACAGAATTGAAGAGAGTTAGGGCCTTATTTTGGATTAGGCTTTGGTTTTAAGGGAATGTCATGGCTGGTTTGATCTCTCCAGAGCACTAAAATTTTCTCCATGGTAGCCATAAGGTTGTTTCTTTATCACTCATGGGTTCCCTGGAACTTTTCCTTTGCATTCACAACTTGGCTGTTTGGCACAAGAGGCTTAGCTTTCAGCCTGTCTCGGCTTTTGACGTGCCTTCCTCACTAAGCTTAATCATTTCTAGCTTTTGAGTTAAAAAGAGAGATGTGTGACTCTTCCTTTCACTTGAGCACTTAGAGGCAGACCATTGTAGGGTTACTAATTGGCCTAATTTCAATATCATGTGTCTCAGGGAATAAGGAGACTCACAGAGAGGAAGAGAGATGGGGAACTCAACTGGTAGTTGGAGCAGTCAGAACACACACAATATTTACTGATTAAGTTTGACGCAGTATGTGATACCACAGAACAATCACAGTAGTAACATCAAAGATCATGGATTACAGATAACCACAGAAAATATTATAATAATGAAAAAGTTTGAAATATTGCAAGATTTACCAAAATGTTATGCAGAGAGGCTAAGTGAGCACATGATGTTGGAAAAATGTGCCAATATACTTGCTTGACACAGGGTTGCCATAACCTTCAATTTATTTAAAAAAATGCAATGTCTGTGAAGTGCAATAAAGCAAGGTATGCCTGTCTGTTAGGCTGTTCTTGTGTTGCTATGAAGAAATACCTGAGTCTGGTCATGGTGGCTCATGCCTGTAATCCCAGCACTTTGGGAGGCTGAGGCAGGCGAATCATTAGGTCAGGAGTTCAAGACCAGCCTGGCCAACATGGTGAAACCCTGTCCCTACTAAAAATACAAAAAATTAGCTGGGCATGGTGGCGGGCGCCTGTAATCCCAGCTACTTGGGAGGCTAAGGGAGAATTGTTTGAACCTGGGAGGTGGAGGTTGCAATGAGCCGAGATTGCCTCACTGCACTCCAGCCTAGGTGACAGTGCAAGACTCTGCCTTAGAAAGAAAGAAAGAAAAGAAAGAAAAGAAAGAAAGAAAGAAAAGGAAGGAAGGAAGGAAGGAAGGAACCTGAAATTTGGGTGTGGTGGCTCATGCCTGTAATTCCAACGCTTTGGGAGGCCGAGACAGGCAGATCACTTGAGGTCAGGAGTTTGAGACCAGTCTGGCCAACAGGGCGAAACCCCATCTCTACTAAAAATACAAAAATTTGCTGGGCATGGTGGCAGGTTCCTGTAATTTCAGCTACTTGGGATTCTGAGGCACAAGAATTGCCTGAACCTGAAAGGTGGAGTTGCAGTGAGCTGAGATCATGCCACTGCATGCACTCCAGCCTGGGTGGCTGAGTGAGACTCTGTCTCAATAAAATAAAATAAAATAAAATAAAATAAAATAAAATAAAATAAAATAAAATACTGAGGCTGGGTAATGCATAAAGTAAAGAGGTTTAATTGGTTCATGGTTTTGCAGGCTGTACAGGAAGCATGGCAGCATGGCGGGACGTCTGCTCAGCTTGTTGGGAGGCCTCAGGACGCTTGCAATCAGAAGGTGACGGGGAAGAAGGCATCTCACAGGGTGGGAGCAGGAGCAAGTCCAGGAGGTGCCACACACTTTTACAAAACCAGATCTCATCAGAACTTACTCACTATGGTGAGAACAGCACCAGGCCATGAGAGATCTGTCCCCGTGACCCAAACACCTCCCACCAGGCCCCACCTTGAACAGTGGGGATTACATTTCCACCTGAGATTTGGGTGGGGACAAACATCCAAACTATATCAGCCTGTATTTGCAATCCCTCCAAAACCTGTTATTGCACATATATTTAAAAATAAAGTTCAGAACAAAATATTTCCTGAGGTTATACTCAGTTAATGAAGACAATTAGGTTTGCAATTAGCTAACTCCTACTTAAATATATTTAACATCACTTACAGAAGAAAAGAACCCCAAACACATACAAATAAATCAGATTAGGCTTTGTCTTTTGATTAATGTTTTTTTCACCGAACAGGAAAATACTCATTAACAAAAGTTTCGAGAACAATAAAGCAACTGGAGGTTATTAATATGAAAATATTGTCGATTGTTCCTCCCGTAGAAATCTCCCTGGACAGCCCACTTCCTGAAAAATGACTCAGCAAAAGCTCCCAGAGAAGAGTTGTTCATACTTCAGACAATTGTTCAGGCCGGAGCTTATTTCTTATCTATAAAGTCCCCTTGTGATGGATGAATCATGTTTCTTTTCATTTATGGGCTTTGAATGCAAACTATTTCTTAATGTCAACAAATGGCTTCAGTATTTAAAGCAAAATATTTCCGTTTGTTTAGTACTATTTCCTATTTTATGCCTGAAACTGTGTTTTTGAAGGAATTGTTTGGTTTCAAAAGAGGGAAAAGGGAATGATTGTTTAAAAGAATGTGTGCAAAGGGGCGTGCCTTTGTCATGGGCAGCCTTTGAGACCTGCCTGGAGTCAGAGGGGGCGTGTGGTAGGTAGCATGGCCCGAAGAAGCTGGTGTCATGAATTCTGCCTATACAAGTTCCGGTTTCCTGTGGGAGAAAAGGGTATTTGGCAGCTTGATAATAGGTCTTCAAGTATGTCTTTAAATTCTCTATTCGCTGAAGAGATGCAAACTAGGTGAATGGAAGAGAAATGACGCATAGAACAGTTGCTAAAGATACTAGAGAGAAGAAGAGAGCAAGATCTTCAGTGATTTCTTTTCTGGTTTTTTTTTTTTTTTTTTTTTTTGAGATGGAGTTTCCCTCTTGTCACCCAGGCTGGAGTGCAGCGGCGTGACCTCAGCTCACTGAAACCTCCAGCTCCCGGGTTCAAACGATTCTCCTGCCTCAGTCTCCCGAGTAGCTGGGACTACAGGCACGCGCCACCATGCCCAGCTAATTTTTTGTATTTTCAGTAGAGACGGGGTTTCACCATGTTGGCCAGGATGGTCTCTATCTCTTAACCTCGTGATCCGCCCACCTCGGCCTCCCAGAGTGCTGGGATTACAGGCTTGAGCCACCATGCCTGGCCGATCTTTAGTGATTTCTAATGACATTTTACAATTGTCAATATAAAAAAACAAAATGAAAACGTACAAGAGCATAAGACTGTTTCAATGACGTATGTGCCAAAAACTGACCACTAGGTAGCACCATAATCTAGCTCTAGTACTCTAGCACTGTGTTGATTCTGTATTGGCCAGGATGCAAACATTTTAAGATTTTTGCCTGAGAAAAGACCAACAAAAGCAGCTGTAAATTATTCAATCAGAAGACCCTAACATAACAAACTGAAGAGGTATAAGGTTCACCAGGTATTTATTTGGTGAAGTTTCTACTATAGCAATTATTTTTATTCAGAACACAGAGAAACGAACATTATAGATGGAAGAGATTTTGAGCCTTCTCTTAAAAAAACACCTAGATTTGCATGAAGATAAAGAAGAAGAATAATTATAGTTAATTAAAACAATTAGTCTAGAATTTTCTTGTCGAATTAGAAAAACGCCAGTTTAATGAAGTAGTAAACATTACTCATACTTGTTTTGATTAATCACTGTCTTTATCATTCCTACTTAAGTCTTCCATTCACTCGGCAATCATTCAGTACATGCCCACTACGTCCCTAACATCGTCTAGGTGCCTTGAATCTAAAGAAGCATGAGGCACATGCCTTGCCTTTGCATAACACATGGCCCAGCAAGGTAGATAAATATATAACAAAACAACAATATTAAGGGATAAGAACTTCAGTAAAGACATGTTCAAAAGATTTATGGGAGATAGCAGCAAATTACAAAACAAGTGGCGTTTGAACAAAGTCTTGAAAGATGATAGTAATAACTGACACTTATTGATGCTCATCATATGTCAAACCCTCTCCTAAATACTTTACCTAACAAATGCTTAGAAGTCATGTAATCATCACAACCACTATTTGAGGAAGGTGACGCTATATTATCCCTATGTTAGAGACAGGAAAACTAGTTTGGGAAATGTATTCTAGATAAAGGAAGTAACATGTATAAAGGCTTAGAGATATATAAAACCATGGCATGTTCCAAGGAGCAGGTGGATTAGACCAGTAGTAACATTCTAATATTCATAGAAATGCCATGACCTCTAGGATTTTATAAACAGAAAAATGGGGTAAGTCATATCAGAGATTTTGAATAGATTTTTTAAAACTATGTTTTAACTAAAAAAATTTAATTTTTAATTTATTTTTAAAAAGTCTTTTGTAGAGATGGGGTCTAGCCATGTTGCCCACGCCAGTCTTGAACTCCTGGCCTCAAGTGATCCTTCTGCCTGGCCCCACAAAGTGCTGAGATTACAGGCGTGAGTCACTGTGCCCAGCCACCTCTTTTCCTATTACTAAGAAATTTTATTCTTTAAAGAACAGTAGGAATATAGTTTACTGAGAAATCACAGATCCATTGAAAGATCAAACCATTTTTGTAATGAAATGTTATATCCTGAATTTTTAAAAGATGATATAGAAAACATATAATGGCTCTGTAGAATCACGATTTTTTAATGCCATAGATTTTTCTTAAAATACTAACTTTCTGGCCGGGCGTGGTGGCTCATGCGTGTAATCCCAGCACTTTGGGAGGCTGAGGAGGGTGGATCACCTGAGGTGAGGAGGGCGGATTACCTGAGGTCAGGAGTTCAAGACCAGCCTGGCCAACATGGAGAAACCCCACCTCTACTACAAATAAAAAAATTAGCTGGGTGTGGTGGTAGGTGCCTGTAATTCCAGCTACTCCAGAGCCTGAGGCAGGAGAATCACTTGAACCCAGGAGGCCCAGGTTGTAATGAGCTGAGGTCATGCCACTGCACTCCAGTCTGGGTGACAAGAACGAAACTCCGTCTCAAAACACAAAACAAAAAACAAAAAACTAACTTTCTAATAATGAACTGTATTACTATAAGTCTGCTGAAAATAACAATGCTATAGTTTTAGAGCTTAACTGAATATCTTGAAAGATTTCCTAATGTTGAAATACTACTACTGATATAATGAAAACAACTTTTAACTATTTTATTTTAGATAGCATTTGCAAGACAAACTGTGATATTATAATTAAATATTTATTGGTTGCTCTTTACTTACAAACCACTGTGTTCCTGTGTCCAGATTATTGTTGAACAAATATTTACCAAACACCTATGTTGTGCCAGCCATGGTGTTAGCTTCTGTAGCAGCAAAACAACAATAAGGGCCCAAGTCTCTGCTTACTTTTCTGTCTCCACACTTGTCTCAGGCAAGCAGCCCCATGCTCACCACCCTGGCCATACTTTGACTTCCCTAGCCATGTCCTCTCTCCACATTAGCGGTTCCTCTTCGCACCAACTTCTTTGCATATGACTTGGCTATGAGTTTTTCCACCACCCTGGAATATCCAAATGGTATCCACTCTCCAATTCACAGTTCCAATGATCCCTCCTCTGGATACTCTTATTCTCTTCTGAGCCCCTCTGTTTTTAAAAAATCATGGTAACCATTTTTCAGTGTACAGACCAGTAGTGTTAAGGATATTCACATTGTCATGCAACAGATCTCCAGAACATATTCATCTTGCAAAACAGAAACTCTACATCCATTAAACAACTCCCCATCTCCCCCTTACCCTCACCCCTGGAAACCACCATTCCACTTTTTGTTTCTATGAATTTGGCTATTTTAGATTCCTCATGTAAGTGGAACGATACAGTATTTTTCTTTTTGTGACTACCTTATTTCACTTAGCATAATGTCCTCAAGGTTCTTCCATGTTGTAGCATGTGACAGGATTTCCTTTCTTTTTAAGGCTGAATCGTATTCTATTGCATGTTTATACCACATTTCGCTGATGCATTCATGCGTTGGTGAGTGCTTGGGTTGCTTTTCCTGGCATTTTCAATCCCTTCTTTTCTAGCACTCACCTCTTACCTTCATGTATGAAATCTATTTTTTTCTTTTCTTATCTATGTGTTTCTTCATTTTTTAAAATCTATCTATTCATCCATCCATCCATCTGTCCGCCCGTCTGTCCATCCATCCATCTGTCCATCCAACAAATATTTATTGTCTCCTATGTCCAGGCACAGTTCTAGGCACTGGAGATAATATCGGTGAACAAAACAGAAAAAAATTCCCTGTGCTCATTAATCTGCATTCTTATAGAAGAGACAGATAATAAACAAGTGAAGTGTACAGTGTGTCCAAAGACAGAAAGTCCTATGGGACAGAAACAAAGCAGAGGGAGTGAGGTAGGGATAGAGAGTCCCAGCTCAAGGTTAAAATGCTGGATTTTATTTTTAGCAAAGCTGTCATTGAGTAGGTGATTTTTGAAGGAGTGAGCCAAGTGAATATCAGAGGCGAAAGCATTTCAGAAAGGGGGGAGAGCAGGAGCATAAGCCCTGAGGTGGAGCATGCCTGGCAAAGCGTGAGGAACACTGAGGTCTGTGCAACTGGAGTGGAATGAGACACAGGTAAGGAGCACAAAATGAGGTCAGGGCAGTCCAGGGCAGAGGGAGAGGCAGAATGTGGAGGGCTTGTAGATTATTTTAAAAGCAGGATATGTTGTCTGATTCATAATGATATTATTTGAAAGAATATTATTTGAATGAATAAGTAACAGTCTCCTATGAATGCACTACGTGTAAACCATGTCTATAGGACTAATGTGCCTATGATGCATTCCATGGCCCACACAGTATTTTTTTAAATATTAAACTTGGCTGCGTGTGGTGGCTGGCACCTGTAATCCCTCACTTTGGTAGGCTGAGGTGGGCAGATCGCTTGAACTCAGGAGTTCAAGACCAGCCTGGGCAACATGGAGGAACCCTACCTCTACAAAAAAATACAAAAATTAGCCAGGCATGGTGGCATATTCCTGTGGTTTCAGCTACTCAGGAGGCTAAGGTGGGAGGATGGCTTGAGCCCAGGAGGTGGAGGTTGCAGTGAGCCGAGATGGCACCACTGCACTGCAGCCTGGGCGACAGAGTGAGACTCTGTTGCAAAAAAAAAAAAAAAAAAATTCCCCATGTTGAGTATTATGGAAAGGAAGTGAGAAATACCTGTGTCCACCCTGGGCAGCATTTCTGTCTTTCAGCTTACACTATCAGATTTGTATAAGGCAGAGTGTTGGAGGGGACAGGCAAGTGATATCTTGTGGCAAATAAAAAGCTGCTGCTATCTGTGGCATCACCTCTGACCCTTAAAGCCAGAAGATCCCCCCGCAGACCAAATGATTCCAGAAAAGCAAGTTGCAAGAGCTAAAGGTCATTCCAGGCTCAGGGGTTCCCACGCCTTTGTTACTCCTGATTTTCCTGGATTTTTGTTCATCTTCTAGGCCCCCAATTCAACGCTGACCTCTGGCTCCACTGGATTTGGGAACTCTCATTCTGCCTTTCCGAAATCTTGGACCGTATCATTTCTTAATGTTTTATGACTCTGTTAGCACTTTCAGCTATGGCCTATCAGCTCCCCAAATCGTAGTCAGTAGCATATAACATTCCTAGATATTTGATGTATTTTGCTGCTTTTGTATATGGTATCGATTTTGTATTTCATTTCCGAATTGTGACTAACATATAGATGAGCATTTTTTGGTCTACAGTGCTTGCTAGATTCACTCATTTATTCTGTTTGTTGATCTCTCTAGATTTTCTATGTATACAATCATATATTCAGCAAATATCAATTTTTCTTCTTTCTTACCAATCTTTACATCTTTTATTGCCCTATCTTGACTTATTACACTGGCTACATTTCCAGGACAATTTTGAATGGAGCTAGTGATTGTTGTTTTCCTGAGATGAGGTGGTCAACTTTTGGCATTTAGTCAGCAAACAAGATATTACTGTTTTGTTTGTTTGTTTGTTTGTTTTAAAGAGTCTCACTCTGTCACCCAGGCTGAAGTGCAGTGGTGCCATCTTGGCTCACTGCAACCTCTGCCTCGTGGGCTCAAGTGATTTTCTTGCCTCAGCCTCCTGAGTAGTTGAGACTACAGACTTGTGCTACCACACCTGGCTAATTTTTGTATTTTTAGTAGAGACAGGGTTTCACTATGTTGGCCAGGCTGGCCTTGAACTCCTGACCTCAGGTAATCTGCCAGCCTCAGCCTCCAGGGTGCTAGGATTACAGGCGTGAGCCACCATGCCCAGCCTGTTTTGTTTTTGTTTTTGTTTTTGTTTTAATAGACTTCTATTTCTAGGTTGCTGAGAGTGTGTGTGTGTGTGTGTGTGTTTACTTTTTGTTTTTTTGTGGACCTTTCAAAATGCACAGGAAGGAGTGGGGTAGGGATGGGAGGGAAAACTCCAACTCCACCAAGACTCTGAGCAGGATTAAACACCAGGTGATATTTACCAGGGATGGGTCACTTTCATCTGGTATTCTTCTTCTACTGATATAGGAGTTAAGAAGAAATTATTTAGGCAGATAGAGTAAGGAAGTCCTCCATAAGCTTTTCCTTTTAATGAAAAGCAACCCCCAAATCATTTTCTTTTCTAACAAAGAGGAGCCTGTAAAATCGAGTTGCAGACATAGAAAGGCAGGCTAGAAGCTTGCATGGGTGAATGCTGGCAGCTGTGCCAATAGGGAAAGGCCACCTGGACTAGGCATGTTCAAAATGACTACTCCATCTTCCCTTTTCCTTTCCACCCACATGTGCCATAGGGAGCAGACAACATGGGGCTGGCCAAGTGGAAAGCCCATTTGCACAATAAGATTAGGGTGGGGTGGCCAGCTTCTTCATGCACTATGTAAATGTCACAACTGGTCCAGCCTATCTGTGCGCCTTACGCAAATCAGACATCACCCCCTCGAGCCTGTCTATAAAATCTGATGCACTCCCCACAGGCTGCAAGTCCCATTTAGACGCCCCTCTCTCTCGCAGGAGAGAAAGCTGTTCTCCTTTCTCTTTCTTTTGCCTATTAAGCCTCTGCTCTTAACCTCACTTCACATGTGTCCATGTCCTTGATTTCCTTGGCATGAGGCAACGAACCTCAGACAACAAGGCCAGACAACAACTCCACTTCACTACCTTCTGGGGCACCCCTGCCTTGTCCCTAGTTTCCCAGATATGTTTCCTAGAGACTGTGAATTGTAGAGGGGGTTTCTGTGCCAATGATACACATGAACATGTCAGAAGCATTTGAACCAGTGTGACTCCATCTTGAATAAAGTCTGGGTTAAATGAGGCTGATACCTACTGGGCTGCATTCCCAGGTAGGCATTCTAAGTCACAGGATGAGATAGGAAGTTGGCACAAGACACAGGTCACAAAGACCTTGCTGATAAAACAGACTGGTGAAAAAGCCAGCCAAATCCCACCAAAACCAAGATGGTGATGAGAGTGACTTCCGGTCATCCTCACTGCTCATTATAATGCTTTAGCATGCTAAAAGACACTGGCACCAGCACCATGACAATTTACAAATGCCATGGCAATGTCAGGAAGTTACCCTATATGGTCTAAAAAGGGGAGGAACCCCAATTCTGGGAATCGCTCAGCCCTTTCCCGGAAATCTCATGAATAATCCACCCCTTGTTTAGCATATAATCACGAAATATCAATAAGTATAAGCAGCTGAGCACCCATGCCACTGCTCTGCCTATGGAGTAGTCATTCTTTATTCCTTTATTTGCTTTATAAATTTTCTTTCACTTTATGGATTCGCCTCAAATTCCTTCTTGTGTGAGATCCAAGAACCCTCTCTTGGGAGCCCTTTCTTGTAACAAACATAATGCTTCCCACTAGTGGTTCCAGTACAGAGCAAGGAGCCTGGGAGTCTAGTCTTGGTGATGGAGTGAGAAAGGTGAGCGACTGATGCCGTTTTATTTGCAGAATAAACTTACTTTAAAAAAAAAAGGTTGATTTCCAGTTCTAGAGGGACAGGGGTTCCTAGCAGGCCAATGGGACAGAGACTCAGTTATAGAGAAAAAAGAAAACGGCCTAGAAAAGGGCCCCAAGGAACAGGACTATATCAACTTCACACATGGCTTGATGGTGCGTCCCAAAGATCAGCCTGGGCACTACTGGCATTTCAGGCTGGATAATTCGTGTGTGTGTGTGTGTGTGTGTGTGTGTGTGTGTGTGTGTTGCAGGCCAGGTGGGGGTTTGTGCTGTGCATTGTAGGTTGTTTAGCAGTATCCCTGGCCCATTCCCACTAGATATCAGTAGCACTACCCACCTCCCATGGTGACAATCAAATATGTAACCAGACATTTCCCTCGAGCAGGGCACCCGCAAGATCACCCAGTTGAGAACCACTAGCCTAGGGTCACTTAAACTTCTCTTGTTAGTGGTCAGACTTAATTCTAGGAAGTAGTCAAAGAGTTTGAGCTGCAGCTGGGAAGAGAGGTTAAGGGTCCAGACTGGGAACATTCCAGTCACACACGCCATTCTTTTTTATGGACATCTTGGAATATGGCTGTTTCAAAACTTTCCACTTCCTCCTTTTATTTTCCTCATTTGATGAATTTGTTGTCAGCACTATGAGACGGGGGAGGTTGTTTTCTCTCTTACTTTTGGGAGGAGAGCCTCTCTTGTTCATTTAATCGTGCAAACTTCCGGCAGGAAATGGCACTCAAGGAAAGTTTTGAATAAAAGGAAGATGCTGGTTTAGTCAGTGGAAACAGGAAGTTGTTGCCCTTGTCTCAAACGGTATAGAAGAAAGTAAGAGGCAGAGAGAAACTGCACTTAGCAGGACTGGGAGGAGCAGAAGACAGTGGGGTGGGAGTAGAGGGAGGGTGGGGAGAGCTGAGGAGCAGAGGGAGGCAACCGGGCCACCAGGACAGAAGACCTTGAATCTCCAGGCTGAGCTGGCTGTACCGGAAGAGGATGAATGTGCTGTGTAGGAGGAGTGGGGTCATGCAGTGACAGTAAGTCAAAGCTATAGTGGTTTGTTAATTAAACTACTTTAGGGTATAGTATTCTTCTATACTATATTCTATTTTTTTTTTCTTTTTTGAGATGGAGTCTCGCTCTGTTACTCAGGCTGGAGTGCAATGGCATGATCTCGGCTCACTGCAACCTCCACCTGCCTGGTTCAAGCAGTTCTCTTGCCTCAGCCTCCCGAAGAACTGGGACTACAGCCGTGTGCCACCATGCCCAGCTAATTTTTGTATTTTTAGTAGAGACGGGGTTTCACCATACTGGCCAGGCTGGTCTCGAACTCTTGACCTCAGGTGATCCGCCTGCCTCGGCCTCCCAAAGTGCTGGGACTACAGGCGTGACCCACTGCGCCCAGCCTATTCTATTTAAATTAATACATTTTCTCTCCAATATTAAGAGCATATGCCTACATTGTAAAATCTCCTTGAATAAAGAGAGAGAGAGAGAGAAAGCAAATGTGGCAAAATATTAACAGTTGGTGAATCAGATGAAGGGTATATTTTTGTTCAGTTTATATTCTTCTTGTAATTCTTCTATAAGTTTGAAAATTTTCAAAATTAAAATTTGTGCTGTGTGGAGAGAAGAATGAATTTTTAAAACCATAGGATATTTAGAACTGGATCAGTCATCACAGATGTATGTGTTCATGAATATGTGGCCTTATTTATGAATTTTTTTCTCTTCAGTGTAATATAGTGATGCTGATGGCTCTCTTAAGAGTGATAGCTCATCATGTATTTATGTATTTTCAGGTCCTGACAAATACAATCTAGAATTGTCAGAGTTTTGCATAATTTGCACCATTTCCTTACAAGGCAGAGGTAACTCAGCTTGTAGCTTTCACTATCATTCATTCATTGGATAAGCATTTCTTCAGTATCTACTATAACTGTATACAAGGTGTATACTCTCTTTTTTTGAGACGGAGTTTTGCTCTTGTCGCCCAGACAGGAATGCAGTGGTGCAATCTTGGCTCACTGCAACCTCCGCCTCCCAGGTTCAAGCGATTCGCCTGTCTCAGGCTCCGGAGTAGCTGGAATTACAGGCGCCCGCCACCACAGCCGGCTAATTTTTAAATTTTTAGTAGAGATGGGGTTTCACTATGTTGGCCAGGCCTGTCGTGAACTCCCGACCTCAGGTGATCCACCCGCCTCAGCCTCCCAAAGTGCTGGGATTATAGGTGTGAGCCACCGCGCCCGGCCTACAAGGTGTACACTCTTAAGCATTATGGGGAATACAAATATGAATCAGATAGACATTCAGCACACGTATAATCTTATAATTTGGTATAAGTTTAAAACCTTGCACATAAAGAACTTCTTTTTTTTTTTTTTGGCTGGAGTGCAGTGGCCTGATCTTGGCTCACTGCAACCTGTACCTCCCGGGCTCAAGTGATTCTTGGGCTTCAGATTCCCAAGTAGCTGGGACTACAGGCATGTGCCACCTTGCCCAGCTATTTTTTGTATTTTTAGTTGGCCAGGCTAGTCTCGAACTCCTGGCCTCAAGTGATCCACCCGCCTCGGATTCCCAAAGTGGTGGGATTACAGGTGTGAACCACCATGCCCGGCCAAGAACTTTAAGATAGATTGAAAATTATTATTTTTGTCAAGTCTCAAAGGACTTACTCATCTTATTGGGAAATGGTGTGAGGCATATTCGTGCTGCATTTGTTCCGTCCTGCCATGGAGCAAAACTAGGGCTGAGGGTTGGGGGCTATTGGTGGGGTTGAAGTGAGGAATGCTGCATTGGTTTGCCATTGCTCTATAACCCATCAGTTTGTGGCTGAAAACAACAGTCAGTTAGTATTGCTCTTGTGTCTGTGGTTGAGTTGCGGCTTGGTTCATCAGCATGGGTTTGGATGGGCAGTTCTCTTTCAGGCTACTGCAGCTAGATGAAAATATATACCTTCCCCTGAAGGTCTGTGGACCCGTGGGGATTATTCTATTTCACGTAGCTCTCAGGGATTGCTTTTCTTAGGTGATGGCAGAGGTGCAAGAGGACAAACAGAAATATGCCTTAGAGGCTTTAGAAAGTCTAGGCTCAGAACTCACATGCTGTTATTTTAGCTTATGTATCACTGGCCAGCAGAAGTCACATGGCTGAGCCCAAAGCCACGGGACAGGGACAAATTAGTGTGCCCACAGTGAGGTACTGGCAAGGGCATGGATGCAGGCAGGGGTGACAAACTGATGCAATCTATGACAAATGCCACAGATTGTAGTTATAGCATGCTTTGAATACTACATTTTTAAGAGAACAAACTTCAATTTTTTGTCAGAGCTTTTAAAAAAGTCTGATAAAAACTAAAAAAAAAAAAAAGCTTCATATGGAAGAATGTCACTACTCATTCCTTTAAGTATTGTCTTTCTTGTATTAAGCAAGAAAGCTGAGCTTAAACTGAATTGAAGAAGATCAAGTGCAAGTGGTGATGGGAAATGGGAAATACACGCCCATTAGTTCTTCAGGCCTACTTGGGGCTGGCTGTAGGGCACGTTTTCCTTTGCTACTTTGGGCCTCTGGTTCATGCACTCTTTCTTCCTCTCAGTGGCAGCTAGCCTTCTTAAAACCCTGACATCTTCATTCTCTTTCTTCCTCTCCATCAAAACCTACTCTGCAGAAGGGATCTAGCAAACTCATTCACAGTGAGGCATAAGGAACTGAAAAGGAGTAAGATCTAAATGCCTCCAGCAGCATTTGTATTTGAACAAGAGATAAAAGAACTAATGGCTCTATCGCTAATGGAGGAAACTGACACTGCAGAACAGAGAAGCAAAGGAGATAGACAGGGCACCAAGGAATTAGCCTAGTGACCTCAAAATCACATCCCATAACACATTTCATTTTTCCTGGGCAAATTACCTCCTTGGGTTTGTGGTCAAGGGCATAGTTGCAGTAACAACTAGAAATGTAGCTTTGGTTATGTATTTAGCATAAATAATATTAATATATATGCCTTGTCAAATCACATGCATTTAGTAAACTTATATAGTGTAATGACTCTAATTCCTACATACAGTTATTGTCTTTGAGAAACAAGTGAATAAATATAGCCGGCACTAGGCAGGAACTTTCCGAACTGTGTCAAGGTTAATAATAAGTAAAATGTTATAAGTGGAGACAGGACAGCAACAGCTGTGCAACATTTTTGGAAGCAAAGACTTTGATAGCATGAAGTCAGACAGTGAGCTTGTTTTTGTTGCTCCTTTGGGTAAACAGAGAATCCTTCTAATAATTATAAGGAAAACGACATTTATTTTTATAAATTACAACAGTTTTTCACTCAATATCTGATGTCTGCAGCTGGGAAATCAGGAGCTTGTGGAACGATGTTGGAAGAAGAAACAGATCAAACCTATGAGAATGTCCTGGCTGAGATTCAGTCTTTCGAGCTGCCTGTTGAAGCTACTTTAAGGTAGGGCACCACTGCGTTTTATTGTGTCTTCTCTAGCGGTGGTAAGGTGGTCCTTTTCCTTGCTTTTTATACTTCTTTATAAGAGTAAAAAATATTTTTGCAAAACAGTTACAGTTCTGTATGTACTTAATCTCAAAGTTTTCTTATCCTTAGAGAAATTACAGGACATAATTAATCCATTTTATTTTCCATGTTTCCTAACTCATCACCGTAAGATTAAAAACTATGACTTTCAAATGATCAAAAAGGACCTCAATTACCTCCAAATAAATGTATATGAGGTTTCAATTGTTTTCTTTAACGTATCACTTAGTGAAAAACATCCAGAACAATTAGACATATCAATGAAGCCAATTTACATTTGGGTGGATATGAGTTGTAGGAAAAAATGTGGACCATTTATTTGTATTTTAGCTGCTTTCTTGAGTGTTTGGTGACCGCTCATGTATTATTTTGTTTCCATATAAGGTTTATTTATTTTTTCTTTTTAACATCTTCTTGGATACCAACATATAAGGTTTAAAAATAGCTTATTTGGTAATGTGGGTATTAATTTGCACAGTTCAAGAACAGGATTAAAATGAAAAACTATATGTCATTGTGTTCAAAGGGCAGCTTTTAAAATTTAATTCTTTAATTCTCTATGTCTGCCTGTCTCTGACACCTATCAGTGTGGGAACAAGATATTCATCACTGAATTTGATAGTGACAGTCAATAAATATTTGTTGACTAATATTTGTAGATTAAGGGGAAGGATGTGTGTGTGTGTGTGTGTGTGTATGACCTCTTCATTCTCAGAAAGGCCCCAGGGCCAAGTGCTTCTAAATCCACTAAAGTTTAAACCTGAATAAATTTCTCCCAGCTATTTAAATCTTATTTTGCATTAAACATAATTTGAATGTCTTCAAAGCTCTTAGGGTGGTGTTCGGGACATGGTAAACAATTGAGATTTGTTGGTTGATTCTTGGATTATCAATGTGTAGGTATAGTTGCAAAATAATTAAACTCCATTATAACTATTATATATACCTTCATCCTATCTGAGCTTCATAAATATTCTGTGAAAAAGGGCTGGTAATTTTCAGTGGTAGAAACCAGAGCTTTGTAGCAATGGAAAACTCAATAATTTTCTCCATACGGAGCATACTTTGAATTGTTCTATTGCCTTCTAAAACTTGTGTATCCGCCTGGTGGCTAGGTAGGTGGTCAAGTGCTAGGTGCTAGGTAGTTAAGTGCTAGGTGCTAGGTGGCTAAGTCTAAGTGAAAACAAGAGAAAGGGTGAAGGGAGCCTAGATGTGTTTATGGCCTCTACTCCCATTGCTGCTTCAGAGCCCTTGGTGTTCAACTTGTAACCCCTTCTACCTCTCCCTGGTCTCACAACCCTGGCCAACATCTACAGACTTTGTCTGTCCTTAGAACTATCCTGTCAGCTAGTCTGTCTCTGGTGTTGGACTTGACTTCCTTTCTTGGTGCTTGGATCTTTTTTATCTTCTCTTCTTAGGACAAATATCCGTGGTACCAATCTTGTACCTGGTCTTTCTACAGCAAAAAATCATTTAGATTTGGCAGCCACAGCACTCTCTCAGCATCACCCTCAAGGGCAGAGCCTGCATAGATATGTTCTCCAGGTGCTACCTTGTCACCACCATGCAGTGGGCCTAAAATACCAATTGTTAGCTTAATGTTTGGGTATTAAAAAAGGGTGAGAACACTCCTTTCCAAAGGTACTGTTAAAACACACTGATGTTATTTTGGGGTGTAGAGTGAAGTTACAAGCCCCTAACAAGACTTTATCTGGGACAGTATTCAACAAAAAGCTTTCCTAATTTTCTAAACTGTTCCTCTAATAAGTTGATTAGATGAAGACTTCTTAGATTGGCGTTTGATGCCTTTCCATACATATGTGCGTGTGTCACCGACTTTCTATTGCAACTGTGCTTCAGGAACACATCAGCTCATATGGCCAAATATGAGGGTTGAAAAATAATGACGTGACTCTCATTTCAGTCAAACTAGACTCTGCTATTTGACAATATGCTTCCTAGAGCTTAGGGTTCCTTTCCCCTGTTATTCACTCTTCCTTCTGCCTGCTAAAATCCAACGTATCTTGCAAGGCATAGCTCTAATGCTCTTTCTAGCGCTATTTACCTAGCTGCTAGGTGCCGGGCACTGTGGAAACTTCTATAAAGGTTACTAAGATGTAAGTAAGACACAGGCCCTGCCCTCAGGAATCTTTAGCCTGAAATGGTTATAACACAATGCACACACATAAACACACACACACAAGCCAGAATAAATGCTCTGGATTCTTTGAAGCCTCTCCTATCTAGATGTGAATATTCCATTGCGAATCCCCATCTAGATGTGAATATTCCATTGTGGAAGCCCCTAAGAATGTGATTCGTATGAGCTCATGGGCTAATGGTGAAGAAAATACTTACCTTTCTAATAAAAATGAAAAGGGGCAGTCCAGCAAGAATGTCATCATTTCAGCAAAGAAGAGAAGGAGGAGGAAGGATTTTAAAATGTCAAGCTCTGGCTGCTTGCAGTGGCTCAATCCCAGCACTTTGGGAGGCTGAGGTGGGAGATCGCTTGAGGCCAGCTGAAGACTAGCCAAAGCAACATGGTGAGACCCTGTCCCTATAAAACACTTTTTAAAATTAGCTGGTGGCTTGTGCCTGTAGTCTCAGCTACTCGGGAGGCCAAAGGGGGAGGCTCACTTGAGCCCAGGAAGTCAAGACTGCAGTGAGCTATGATCACGCCACTGCACCCCAGCCTGAGTGACAAGAGTAAGATCCTGTCTCCAAAAACAAAACAAAACCAAAACCAAAAGAAAACTATAAGCTCTAAAGGCTGAGAGGGTGGAAAAGGAGTTTGGCTGGAGGCAGCCGAAGGCCCTGCCGTGAGGCCTGGAATGAACAGGGAGAGAAAGGTTAGGATACCGGGACTGGAAATGCAAGACAGAAACATTCCCAGGGAAAAGCTTGCACCTGGGAATTGAGGTAGAGAGAATATTGAAGAGTTTACCTACGTGTTTTTCCCTGTCTCAGAAGAAAGGCATTACTTTGACAGATATTTTCTGCTGTAAAATCCTGAATGCTGTTAGCTTCCTTTCCCGTCCCACCTTGTTTTGCAGGTAGTCAACCTGAGGTGGCCTATTTGAGGTCAGAGTTCATATCTGGGCCAGGTGGAGTTTACTCCCCTAACAAGTTGAGCTCAGAGAGTTCAGTGACTCAGGACTCAAGAGATGGTTTCTACCAGTGTAATTTAAGGGCACCTGAACGACATTTCTTTTGCAGAGCATTCAAACCTTCCTACATACTCATCCCCACACATCATCTGGGAAAACGAGTCTCCTCTGTCTCAGGCGTCACGAGTGGGTTGTAGAGACAAGGAGTCATTGTCAATGGCCTATAATGCCTTTCACCACACCAGTCTGTGTTCTTTCCACCTCCTGACTTTACTCATGGCTACTCCCAGGACAAGCTTCTCCCAGATGGTCCAGCTCGTTTGCTGCCTGACTTTCCCAGTGAGCCCTTTTGTTGGCTCCTTTGGCCCTCTTTTTGAAACAGTGGACAAGAATCAGATGATTTTGAGGTCTTGCATTTGTTTTCACTTTTTGTGTGAAATGGAATTTAAGGCCCATAGCATTAAGTTTGAAGGAAAGATAGTTTCAGGGGAGAGCTGAGACTCTATACTTTTCCCGTGGTTTACTTGCATTGCCAATGAAACATCCATGAAAGCCATCTCAGACAACTACAGAGTTTGAATTGGGGAAGAAAATACCAGGGTGGAAAAGTGGAATTTGATGTTAGCCATGCAGATGGCGACTGAACTTAAGAAAAAAGGGGAAAATGTAAAGGAAGGCCTACTGCTAGTGCCTGTGTTGTCCCAGCATGGTTTAGCTTTGGGCATTCAAAATCCCCTACCTAGCCCAGGCGGGGTGGCTCACACCTGTAATCCCAGCACTTTGGGAGGCTGAGGCCAGCGGATCACGTGAGCTCAGGAGTTCAAGACCAGCCTGGCCAACATGGCAAAACCCCATCTCTACTGAAAAATACAAAAATTAACTGGTCGTAGTGGTGCATGTCTGTAGTCCCAGCTGCTTGGGAGGCTGAAGTGGGAGAATCACTTGAAACTGGGAGGCGGAGGTTGCAGTAAGCCAAGATTGGGCCATTGCACTCTGGCCCAGGTGACAGAGTAAGACTCTGCTTAAAAAAAAAAAAAAAAAAAAAGAAAATCCCCTAGCTTGCAGAATATTGGTAGGGTGAAACTTAACGGGCAAGTAAAGTCTGCAATTAGTTTTCCTGCCCTAATCCTTTTGCCCTGAGCATCACTGTTTTCATTACATTGCAACTATAGGCTAATTTCCACTGGATGTTCTCATTCTGTTCAGGTTTCCTGATTTTCTCTCTAGCCTCTCCATTTGGTGTAGATGTGCCTGGCTCGTTGCCAGCTCCTTCCGCTAGGGGGCGTACCTGTCCCTGGGAGACTTAATGACTGTCCAGAGCCATGTTCAAGGAAACAACATTAGTCCCTGTTGTACTCAGTATTACCAACTTCCTTGCACAAGGATGGTCAATAGGTTTCAAGTAGCATATCAATTCAATGCATTGGGAATGGTTGCCTGAATCTTCATACTGAGGATGATCCTGATAAATTAGTGACGATAGCTACGGTCCTAGGATAGGGTAGTAGCAGTATTCGCAACATTTATTTACCATATTCACACTAGAACTTCCTGCTGTCAGGCATCACCCATCAGACCTGCTGCCATGGATACTGACTCATACCTGGATGTAGCCTGGGGCTCACGATGCCCCTTGGAGTCCTGCAGGTGTGTTATTAGCCCCTTAGATCAGGTCCTGAAGTCACAATGTCTGAACCGACTTGGATTCAGAAGTCACAGCATGTTTTGTGGCTGTAGCTGAGCCTGAGATGATCAAATCATGGACACATTGTAGGGTACTGCACAGTTAGTGGGAGGTAGAAAGGTAGGGGACTGTGGGGGTGGGGGTGGATGTCTAAAGAAGGCCCTGCAGAGGACTGGGAAAAATAGGAGGAAAAGGGAATTGTACAAGATGACGTACCAGAAGAAATTTTTGTAATTGTTTTATGATAACATAATTGTTTCACACTTGTATTCACAGACTCTCTCAGGCACTTTTCCAAAAGCTGACCATGAAGTTTTATCAGTTTAAGAGCAAACAGGATATCGTATTTCTTTGACTTTCATGTTTTTAGGAATAAAGATAACGTGCTTTTAGGAAAGGAAACATTAAAAAAAAAACCAACCCTAAACTGTATATACTATAAAATCTTAGAATGACATACTAAAAAAAAACAAACTAAATTTAACTGTGGATGTTCTAGAATGTTCTTGCTATTTATATCTTTATAAATGTAAGATTTCTATTAAATCTTATTTTATCAAGTATATTCATTAAGATCAAAGGTCTAGATTTTAATCTGGACTGGACATTTACCACTTCTATGATTTTGGCCTTAGTTTCTGAAACTATAAAGTGGGGATTATGATAAAACCTATCTCAAAGGATTAGTGTCTATAAGGTGCTTAGCATAATAGTTGGCTGGTACAGAGTAAATACTCAATAATTAGTGTTGACTATTATTGTCTAGTTTACATTTGGGATGGATATTCCACTATGACTTAACAAATATATACTTTAGAGTCCTGAAGTAAACAATCACTCATAACATCTTGAAATTCTGAGCAGGTGTGAAATATTGAGTTATGCAAATTTTTTAAAACTTTTTTTTATTTGACAAATAATTGCATATATTTAGAGTATAGAACTTTTTTTTTTTTTGAGACAGAGTCTGGCTCTGTCATTCAGGCTTGAATACAGTGGCACAATCTTGGCTCACTGCAGCCTCTGCCTCTTGGGCTCAAGCAATTCACCCATGTCAGCCTCTTGAGTAGCTGGAACTACAGGCATGTGCCACCACACCCGGCTAATTTTTGTATTTTTTGTAGAGACGAGGTTTCACCATGTTGTCCAGGCTTGTCTCGAACTCCTGAACTCCAGCAATCCGCCTGCCTTGGCCTCCCAAAGTGCTGGGATTACAGGTGTGTGTCACCATACCCGGCCTATTTATAGGGTATAATGTGATGTTTCACTGTCGGTTTACATTGTAGAATGATTAAATCAAGTTAATTATATCTATCACCTTACATATTTTTTTTTGTGGTGAGAACATTTAAAATCTATTTTGAGCAATTTTGAAATATGCAATATATTATTATCATTAATTATAGTCACCATTCTGTGCAATAGGTCACCAAAGCTTATTTCTCCTAACTGAAACTTTGATTAACATCTTTCCTTTTCCCATCTACCTCTCTCCTCAGCCTCTGGTAACTACCATTCAACTCTCAACTTCTCTGAGTTCAACTTTTTTAGATTCTACATATAAGTGAGATCATGCAGTATTTGTGTTTCTGTGCCTGGCTTACAGTAATGTAAATTTTATTTTGGTTGCATAATATTCAGGGGAGAGAGGTGTTAATTTTAAAAATCACATTCACTAATGCTTATATTTTATACTAATGCAATATCATGACCTGATTTAATCTCTAATGAGAATAGTATAGTGTTCTGCATAAAAATGGAGTCCAGAGAAATTGTTCAGAAATAAATTGGGGACTGAGGCTTGCTGCATCTGTGGCACCTCAGAAAAGTCTGGAATGTCTTATGAGAGTGGGCTATACAGTTACCCAATTTTTGCTGGACATTTAAATGATATCATTAGCTATTTGATGTTTATTGCAACACTAGATAAAGCTTTAAAAACATTTTTATGTTTAGGAGCCAAATATTCCAACCAGGGAGACAGTTTTGGTTATTTAGTGGTTAAGTGAATGGGCTTTGGAACCAGAAGGATACGGGTTCAAATTCCGCCTTTATAATTACTAATAGAGCTGTTGAAAGGATTAGTTGAAGTAGGCATGAAATGTATTAATGAAATGTAATGTATCATAGCAAATGCTCATTCACTCATTCATTCAGTTAATAAATAATAATGGCACATTTACCATGTGACAGGCAGTGGTCTGGTTGCCGCTGATACAGTGAGATCAAGATCTGGAAAGTCCGTGCTCACAGGGAGCTTGCATTTTAGTGGAGAGAGCCAGAAATACACCAATAAAAAAGTGTTAATAAGTGCTATGAAGAATAAAAAAAAAAAAAACAGGCCAGGCGCGGTGGCTCACGCCCGTAATCCCACCACTTTGGGAGGCTGAGGCAGGCAAATCATGAGGTCAGGAGTTCGAGACCAGCCTGGCCAACATGGTGCAATCCTGTCTCTACTAAAAATACAAAATTTAGCCAGGCGTGGTGGTGCACGCCTGTAATCCTAGCTACTCAGGAGGCTGAGGCAGGAGAATTACTTGAACCCGCGAGGCGGAGGTTGCAGTGAGCTGAGATCATGCCACTGCACTCCAGCCTGGGTGACAGAGTGAGACTCTGTCTCAGAAAAAAAAAAAAAAAAAAAAAAAAAAAGGAAGGAATAGGAAGGTTTAGGGATGCTAATATCCCTAGCCAGGGAGTAAATGTCAGCTATCATCATCATCGTCATTTCATTAGCTACATTTCTAATCCTATTTTGCCAAGAGGAGAGAGAAAAATCGGACAAGTGAGAGGAAAGGGAGAAAGGGCAAAGGGCAGTAAAGGAAGGCTAAGCAGGGAAAGAGGGAGGAATAGAGAGTGCATTGAACAAGATGACGAATAAGAAAACCAACAAGGAGAAGGAAGGTAAGAGGAGACAGCAGGGACAGTTGCTTGTCTTATAAACTGGTGGTGGCGGTGGAGTTGGTGGTGGTGGTGGGGGGTGTTATTTGAAGGAAAGACAGAATGGAACTCAGAGAAAATGATACTGTTCTTTAACTGCTCAGTGGACTTTAAAATGTTTCGTTTTAGGGGCTTTCAGAACATTTTTCTGAGGGCAGGGTTGGCAACATAATTTGTGGGGCCCAGGGCAAAATGAAAATGTAGATTCCTTTTTCAAAAATCATTAAGAATTACAAGATGGTGATGACAGAGTATTAAATCAAAGGCAACTGCATAGGTCACACACCATGAGCCAGCCCTGTCTGAGAGCAAGTACACAACAAACATTTAATAAAAATAGTTGTTGAATGAACAAAACCCGGGGCTTAGTTGCTTTTGAACTCCTCTGAGGACTGGCCCGTATTTTAGAAAAAAACTGATTTTATTTGGCTTCAATTTCAAATTTCCTTCTATTGTTCTCCACCGTGGGGTCCAGATCTTTATGGAACAGCCGATTCCTGCACAGGGTTTTACAGCCGGCATCCTCCCAGACCAGCTGGGCTTTGTTTATTCTCTTGCACTTACACAGTGTGGCCACTTGGGGTCACCACAACAAAAAGGCAGAAGCTGGAGGAGGGCCCTTGTGACGGTGGACAACTGAAACGAGTGGTTAAAAGCCGCGGGGAAGGATTAGTTTATCAGAGCCAATGTATAAAGACTGTCTGTACTTTACATTTTGATACAGTTCTATAATTCTATAACAAGAGCTCTAAAACTCTTTAAGAAACATTTGAATGATGCGAAGTTTTGAGAGGATAATGATAGGGTTCCCAGGGGCGAGGAGGGGAATCTTTTTGTAGATGTGTACCCTACCTCCAAAAACATGCATTTGGCCGGGCGTGGTGGCTCACGCCTGTAATGCCAGCACTTTGGGAGGCCGAGGCGGGCGGATCACGAGGTCAGGAGATTGAGACCATCCTGGCCAACATGGTGAAACTCCATCTCTACTAAAATACAAAAAATTAGCTGGGTGGGCTGGCGCGGTGGCTCATGTCTGTAATCCAAGCACTTCTGGAGGCCGAGGTGGGTGGATCACGAGGTCAGGAGTTCAAGACCAGCCTGGCCAAGATGGTGAAACCCCATCTCTACTAAAAATACAAAAATTAGCTGGGCCTTGTGGCTGGTGCCTGTAATCCCAGCTACTCGGGAGGCTGAGGCAGAGAACTGCTTGAACCTTGGAGTCGGAGGCTGCAGTGAGCCGAGACCGCACCACTGTACTCCAGCCTGGGCAACAGAGCGAGACTCTGTTTAAAAAAAAAAAAAAATTAGCTGGGCGTGGTGGCACATGCCTGTAGTCCCAGCTACTCAGAAGGCTGAGGCAGGGGAATCACTTGAATTTGGAAGGCGGAGGTTGCAGTGAGCCGAGATCGCGCCACTGCACTCCAGCCTGGTGACACAGCAAGACAGCGTCTCAAAAAAAAAAAAAGGAAAAAGAAAAACATGTCATTTACAACATTAAGCTTAATACAAGAAGTAGTCGCATGTCGATCATTCACTTACTAATTGAGCCCCTACTATATGCAAGGCACTGGGCTGGACAATGAACAATACAGGCATCGTCCCTGTGCTTGACGTAGGAGCAGTTCCTGGAAATGGAGACAGACTCAGTGATTTGTTCACCACCATGATATGTGCTTCCAAGGATGAGTGAGCACTGCCCCCAAAGACAAGGAAAGGTGCTTGCCTTAAAAGCACAGGATCCAGAGGGTTCACTAAAGTGGGTCTGGAACCAAGAATCCAACCCAAAGACACGTTCCTGTTTCCCTCTCTACAAAAGCAGGAAACATATTTCAGGTGGTTTACACCCACCAAGCATGCAGAAAACCCTGATACACAATCAGGTTATTTTTTTTTTAATGATTAGAAAAAAGAACATTTATGTGTCTGGTTTTTATTTTTATTTTATCAAAGAGGAGGCTAAAATGCTGGGCTCTCTGGCTTACTAGCAAATGCCTGATAACCCTAGTCACCAAGGCTAATATTGACTGAGCTCTAGGCTAAACATTATACATATATTACCTTCTTTAATCCTCACACAATTTGGTAAGCTAGAGATTCTTATTGTCCTTAATTCACACTTGAAGAAGCTGAGGCTTAGTCAAGTTAAGTAACACCCCGAGGCCTAGCATCTAGTAAGAGATGAGTTGGAATTTGAACTCAAGTAGTTAAATGCCAGACCAGAGCAGTTGCACTCTACAACCTCATTCTGAGGGAGGCGCTTTCCCAAGACAGGTCATTAGTCTGTAGATAAATGATGCAAAGATAAGTTGCTAATGACTAAGAGTTTATTTACAAGTCAAATCCTTACTTTGCCAATTAGTTTTATACTGGACACAAAATACATCTCCTGCTCTGCCGGTCTTCCTAGTGTATCTTTCTTCTTCCAGGAGTCCTGAAAAGAGATTTTGGATTGATCTCTGAAAGTCAATATCCACTGCCAAAAAATAATTCCACATGCATCTGCAATCTACCTGTCTGTGCCCTGCTACTCCATAACCTTCTTAGTGCAGACATTAAATCATTCACTCCTAGGGGCTGGGCGTGGTGGCTCATGCTTGTAATCCCAGCACTTCAGGAGGCCGAATCAGGGTGATGACTTGAGGGAAGCAGTGCGAGACCAGCCTGGCCAACATGACGAAACCCCGTCTCTACTAAAAATACAAAAATTAGCTGGACGTGGTGGCTTGCACCTGTAATCCCAGCTACTCAGGAGGCTGAGCAGGAGAATCGCTTGAACCCGGGAGGCAGAGGTTGCAGTGAGCCAAGATCGTGCCACTGCACTCCAGCCTGGGCAACAGAGAGAGACTCCATCTTAAAAAACAAACAAACAAACAAAAACCATTTATCCATTGGATGGGCTTCCCCCACCCCACATTTATATATTTGATATATCTATGTCCATGATTAAAATTAGGGCTGGGCGTGGTGGCTCACGCCTGTAATCCCAACACTTTAGGAGGCCGAGGCCGGCAGATCACCTGAGGTTGGGAGTTTGAGACCAGCCTGACCAACATGGAGAAACCCCGTCTCTACTAAAAATACAAAATTAGCTGGGCGTGGTGGCACGTGCCTGTAATCCCAGCTACTCGGGAGGCTGAGGCAGGAGAAACGCTTGAACCCAGGAAGCGGAGGCTGCAGTTAGCCAAGATCACGCCATTGTTACCCAACCTGGGTAACAAAAGCAAAACTCCGTCTCAAAAAAACCAACCGAACAAACAAAACAAATGTACAGTTAGTTATTTAGGACATTTAACTTTGAATTCTTAGCTAAAACCTCCCGGTACTCATGGAACTGTCAGAAGTCTCAGGGGGAACCAGCAAAAACTGTTTCAGAAGGAGAAGTGGTAAATGGACTTCCTTCCATGTTCACTTGAATTTCGGGGAAGATACTGCTGCTTATGTTGAAGTAATCTCTCTGGGCAGGTGTTGAAACAGGCCTGGCCTGAGGAGTGCCTAAGCAGGGCTGGTTTCCCAGAGCAGGGGCACACTTGGAGCTGACTTTGGAATAAAAGATATCAGGACGGGTGAAGAAAAGGCGGAAAATTCTAGGTAGGGAATGATCAGGAAAGTAATGCTCCAGCTGGAGACACTGGTCAAATAGGAAGCCGACCTGTGCCACATGCCCTGCTCTCCTCATCTTGCTCGCTATCATAGTTCACTGCAGCCTCGAACTCCTGGGCTCAAGTGATCCTCCCACCTCAGCCTCCCAAAGCTCTGGGATTATAGGTGTGAGCCACTGTGCTTGAGCTAAGATAAGTTCTTAAGAGGGGAAAATAACCTTTTGAAAATTGAAACTGAGACATAAAAAAATGAAGACAAACTTTGTCCCCTCCCACAAAGAGAATGAAAAGCTAGGTCTCTCTGCAGGAAATGGAAGACTATCTTAGCTCAATGGATGTGTATAGCCGGAATCCATTGCTCTGAAGATTCCAGATTAATAGGAAGGTGGGCATTAGCAATGTTTTACAGGGCCCTTCCTAAGTTTGGTAGGCAGTGGGTCCCACTGATGCTCACATTCTAATCCCTGGAACCTGTGAATATGTTATTTTTACATGACAAAGGGGATGTTGCATATGTGATTAAAGGACCCTGAGATGGAAGATTATCCTGGATTAAATGGTTGGGTCCACTCTAATCATATGGGTCCTTAAAAACTGAGCATCTTTTCTAGCCTAAGTCAGAGTCAGAGGAAGATGTGACCACAGAAGAATGATCAGAGAGATGCTACTAGATTTGAAGATGGATGAAGGGGGCCATGAGCCCAGGAATGTGGGTGGCCTCCAGAAGCTGGAAAAGGCAAAGAAATTCTCCTGCAGGGTCTCAGGCAAGGAACACAGACATGCTGACACCTTGATTTTTAGCCCAGTGAGACCTGTGACAGACTTCTAACGTACAGAACTGTAAGATAATATGTCTGAGTCATTTTAAGCTACTCAATCTGTAGTGATTTGTTATAGCAACAATGGAAAACTCATACACCATGGGACAGCAATATGAGGTAGACACTGCTATTGTCATTTACAGTCATTTAACTGACATAGAACTAGGTTCTTGCCCAATGTTACACAGCTGTCAAGTGATATTTATCCAAGAATTAATGTCTTCAGACACTGGTCTTCAGAGCTCATGCTCTATTATACAAAACCACCTCCCAGGATGTTTGTGGGGAGGAGGCTGGAGGTAGGTTTCAAGTAAAAGCTCACTGAGGGTGAGTGAGTTACACAGTTGGATAAAGAGCTGGTTGACTCAAAGGGAAGCTTTTCAAAGCCCTCGATTAATGTAGAGCAGAAAGTAGTTGTTCCTCAGGCTAGGTTTACATTCTGTTCCTGTTTAGTCTTCCTTCCTCCCTGCTTCGATCATGACAAACTGGTTTACTCAGTGTCCCACAAATATGTCATTAAGCAGGACTTTTTTCTACACTGATACTTTTGTCCAAGCCTCCCTGCCTTCTCTCTCCCACCTCCCTGCTGCTAACCCCCTTTCAAGAGCTCTCACCCCTCCTCAACCCAACTACCCTGACCTGGGGGCACTGGGATTCAGGGACTTTGGCATGAATCACACATCGCCCTGGGCTTTTTTTTTTTTTTTTCCCAGTATCTTTGCCATCAAGTGCCTTAATTTCTCGTCACTTCATTTTTCTGTCGCTTATAATTTATTTCCAAGTTGACTGGCCACTGGTGGACTTCTTGCAGGTGAGGACATGAATCCACCTGGAGCGGTCTTCATGGTCAACTGGGATCTTTATTCGTTCCTAAAATAAATCTTACTATCACACGCAATTTTGCTTTTCGTGAGCGCATGTGTTCCTTTCTCTGATTGCCCACAACGCAGAGTACATCAGGCCCTTGTTAAATGTCCCCGTGGCTCTTATTACAGAGGCAGGGTGATGATCTGAGTGTCCACCTCGCTGACTACTACGGTATCCCCAGCGTGTGGCACAGGGTGTGGCACGCACAGAAGACAAGAATATATGTTAAAGCCCAAAGGCCGGGACTAGACGCCCAGGAGGGGCTAGCCGCGAGGGAGAGCAGGAGGCCAGCTGGGTACCCGGCAGCCGCCCGCAGCCCCCACTCACTCCCGCAGGTGCGGGGGCGGGAACCGGGTAGCGCGCCTCCTGCCCGGCGTTCCGCGCGCCCCCCAGCCGCCGACTCTCGCGCCCCGCCCCCGCCCCGCCCCTCCGCGCTCGCGCCACCTGGCGCTCGCCCCCGTCGTTCCCGCGGCGCCGCGCCTCTCCGGTTCCTCAGCTTCCAGCCAAAATGGCGGAGAGCAGCGAGGGTCTGGGCACCGTCCCCGAGCACGAGCGGATCTTGCAGGAGATCGAGAGCACCGACACCGCCTGCGTGGGGCCCACCCTCCGGTAAAGATCTCATCCCCCAAGGACTTCGGCTCCCCGCCCTGCGCCGGCTGCTCCTCAGGAGCCGGGCGGGGCGTCCGCCGCCGGCCGCGCGCGAAGCTCCCCGACAGGTGGTGCGCGCGGGGGCGGACGGGGGCGCTCGCGGGTGGCGGAACTCCAGCCCGGACCCGGGCGGGACCGAGAAGGCGGCTGCACCTGTCGGCGCGGCCTGCCTCCGCCTCTGGAGCTGTCACCCCGCAGCCGGTGGGTGTGGCTGCCGCAGCGTCTCTAACCCCGGACGCCGCGGTGCGGCCCCGCGTTCTTCTCCTGGCTGCGGCCCCAGGGCCCGAGGACACTCCTGGGGCCTGGCCCCGTCTCGCTCGTGGCAGGACTGAGGGCTGCTCGGCCGCGGGCGTGCCAGGCTAGGGTCAACAGCCGGCAGTCGGCGTGTCGGAGGTGGCAGGTCGCGCGCGGGTGGAAAGCCTGGTGCGCCAGGCTGCCACGGGCGTGGGAGAATTGAAATTGAGCGGGAGACGCCGGCCCCTTCCCCCTGCTCCCCCGCGCGGCCGGAGTGGGCGAGAAGAGCGCGTGGGCTGGAGGGGAGGAGCTGCTTGCTGCTTGGGAACGCACTAGGGTGACCCTGCACTCGCGGGATCTAAGCTGCTTTGGAGGCAGAACAGCTTTTACTTATTTACAAACATTTCATTAAAATTTTATTAATTGTTCTGGTTATTTTAATCGAGTTCCTCCTCATTCATTTTAAGAGTAGTACCAGGTAATGCATATTCCATGCCAGACTGAATGAATACCTGCTGTTCCGATAGAATATTATTAGCCAGGCACCGTAATGAGCCATGGGTTAGGTTAGGCACTGTCTTCAAGAATAAGTTCCTTTTACATATAAGGTTTCATCTTTTGGAGTGATGATATGATAAATGAAGTTATGATTCACTTACGGAACTTGAGACTGATTATGCTTTATCATTAGTATTTATTCGGAATACTCTTCCTAGAAACAGAGCCCTGTACAGTTTGTGAACCGGTGAATGTAGTGTAAATTGAAGCCAGTTCAAGTTATGTAAATACACCTTGCCGTTAAGAGTCAGGAGGCCTGGGTTCTTGTTTTGCCCTAGTCCTGCTACTGATGAAATGTGCAGTCATGGAAAACAATTATTTAACCTCTCTGGATCTCGGTTTCGTTGTTTGTAGAATGGGGAGGGGAGAGTATTCAGATGTCCAGGAAGCTCAGAACATTAGGGACCTTGCCTATTTGTTCACTGCTGTATCCCTAAGACCAAGCATGTGGTAGGAATGTTACAAATTTTTGTTACATAAAGTTTCTGCTATGATATGATAATGCATAATTAGTGCATTTCCTTAATTTTCCAACATTATTATGTCTTTTAATAAACTATACTTGGTAATGAAAGAAGATTAAAAGGAAACTTTGTTTTCATCACTGCATCTTGAAACAGTGCAGTGCGTGATAAAGTTACTAGTTTATTTGTGAAGATAGTACTGGTTATGAAAGAGGTGCTTCATCTTGGGAAAATGTGCTAGGTAGTGTCCTTGAAAAAAGATGAAATTAACTTAGAAGAACATTTTGAGATATATTGAGAGATTTTTGGGACACTCAGTAACAGAGTATTTGTATTCATAGTGTTATTCTGTTCTCTTTTGTTGGGCAGTTGTTTCAACTGGCTCATTTTGTTTGAACCCACTCTCTTTAGCAAACTCTAGTGACTCACACTTATCCCATATATATGTATATTTATGTCTCACTTATAAGCAGACGCTTTTTGCACACATATAGAGGGTACTGCTAGCAGTCTTTTCTCTTGAACATTGTTTAAGCTACTACTGTTTTTTCCCTGTATTTTTTTTTCCAGGTTTCACTAAGTGAAGTGTTAATACTGCATTTTTAAAAACCATTTATTATGGAAGCATTTTAAATGTTTAAAGAAGTAAAATAGTGTAATGAACCACCATGAATGGTCATCTAGCTTCAATTCATTCCCTGGCCAGTCTTGTTTGAGCTTTTCCCTTATCTACTCCCCCTCATCTTGGATTATTTTGAAGGAAATCCAAGACATCAATTTATTCATAAATATTTTAGTATTAAGATTAATTTTTGTTGTTATTTCCTATCTTTTAGCTGGCCTGAGACTTATTTTATTTATATTGTTTTTTCTCAGCGGCAGGATTTTTCGGCCTGACCTTTTCCTGAGAAGCATGTGATAAACTTTCCACAGGCCCTGACATATAACATGGTTCTTTGACCACAACAGAAGTATATTAGAAATCAATAGTAAAAACGAAAACAAAAACTATCTGGAAAATTCCCAAATATTTGGTCATTGACTAACACACACAAAAAATAAATCAAAAGGGAAATTAGAAAGTATTTTAAACTGAGTAAAATGAAAACACAACATATCATTTGTGAATGCAGCTGAAGAAATACTTAGAAGTTTATGGCACCAAACACCTCTACTAGAAAAGAATGGCTTCAGCTTCTAACCTAAGAAACTAGGAAAAGAAGAGTATATGAAATTCAGAAGAGTGGAAGAAAGGAGATGGTAAAGATCAGAGTGGAATTCAGTGAGACAGAAATGCAGAAAATCAGTGTTATTGTAATAGCACAAAAAAAGGGAAAGAAGGAATATAGCTATATAAGAGTAACATTTCTATATTTTACTGGATGAGAATAATTCTGAAGTAGATTCTGAGAGCAACCACTAATAAATAACTTTTTTCTAAATTCCAGAAAAAAATCACTAATTAAGATGTTACACCAGAAAATATTTGCTTAATGCAAAAGAAGCAGTAAAGGAATAGAGGAGCAAAAAAAAAAAAAAAAAAAAAAAAAAAAAGAAATGAGACATAGAACACAAGATGTGAATCCAGCTATATAAATAATAACATTAAATATGAATAGAGTAAACAATCAAAAGGCATAGGTCCTCAAACTGGATAAAAATCAGATCCAAAGATGTGTTATCTACAAGAGATACACTTTAGATTTAATGACAAACATAGGTTAAAAGTAAACAGAAAAACATGTATCATGAAAAGAGCAACCATAAGAAAGCTGCAGTAGCTATACTAATATCTGACATAACAGACTTTAAAACAAGTCTAGAAATAAAGGATATTTTATGATGGCAAATGATCAATCAATAAGGAATATATAAAGTATAAACATATGTGCGTCTAACAACAGAGTCTGAAAAGACATAAAAACTACACATCATTCAATAATGGATAGAACAACTAAGCAGAAGACCAAAAGGGAACAGGAGACTTGAACAATACTCTTAAGCTAATTAGACCTACCAGACCGCCATAGAATACTCCCTCCAACAACAGTAGGATACACAAGGGAACATGGAACATTATCCAGTACAGACTATGTTAGGCAATAAAATAAGCCTCAATAAACTTAAAATAAACTGAAACCATACAAATTATTATCTCTGACTGCAATGGAATTAAATTAGAAATTAATAACAGAAGGACATTTTAGAAATTCACAAATATGTTGAAATTAAGCACATTTCTAAATAACCAGTGAATCAAAGAGGAAATAATAAGGAAAATTAAAGATATTTTGAAGAAAGGTAAATGAAAACATACAATGCCAAAAATGTTTAGATGAAGCCAATGCTGTTCTTAGAGAAAAATTTATAGCTGTAAAAACCAATATTAAAAAATAAGAAAAATCTCAAATTAATAACCCAAACTTCCATCATAAGGTTGGGTTCCATCATAATGAAAAAGAGAGCAACCTAACCCAAAACAAGGAGAAGAAAGAAAGTAATAAAGATTACATCAGATGTAAATGTAACAGAAAAACAACAGAGAGGCCAGGGGCACTGGCTCACACCTGCAATCCCAGGAATTTGGGAAGCAAAGGCAGGCGGATCACCTGAGGTCAGGAGTTCAAGACCAGCCTGGCCAACATGGCAAACCCCGTCTCTACTAAAAATATAAAAATTAGCCAGGCGTGGTGTCGTGTGCCTGTAATCCTAGCTACTTGAGAGGCTGAAACAGTAGAATCGCTTGAACCCAGGAGGCCGAGGTTGCAGTGAGCCAAGATTGCGCTACTACACTGCAGCCTGGGCAACAGAGCAAGACTCAATCTCAAAAAAAAAAAAAAAAAAAGAAAAAAAAGAAAAAAACAATAGAGGAAAAAAATCAATAAAACAGAGTTGGTTCTCTGAAAAGATCAACAAAAGTGACAAACCTTTCGCTAGAATGACCAAGAAAAAAACAAAGACTCAAATTACTCAATTCAAGAACAAGAGAGAACGTTACAGAACTAAAAATAAGAAAAAGTTAGGAACAATTTTATGTCAACAACTAAAACAATCTAAATGAAACACAACAAATTCCTAGAAAAACACAAACTATCAAAAGTAATTCAGATTTTCTATTTTTCTTTGAGGAGTTCTTTGGAGCTCTTTGTACTTACCTTCTGCCTCACCCCCGATTATAATCCTTGAGCCACTGCTCTAGATCTGCGGGCACGAACAGTGGCCTTCCTCTCTTGGAGTGATATCCTTGCTTTAAGAGCATGGTGCTGGGTGAGATGGCAGTCTCTGGTCTTGGCTTGCCTCTCTCAGTGTGGAGCCTCTCTGGTATGAGCAGGCCGAGGTGAGGGCAGCTGGGTCCCCAATATCGGTGGTTGTTATTACTGTGGTATAGCTTCTGTTCTATGACATCCTCCAGGGGCTGGGTGGATGAAGGAGGACTGGTTGGAAGAATGGAGCCCTTATTCTCTCTGCCACACTCACCTCGTATTTTGGTTCTGCAACACAGTTGGGGTAGGGGTAAGAAATTCTGAATGCCTGCCCTTTCTTTGGCTCTTGACTGAAACCCTGGTGGGAAAGAGAGCCCCACCTTCTTAGCCACTCCCACCTGGGTAGATCTGTCACCTGAACAGGTGGTTGGGAAAAGGTGGTTGTGGGTCATGGGTCAAGGGCCCCAAACTCTTACTGTTCTTACCAAGTATGCAGTAGATTTTCTTGGATAAATGTTTCTTCTTTTGCTGTATGCTCTTACGACAATTTTCAGAAATTCAAATGGTGTTTCTAAAAATAATTTTCATTGGTTAGAGTTGTTTCATTAGGGAACAGGTTTGTGGAATTAGGGTTGTTTCATTAAGGAACAGGTTTGTGGAATTAGGGTTGTTTCGTTAGGGAACAGGTTTGTGGATATCCTCACACTGTTATTGCAGAAGTGTATCCCCCTCAAATATTATTCTTGTTTTATTTTTTTTCCTAAATAGAGTTAACATCAATGTAAAAAAAAAGCCATTTTAAAATGTGTATTTCAGTGACATTTAGTACATTCAGAGTGCTGTGCAGCCATCGTCTCTATCTAGTTTTAAAACATTTTTCATCATTACAGAAAGAAACCTTGTACACATTAAATAGTCACTCTTCATTTTCTCTCCTTCTAGCCCCTGGCAACCAGTTTTCTGCTTTCTGTACTATGATTTTACCTATTTTGGATATTTCATGTAATAGAAGAATATAATATGTGGTTTTTGTGTGTGTCTGGCTTCTTCCACTTTAGCATGCTCATCTGTATTGTAGCATGAATCAGTACTTGTTATGTCTGAAGTTTCATGTCCCCCCACCGTAATTCATATGTTAAAACCTAAATCACCAATGTGATAGTATTAGTAGGTAGGGCATTTGGGTGGTAGTTATGAGGGCACATCACTCATGAATGGGACCAGTAGTAGTCTTAGGAAAGAGAGAGAGAGATTCCGAGAGCTAGCTTGCCCCTTCTACCATGCGAGGATGCAGTTACAAGGCACCATCTATGAACCACAACTCACTAGACACTGAAACTGCTGTGATCTTGTACTTCCCAACCTCCAGAGCTGTGAGAAAGAAATTTCTGTTGTCTGTAAGCTACCCAGTCTACAGTATTTAGTTATAGCAGTCCATATGGACAGCTATGTGGGCAATATCAAGAAAAACCTTGTCTCAAGGAAAAAAGTACTATTCTTTTTATGGCTGAATAATTCTCATTATATAGACATTCCACATTTTATTTATTCATTCATTCGTTGATGGACATTTGTTTCTACCTTTTGGTGGTTGAGAATATGCTGCTGTGAACATTCATGTACAAATTTTAGTTGAATGCCTATGTTCAGTGTTTGGGGGAATCACCTAAGAGTGGAATTGTTGGGTCAAATGGTAATTCTGTATTTAACTTTTAGAATCTGTTTTGTGAAGTGTCAATAGTTTGGAGTACACAAGTCTCTGAAACTGCCTTTCATTGTTGAAGATACAAGCTCGACTTAACATCTTTTTTTCCTGACTTTAGCAGGGGAAACCTTTAGTATTTCTTTATCAGGATAACTCTGGCTTGTGGGCATTTTGTTTTGTTTTGTTTTTTGAGATAGAGTCTCACTCTGTTGTCCAGGCTGGAGTGCAGTGGTACGATCTCGGCTCACTGCAACCTCTGCCTCCTGGGTTCAAGTGTTTCTCCTGCCTTGGTCTCCTGAGTAGGTGGGTGCCCACCACCATGCCTGGCTAATTTTTGTATTTTTTTTAGTAGAGACAGGGTTTCACCATGTTGGCCAGGTTGGTCTTGAACTCCTGACCTCAGTTGATCCGCCCACCTCGGCTTCCCAAAGTGCTGGGATTATAGGCGTGACCCACTGCGTGAGGCCCAGCTCTGGCTTTTGAGCTGAGGTATTTGTATTTTATCATGTTAAGGAAGTATTCACCAATACTGCTTTTATTAGCAAGAAAGGCTGTTGAATTTTGTCAGATGTTTCTTCTGCATCTGTGGAGATGGTCATATGATTTTTTCTTATTTGCTCCATCAGTATGATTGAGTTTATTAATGGATTTCCTATTATTGAAATAGTGCTGCTTCTTAGTATAAACCCCATTTGGTCATGATGATTTGCTCTTTCAATGTGTTTTTGAATTCTGTTGGCTAGTACGCTTTTAAAGATTTTTTGCATTGATATTTATAAGTGAGATTGCTTTGTAGTTTGCACTTCGGTGCACTTTGCACATTGGTGCAGACTTTTTCAGATCTTTGGATCAATGTTACACTCATTTCATTAAACAAAATTGGAAGTTTTTCTTTTTTTGGCATTATATAATTAGTGTTGGTGTTATCTTTTTTTTTTTTTTTTTTGATATGGTGTCTTGCTCTGTTGCCAGGCTGGAGTGCAGTGATGCGATCTCGGCTCACTGCAACCTCCGACTCCCTGGTTCAAAGCGATTTTCCTGCCTCAGCCTCCTGAGTAGCTGGGATTACAGGCACGTGCCACCACACCCAACTAATTTTTGTATTTTTAGTAGAGATGGGGTTTCATCATGTTGACCAGGATGGTCTCGATCTCCTGACCTTGTGATCCACCCACCTTGGCCTCCCAAAGTGCTGGGATACCAGGTGTGAGCCACCGTGCCTGGCTGATGTTATCTATTTTTAAAAGTTTCTCTGAATTACCCCTGTGAAAATCAATGGATCTGGTGCTTTTGGTAGAGGAGTCTTTTAACTCTTTTTTCTGTTTCTTCTGTGATAATTGGTCTGTTTTAGACTTTCTCTCTCGAGGGTCAATAAGTTGTATTCTTTTGAACAATTATTTCTTCAAGTTTATCAAATTTGAGTAGACTTGTGCAGTCTTACTAAAAATAAGATTTTGGCCCAGCACGGTGACTCATGCCTATAATCCCAGCACTTTGGGAGGCTGAAGTGGGAGGATCATTTAAGCCCAGGTGTTTGAGACCAGTCTGGGCAACATAGGGAAACCCATTATCTACAACAAACAAACAAAAACTACATTAGCTGGACACCTGTGGTCTCAGCTACTTGAGAGGCTGAGGTGGGAGGTTGGGGCTGGAGTGAGCTATGATTATGTTCCTGCACTCCTGCCTGGGCAACAGAATAAGACCCTGCTCAAAAAAAAAAAAAAAAAAAAAAAAAAAGTATAGGCCTGTTGTGGTGGCTCACGCCAGTAATCCCAGCACTTTGGGAGACTGAGGCTGGAGGATCACTTGAGTCCAGGAGATCGAGACCAGCTTGGCCAACATGATGAAACCCTGTCTCTACTGAAAATACAAAAATTAGTGGGTGTGGTGGCAGACACCTGTAATCCTAGCCATTCCGGAGGCTGAGGCAGGTGAATTGCTTGAGCCTGGAAGGTGGAGGTTGCAGTGAGACGAGATCGTGCCACTGTACTCCAGCCTGAGTGACAGAGTGAGATTCTGTCTCAAAGAAAAATAACAATAATAATAATAATTTCTTCTCTTTCAATGGTTATATCCCACTTGTCAGTCCTAATTTTAGTATTTTTTTGTATTTAAATTTAAATTTTGTGTATTTGTAATTTCAGTCATTGTTTTCCCCTTTTGTTTGGTTAACTAGTGGTTTTTCTGTTTTGCTGATTTTTTTAAAAAGCTGTTTTTGGATTTAGTAGTTCCACACATTTTCTATTTTCTAGCTCATTCTTTTCTGCTTTTATTTTTAATGATTCTTTCCATTCTTTTATTCTTTTCCTAGATTTTTGCATTTTGTACCTAATTCATTTATTGATGTTATTATTTAATGCTATTCTTCCTCACTGACAATTGCTCTAGGTGTATTCTACATGTTCTGCTATATCTCCCTTATTGCCCCTTTAAAGCAGTTCTGCTGTATTTCTTTCCCCTTTGATCCAAAAGTTTTTTCATAGTGTGTGTTTTTTTATAACTTTCCAAGTGTAGAGAGTCATTTTTATTTGTTAAATTTTGCTACTGATTTCTAGTTTTATTACATTATAGTTAGCTTAGTCTGTTTTTATTCTATTCTTTAAAATTAATTGAGGTTTTATTAGTGGCTTAATATATGGTTAGTTTTCATGAGCATTCTATGTGCTCTTGAAAATAAAGTATTCTTTTTACATTAGGCCCCAAGTGAGACAGAGTCTCCCTGTCACCCAGGCTGGGAGGCAGTGGTCGATCCCAGCTCACCTGCAAGCTCCGCCTCCTGGGTTTACCATTCTCCCGCCTCATCTTCCCGAGTATTGGGACTACAGGCTTCCACCTCAGCCTTCAGGTTTTTTTTGTATTTTTTAGTAGAGAGCCGCTCACCTGCATTAGCAGGATGGTTCCGATCTGCTGACCTTCGTGATCCGGCCTCCGCCTCGGGCCTCCCAAAGTGCTGGGATTACAGGCTTGAGCCACCGCGCCCGGCCAGGCCTCGTAGTTTTATACACATACATGTCTTATTAATTAAGTTCATTATATCTTCTAAACTCTCATGTTCTTTTTTACCTGATCATTCTTGGATTGAGAAAGGTATGTTAAAGTCCCCTTTTATTAATTTGTTTCTCTTTCTTCTTGCATCTCCTATAGTTTCTGTTCGATGAGTTTGGTTTTGAATTTTAGGGTGTATAAATATTAATGTTATACCTTTATTTTGAAAAATAAAGATATTTATAGACTTTATAGTCTTTAGCATTGTAAATCATTAGTGCATTATAAATGCACAAATAATAAGTGCAAATTCAATTAATTTTCTGTTTTGTTTTCTATGATTGAGCAGTATTCTTTTTGTTTTGCTGTGAAGTTAGCCCTTCAGTGAATTTCTTCTTAACTGTAGATTAAGATTCCTGTAAAAGACTTGGGTTAAGCATATAGTTCATCTCTTAAGCTATTATGCAAAGTGCACATTAGATCTGCTCTAGTCAGTCTGATATTTTTGTTTAATTTTCTAAAGTTTTCTAGGAAAGCAGTCTATTTTTGCATTCATTAATCTACTTAATTGTTTAAACTTTTTGAATTAAAATTTATTTTCGCAATTCAATTTATCCTAGAGGACAAATACAATTAAATATAGTGAGTGTTTTCATTTCTCATTTTTTGCGTTTTACCAAATGCCCAAAAGTCAACAGGAAGAGATACCTCTTTGGTCAGGAATGTAAAAACAGGAAGGAGGAAGTCTATTGCAAATCTGTGTTGGCTGATTATGAATTCAGGTTTCACCATGGAGGATGTTCATTAATGATCATCAGTGTGCTGTGCTGTTATCCAGAATTACAGTGAGTATTAATGTCAGTAATACAGAATGTCAACACTAGTTATAGGAAGCAATGTTGACTAACACACGGCACTAGACTTTTTCCTGTGCATGGAAACAGGATACTATTTGTGAGAACAAGTCAAGTAAAATTCAACATCAGAAATACAGAGAAAATCGTTCTTCACTTTTTTGCTTTTGCTTGCTCTTGATGCTTTGAAGGGTCATATAATCCTTTAAGATATGAATGTGTCTTTTAAGAAACATATTAAGGTATATCAATTCTGTCATTAAAAATTCTTTGACAGAATGTCTTCAAATAAATTAGAGGAAGCATCTGGGCATTATTTTATAAAACATTTTATGAGCACATGTACCAAACTAGATGAAATATTTCATGGAAAAGCACATAGAACGTGAGTATTATGTAAACAAGAAATATTTTTCAGTATTCCGCGGTGAAAGGAATTGGATTCTGGGCCAGGCGCAGTGGCTCATGCCTGTAATACCAGCACTTTGGGAGGCTGAAGGTGGGCAGATCGCTTGAGGTCAAGAGTTTGAGACCAGCCTGGTCAACATGGTGAAACCCCATCTCTACTAAAATATTAAAAAATTAACCAGGTGTGTTGGTACATGCCTGTAATCCCAGCTACTTGGGAGGCTGAGGCAGGAGAATTGCTGGAACTGGGCGGGTGGAGGTTGCAGTGAGCTGGGATTGCACCATTGTACTTCAGCCTGGGCAACAGAGCGAGACCCTGTCACAAAAAAAAAAAAAAAAAAAAAAAAAAAAAAGAATTTTGGATTCTATGTATATACATTTTTTCCCCTCTTTAGTTGCTAGAAACTGTCAGTTATTCTGTAGCTACAGGATATAGCATTGGTTTGAATACCAAGCAACAATATTTTAGGATACTTACCTTAACTTCAGTTTTTTAGTTAGCAGTACAATATTGTTGATGTTTTGAAAAAACTAAAAGTGTGTAAAATTTATATGACATACCATCATCATCATCATCAGTCTGGTGACCTCTTTGACATGCTATTTTCCTCAGGAGTCTAGTAACGTAAACCATGTCTTGACCCTTACTTCTGGATTATTATGTGGTAGGGCTTCCCAGCATTCTTTATGTTATGACACAAACAGAAAATTAGATCGAGAGCTGAGATGATCAATATTGTGGTATTCTCATAACTTATTCATTTGGGAAGATATGCTCTAACGTACTAGTCAGATGAAGGTGTCTGTAAACCTTTTTTTTTTTTTTGAGAGGGAGTGCAGTGGCCAGATCTCAGCTCACTGCAAGCTCCGCCTCCCAGGTTTACGCCATTCTCCTGCCTCAGCCTCCCGAGTAGCTGGGACTACAGGCGCCCACCACCTCGCCCGGCTAGTTTTTTGTATTTTTTAGTAGAGACGGGATTTCACCGGGTTAGCCAGGATGGTCTCGATTTCCTGACCTCGTGATCCGCCCGTCTCGGCCTCCCAAAGTGCTGGGATTACAGGCTTGAGCCACTGTGCCGGGCCTGTAAACCTTTTTTATTTGTAAGAAATGTGTGTGTGTGTGTGTGCGCGCGCGCGCTCACCCACACATGCACACCCATGTGAGCGTCTTTGTCCAGGATTTAAAAAACATTTGTAGTTGTGGTTAATCAAACCAACTTGAGTTAGCTTAGAAAAAAAAGAAAAAAGAAATGGTGAAGGTAACTGGGGTATTTTATGAAAATTTTAGGGCAGCCAAACTTTTTGAAAGACTGGAACAGAGAAGTGGAAAACCATGTTTCTTTCTATTTCTCCTTGATAACTTTCTTTGTCTTCATCCTTCTGTGAAGTCTGACTTTCTCTGCTTCTCTCTGTGCTTGGTGGAGGATGACCACCTATAGCTTTTATATGTTACACACATACCTGACTATATGAATTCCAGTTAATTTAAAATTCCTGGGAGTATATCAGATTGTACACCCCTGTTACAGTGTACTTTGATTGAAAGACACTATGCTGCTTGTCCAACCTTGTCAATGGGTAGCAGCTCTCATAGAGAAGGTATGTATTATAGCAGTGTTTGTGCACTTTCCTAGGGAGAACTATAACTTTGATTGTAACTATAATCAGTTATTATATATAACTTTGATATGACTATAACTTTGATTATAGAAGAGTCATGCTATCCCCAGGCACAGCCTAAATAAAGATTAAGAATCACTGTATGGGAGTTACAGTGAAATTCCCAGTAACAACAGATATCTTTCATACCAGCTAAACTGTTTGAATTATACACAATGCCATGTTCTTTCCTGTCCGTCTTTACCCATGATTGAATACCCTCCTCCTCCTTTCTCTACCAATTCAAATACTACCTATTTTTGAATTCTCCTATTTCCTCCATGAAATGTTTGCGTCTTAGAATACTGCATTCTACGTGGATATGCACACACATATATTTTATATGTCTGGATTCTTATAGCATGAACTTTTAAAATGCTACACAGCGTTTTTTTTGTTGTTTGTAAATGTATGTCTTTGTATATGAATAAGTATATTTTGAATATAGGCCTAATTAGATTCCCCCTGAGACCTGTGATTTCATACATATCTCATGAGTTCCTACTGTGTTACATAACAGAATGCCATGAGTACAGTAGATTTAGTAAATCCTTTTGGACTGAATTAATGAAAAACAAAAACTTTCTTTATAGAAAAACTTAAAAAATATAGAAGAATAGAGAGCAGAAGAAAATCACTTTTATTCCCACTAAAGGATAATCATTGTTGACATTAATTTGAGTTTTTTCTATGTATAGTGGGCATGTAGTAAATATTGAATATTTGTTGAGCAAAGTTATGTTATTCAACATATTAAATGATGATTACTATTAAATAGTAGTGAAGTGAAGCAGTGGCTACATTGTATATAATTTTCATCCTGTTTTTTTCACCGAAATAAAAATACAATTTTTTTGATTATAAAAATACTAAATATTCATTTAAAAATTCAGAACAAATGTGTATGTATAAAAATCACTTAAAACTTATGGAGTAACCAAAAGTACGCCATATTTGATGTGTGTATTTCTGAGTTTGTCCTGTGAGTATATCTGTATTTGTGTGTTCATCTTTTTGAATTTAATATTGGCAATGCCTATTATAATGTTATAAGCGCTCTAAGGTAATTCTTTATGGTTGATTAATATTTTAAAGTTCATATATCTT
Source organism: Papio anubis (assembly GCF_008728515.1). NCBI lineage: Eukaryota > Metazoa > Chordata > Mammalia > Primates > Cercopithecidae > Papio > Papio anubis. The sequence goes on along the minus strand of NC_044986.1, from coordinate 40,991,971 downwards.
AGCTTATTATTTCCTTATGTTGCACATTTAAGTGGTTCTCATTTTGTGTGAAATTTTATGAAAATAATATTAAATCTAAAATAATTTCTTAGTCAAGATCTTCATTCCTGGAGATAAAAGTAATCATGTAGGTAATTATAATAGCTAACATCTATTGAACATTTACTATGTGCCAATGTTTTAAACACTTAAATGCATTATTTAATCTTAACAAGAAGCAAATCAGGTACCATTGTTATACCCATTTGCAGCTGAGGAAATTGAGGTAGGGATAGATAGATTAGGTCATTTGCCCCCTGCACCCAGTAATTGGTAGAGCTAGATGTGGATGCAGGCCATTTGACTCCAGAGCCTACGCTCTTAATCACTGTGCTTTGCCTTTTAACCTGGAGTATCAGATGGTGAAAGCTGCAGTGTCAAACATTATTAAATTTTAACCTAAAAAAGAGAGAGGGTTTAAAGAATGTGACCAGAATTGCACACAGGAAGGGAGGATCCTGTATGAGCAACCTGTGCTAGGGCAGAGGAGGCTCAGATCTTGAGATGAACTTACAGTAAAGTGATGTAGGTTCCTTCTTCCTCTGCAGTTCCCGGACAGGCCTCCAGTAGCTTCAGTGAGACCAATCTCCTGTTCGTTTTCCTTAGGAGATAGGGGCTGCTTAGTGTAAGAAAAATCACTGACACTTTTATCCTATGCATACCGCTTTTCCTTTCTCAATGATGGAAAAAACAAAGCAATGCAATCTTTTCCTACCTTCCCTTTTCATTGATACCCTCATTCATTCATTCTGGAGGTAAAAAAGAACTTAAACCAAGTTTGCTTTTAGGGCTGTCTTACTAGAAGGGATGGTTCTTTTTAGTTTGATAGAGCAAGCCTAATAGAATCTGCATAATGATTTTTTGTTTTTTGTTTTTGTCATCCCTGAATGGGAAGGCAGGCAACCACCCTTTGTGGTTTGTAAGGGAGTGTATGTATTGATATTTTGGTATTGCCCACTTCATTGTGCAGGAGCTTAATTTGAAGAGAATTCTTTACTACAGGCATTGCCGTAATAATCAGAAAGGTACTGTGGAAATCAGCAATGAATGTATTACTGACATTGAACATAAATAATATCAGCAACTGAATGACGATTTTTGCAGTCATCTCCTTTTACCTTTTTTTTTTTTCCTGTAATATCCTTCAACATTCCTTATGAGTCTTAAGATTTGTATTGTATACCTAGCTCTGGCCTTTTAGAAGCCACATGGTGTTGAATAAATCCCTTAACTTCTTTGAGGCTCATTTTCTTCGTCTGTGACATACATGTAAAACCAGTTGTCCTTTATACTTCTCTAGGTTCTTGATATCAAATGCAGTGATGTATGCAAAATTGCTTTGTGGATTGCAAAGCACTAATATGGATGGAAAAAGATGATTTTTATTTTTTGTTTTGTTATTTATATTCTGCTTTTGAGTGGGAATTGCCCTTTTTCAACTTCTTGTTTTCTTTCCGATTCTTCTGCAGCGCTGAGAAATGACCAATAAAAGTGGACTGTGTGGTCAGGGACAGTGATGGGAGTTGGGATCAGCCTTATATCACTAACTATTTTTGTTTTCCTCCATACTACTTCTGGATATACTTATATGGCAAAATTCTTTTCCTTTGGAAAACATTTAGCAAATTAAATGTGTGTATATATATTACATATTTAGTTTTAAAAATGTATTTTGTCATTATGAAAAGGATATGTCTTTAGGTAAAAATAATACAAACCTTATGTTACATAGATAATGCAGATAGTTCCAGTTATCTGGTCTGTGGGCAAAAAGCAAGCACTTAAGGTCTTCAGCTCCAATATTTTGTTCCGTTTCCTATTGCTGGAATTTTCTATTCATTTCTTCTTGTTGGATAATTAAACTGGATGATGGTAGAGATGGTAAACCGGCATTTATTTATCCTTGCCCTGCTCAGCCTTGGGAGTGGGTGAATTCTAGCTGGTGGATTGACTGCTTTTATTTGTTTGCCATGTTATGGTTTAGGTTTTTCTGAGCATCTGCATCAGTAATTTGAAGTTGCTACAGTACTGATGGTGAGGTGACTGCTGATCTTGAGTCTCATCTACTTGTGATTTTCCTTATCCTCTTCATTGCAGTTCTTTCTAGGTTGTCTTTGGCAAGAAAGGTCCCTGTGGACATCTCTTTTTGGTAATGATGCCAAGCAGGCACATGAAGGTCCAAGACAGAGAAGAGGGCAAAAGAAGACAGCAGAAAAAGGGGCCTTAACCTTGATCCTAGGACTTTATAGGCTCCCCCTTTCCCATGATTCTTCCCTTAGGGTGGACTTTCCGCATGCCCAGTGCCCTCCTTACCCTTTGGAATTGAGCACACGCAGTGTGTTTAGGGAGTGATACGCATGCCCATCTGAGATTTCCTTTCCTGTTTTGGTGGAGTGCGCCCCTGGAAGATCATACTTCACCATTTTTGTCTCTTATCACACATGCATGCCTAGGAAGTGGCTTCTTCCTGGGGGTGCCAAATTATCATTTTTAGAGAGACAATGCGATAGTTGTCAAACTATCACCTGACATTTCTGGTGGGTGGCGGGGAGAGCCCTCTCCTGCCCTGCCCATGCCTATCTACTTGTAACAGTGACAAATGTGTTGTTTTTTTAAGCCAGGTTTTTCTCAATATACCTTAAAGGTTTTAAAATTGTTTTATACCTAGTCAAGTTAAGATTTTTAAGAACTTCATTTTTAATTTGTAATAAGAGCTTATTACTTTTTTTCGAAGAAATCAGCAAACTGACGCCACTTGTTAATAAAAGTCTTTAGAAATATATATGTATTTCAGGGGGCTCTTTGTTTCAAAGTTAGAATTAAATATATTTGCATCTGGCTTTCATTTTTAAAATTTTCTGCAATTTAGTAAAGTTCTTGCTTCCACCTCAGGATATACTTTACACAATGTTGTCTTTGCCAGGACTGCCAAAAATTATCTTTTTAAACATTAACTTTGCTTAATGTTTTCCCCCTATAAAATGCTAATGTTATTATATAGTTTAGAAGTAGGTTAAAAGGCTTATAGAGGCCAGTTGTGGTGGTTCACACCTGTAATCCCAGCACTTTGGAAGGCTGAGACTGGAGGATCCCTCGAGACTAGCCTGGGCAACATAGGGAGACCACGTCCCTGCGGAATTTTAAGAAAATTAGTTGGGCATGGTGGTGCACACCTGTGGTCAAAGCTACTGGAGAGGCTGAGGTGAGAGGATCACTTGGGCCTGAGGTCGAACCTGCAGTGGGCTGTGATCACACCACTGCACTCCAGCCTGGGCAACAGAGTAAGACTCTGTCTCTAAAAGAGAAAAAAAAACTCATAGGTCTGTTAGAAATTTTAGGTTATTTTTCATTCAGTAATTTCAGTATTATCCTCATATATGACATCTAACATGAATAAATCATAACAAATCATCTTTTGTAGATTTTCTAGTGCTGATGGAGAAGACAAGTAAAGTATGTTTTTGTTTGTATTTGATTGATATTTAATTCCTTGTGGATCTTATCCATCAGTACTGATTTCTCATCAGTTTTCATATATGTAACTTTTATATATTTATTGTAAATTCAAACACTGATTTTAAGATATTCTTTAGTAAAATTATTATATGTGTTCTTTCAATATTTGAATGCCTGTTGTATGTCAGGTAGTCTGTAATGTATAAAAGTTTATTCTGTGCTATATTGTTTATACTTACCCATAGGAGCCTAGAATTGCCAGATAGTTTTTGTGCTGTTTATAATTCTGTTCTATGTTTTTTTAAAAAAACAGTTATATTAAAGCAATAGGTAACAGGGTAAAACCACTTCAAAAAATGGGGAAATTTTATTTTTATTTTGATTTCATAATACTTAGTTGTTGATCAGGTTGAGTATGAGATTCACATCATATTTTGATGCAGTACTAAAGGAAAACACAGTCATCTCGGTTTTTGTGGGGATTTGTTTCCGGGAACCGGCATGAATACCAAAATCCATGGATGGTGTAGTCTCCTATATAAAATGGTATAATATTTACATATAACCTATGCATATCCTCCCATGTACTTTAAGTCATCTCTAGATTACATATAATACCTAATAACAATGTAAATGTTGTGTAAATAGTGGTTTACTGTATTGGATAGAGAATAATGGCAAGAACAAAAGTTTGTACGTGTTTAGTATAGACGCAACCACCCATTTTTTTTCCTCGAATATTTTCCATCTGTGGCTGGTTGAATCCAGAGATACGGAACCCCCAGATACAGAGGGCTGACTGTACTTGGATTTCTAGAGGTTACTTTTTGGTAAAGGGTGCCCTCTAGTGAGCCTGTTTTTTTATTAAGATTTGTAGTTTATATCCTCACAGCACTTGTGAATTGGATGTAGAAATAGAAGACACCTTCAGTTCTCAAGGACTTTAGAAGATAAAATATACACTAAGTAGGGGGAGAGTAAGTTTGATGTGTTGTACATATTAATAAAAGATAATGTAATATAGACCTTATGTAAAAAAAAAAAAACTGGGAAAATTCCTGGTAATGGGAAAGTTATCCAGTATAGCTATTTATGAAATTAGCATTAAGGAACTGTCTTGAGCTGAAATTTGAAGGGAGTTTAAAATTAGTATTGAAGCATGTAGAGGGGGAAGGGCATCCAGGGGGTAGAAAATAAGTTTAGGACAGCATCAAAAAGCATTAGTGCCAAAAGGGAAAAAAATGGAGAAAAAAGGAATTATCTTGGGAAAGATTTTAAATTTAATACTATTTTAAATATTTTATGCAAGTTTCCAAGTAATTTGTATTCTACATGAAAACTTTTTCTTTCTTTTTTTTTTTTTTTAGGAATTCAGGAAAGACTTGGCTGGGCAGTTGTAGGTTGGGGTCTCTTATGTGGTTGTAGTCAAATGGATATTGGTTGCTGTCAGCTACCTGCTGGGACTGAAGTAATCTGAAGGCTCAACTGTACTAGACAGCCAAGATGGCTCACTCACATTGCTGGCAGTTGCTGTGGCTGTCATTTGGGAGTGGCTACATGTGGCCTCTCCAGCTTGTCATTTTTAGGATAGTCAGATTTCTTACATAGTGGATGGCTTTCTCCAGATTAAGTGTCTAAAGGAGGCAGGTAGATATTGCATGGCCTTTTCTAGTCTTTGAAGTCACATAGTGTCACTTCTGTCATATTCCATTGGTGAAAGTAGTCACAAGCCTGCCCAGATTAAAGGAAGGGAGTGTAGACCCTTCCTCTTATTATAAGATGTGCAAAGAATTTTGGACCTATGTCATAATACTACTTCATTTACTTTCTTGCCTCTCTGAAGAATAGGTTCAGTGTAGGTAAATTTTAATGATTTAAGGAATAATTGTGCTCTGTATTAAAGTTGCCTGTGTATATGCCTGTTTTCTGCACTTCATTTTCAGTTTCTATTGCTTATGCACTTACACAGTACTTAATATTGGTAGAAGGAATCTTTTCTTGACCTACCTATTATTTCCTTGGAGCGATTGTATTTCTTATTTGCTTCTGGATTGCAGAGTATCAGCAATATAGTTTGACTGTGTCCCCACTCAAATCTCTTCTTAAATTGTAGTTCCCATAATCCCCACTTGTCATGAGAGGGACCAAGTAGAGATATTGAATCATGGGGGTGGTTTCTCCCATCCTGTTCTCCTGATAGTAAGTTCTTATGAAATCTGATGGTTTTATAAAGGGCTTCCCCCTTTGCTTGGCTCTCATTCTTCTTCTCCAGGCTGCCATGTGAAGAAGAACATGTTGGCTTTTTCTTCTGCTATGATTGTAAGTTTCCTGAGGCCTCCACAGACATGTGAAACTGTGAGTCCATTAAATCTCTTTTTCTTTATCAATTCCCCAGTCTCGAGTATGTCTTTATTAGCAGCATGAGGACAGACTAACACAATCAGGGAATGTTATGGGAAGGTTGTTATTCATGTTTGCTGTATTTGATAAAATGGTTGAAAAAATGTTAGGAGTACTGGATATGATACTTTTATATAGATTTTTTTCTTAGTATTTCATATTGTTGACTACTGTAGTAGAAATATTTTTATTCCAAAATTGAGTGGCTACTTTGAGCAGATCTTTTGTGCATTTAAGATAGGGAGGTGGTGGCCAGGCGCAGTGGCTTATGCCTGTAATCCCAGTACTGTGGGAGGCCAAAGCGAGTGGATCATCTGAGGTCAGGAGTTCAAGACCACCCTGGTCAACATGGTGAAACCCCGTCTCTACTAAAAATTCAAAAATTAGCCAGGCATTATGGCAGGTGCCTGTAAGCCCAACTATTTGGGAGGCTGAAGCAGGAGAATCACTTGAAACTGGGACGCAGAGGTTGCAGTGAGCCAAGATCGCGCCACTGCACTCCAGCCTGGGCAACATGAGTGAGGCTCTGTCTCAAAAAAAAAAAAAAAAAAAAAGAGATAGGGAAATGGTGTCTTTACTATTTGTTGTTTAAAAGAAAATAATTCCACATCATGTGGCTTTATGAAAAAAGACCCCATCTCTCTAATGATAATTTATTTACTATCTTTAAATAATATTTTAGCCCTTTGTTTCTCACATGGTTGTTACTGAAATTTTGTGTTCTTAAGTATATTTGGAGGCTACTGAAGAGAGTTGCAGTGTTTCAAGTCTCACTTCTGAGTCTAACTTCAGGGTTTCAAGTGGATTATAAATTGATATTGCAGAGGCTGCTCCACTGAAAGATTAGATCAGATTCTCAATTTATATCACAAAGAATACAAAGATTTACTGGAAACTGTCTCAGTGTAGCTTCTGCTACTTTTCAGGATCCATACAGGAGGCACAGAAAACTGCTGATAACTTTATCTGGGCAATGTAGGGCAATGTTCTCCATCTCAGAAAGCTTACTATTTGCTATATAACTGCCCTTTCATACTTGGGGCCTAGGTATGTCCTATTCTGAAAGAACTGTAACAATTCATGTGCTTCTGTTTAAAGTAATGTTTCCAAATCTTGGCTTTAAATCCATTGTGAACTAATTTGTTGCAGGAGAATTTGGTGAGTTTACCACATTTACTGATACATCTAAATTCTATATTTTGAAATCATTTTGATATTGACAGCAAGTGATGTGTATTGGATAGGATGATTTTAATAGCTTTTGGTAATTTCTATTCTGTTTTTTTTGTGTGTGTGTTTGCTTTTAAAACTGTCTTTATAGCAGCATTTTAAAGAATGTTTAGTTTGTCAAAAGCTGGTAATTATCACATGGTTAGTTGTCCTATATAAATATATTTAATATTCAGAAAAATATAGTTTATAGTTAGTAACCAAAATTTCAGTATTAGTCAATAAGATTAGTACCTAGAATCTGAAAAGAATTCAGTTTAAATGTGAAATTGCTAAAGAAGTATCATATGTACTCTTACTAATATGAAATACCAAAGTTTAATTACTAATTATGAGAAATATAAAATTAAGATTGATATGCTAGAAATTAAGCTTGATATGCCATTTGAAGAACTGGTGAAATAATAGTAAAACTGCCTATAATGGAAGAATGAAGAATGCTCAGAAGAATGTGAAAGCAATTTTTTATTGATAGAAATACAAACTTAAGGCTAATGTATCATTTGAAAAACTGGCAGAAAATAGATTAGTGTTTGAAAAGGTATAAAATGACATTAAAAAGCATCCAAAGGAAGTCAGAAGTAACTGATAGTATTTTGTCAGGGGTAAAAGAGTTAAGTTTTGTTTTCTTTTTGTTTTGTTCTTTTCTTTTCTTTTCTTTTTTGAGATGGAGTCTTGCTCTGTTGCCCAGGCTGGAGTGCAGTGGTGGTGCGATCTTGGCTCACTGCAGCCTCTGCCTCCTGGGTTTAAGCGATTCTCTTGCCTCAGCCTCCTGAGTAGCTGGGACTACAGGTGCGTGCCACCACGACTGGCTAATTGTTTTGTATTTTTGGTGGAAACAGGGTTTCACCATGTTGGCCAGGCTGGTCTCAAACTCCTGACCTCAAGTGATTCACCTGCCTTGGCCTCCCAAAGTGCTGGGATTACAGGCTTGAGCCACTGTGCCTGGCCTAAAGTTTTGTTTTCTGATAAAGGTTTGTAGAAAGCTTTGACACCAAAAGGTGTCAGTTGACACAGTGTCAATGCCCAGGGATGCCTGAACAACATTTCTTCTTCTCGTTTTCCGGTATTTGTAAGGCCATTTTCTTGCTAGTCTTTGTTTTTTCTTAAAAGCAGTTGATCGACATTAGTAAAATACATGAGAAAGTCAGCCAGTGACTAGCGTTTTAATGGCAATTGCTCTAGGTACTTTCTCACATTACACTCTATGCAGATGTAGCCCCTGACCATGCTCTTTTGTGGTTATGCGACCAGTATATCTATTCTGTTAATGAACAAAGTATTCTGGGACAGAGAAAAGCCATTTTTATTCTGTCTATAAAAGAAACTATACTGCTCTAGTAAATATAAGTAATTTCGGGACATTTGAATTAGATACTTTGAGATTATATCAGATTTTCCTCAAAGTGTAGACATTATTTTAGTAAAAAACAGTAAATACATTTTATTTTCTTCACAGTTGTAATGGATTTATTCTTTTCAATGACGATTGCAGTGAATTAAAAAGATACCCAAAATAGTGTAAGGATATTATGTGATTTTTAACAAAAAAAGTATATAATATGTTGCCAGTGATGAGGTTTTTTTTTCACAGTAGTACATCATGAATGTTTGTTTTCATCAGAAAGGGAACTTTTCCTTAAAAAAAAATACTGTGGAATATGATTACTAAGTCATTTATTTACAGAATATAGCATCTTTCCAAAAAAATTTAAAGTGACAGTAGTTTCTCAGTTAAGACATTTGATTTGATGATAAAAGCATTAATTTCCAGTGAACCAATTTTAACATTTTAGTATCTTATCTTTCTTTTTCTGTTTATTTTACTACCACTAGGTGGAGCCCTAAACACACAATTCAAGAAAGTATCTCTGCAAGATACTTCGTTTAAATTCCCTAAAGCCAATTTATGATCAGTTACAGTGAATTAACTCATGTTTAAACTTTGAAAACTTTTCGTTTTCAAGAGTTGATATAATGAAGATAGAAAATGTGTTTGGTACTTAAAATTTTTTTAGCTATACTTTTGAGACACATACAGTATTTTTATACATTCCTAGTTGCTAAAATTAAAATATGTAAGTAAAATCTTTAGTGTGTCATAAGCCATCTTTGTTCTCTGTTCACATGAAGGTTAAAGTCATCTCTTTTTTTTTTTTTTTGAGATGGACTCTTTCTCTGTCGCCCAGGCAGGAGTGCAGTGGCGCAATCTTGGCTCATTGCAACCTCTGCTTCTTCCCAGGTTCAAATGATTCTCCTGCCTCAGCTTCCCAAGTAGCTGGGATACAGGTGTGCACCACCACATCTGGCTAATTTTTGTATTTTTAGTAGAGACAGGGTTTCACCATATTGGCCAGGCTGGTCTGGAACTCCTGACCTTGTGCTCCACCCACCTCGGCCTCCCAAAGTGCCGGGATTACAGGGGTGAGCCACCGTGCTCGGCATCTCTTCTTTTAAAAATGATTTTGCATCTGTACTTCTGTCTTGAGTTGCATTACATTTTGCCAGAAGTAGACATTTTATTGTGTTAAGCTTTTGGAAGGGATGACTGAGCTAACCCCCACCCACTCTCTTTTTTACTTTTAAACAAATTTTATATTACTCATTTATTTATTTTACCTTTGCCCTGAATTCTCTTACATTGATGTGTCTTATCTATATATAGAGCACTAAGGTATACTCTTAGTGTATGTGGGAGAATGGAACATTTACTAATTTTCTAATGTTCGCTCTTGCTGGTTCTAGCATATAAATATGTGTGTGTTTGTCTGTTTATAGGAACTTGATTAGACTTACCAATAGAAATTATAAAATTTTGGGAGACAGTTTGAAAGACAAAAATCATTTTCGTTAAAATTATTTATTGATTCAAAATTTAGAATGGCAATAAATCTAGCACTTTCATATATGAATTAGGTAGCTATAACTATAAACCAACCTAGGCTGAAAGAGTTGATACTGCTAAACAGTATTTCCTTTCTGTTCCTACAAATCAGAATTTCAAAGAATAGTGATTATCATTTAAAGAAAAATGGCTTTTTCAGTCTCTTCAACTGAGGTCAAGTACAGGGCCCTTGGTTTTCTCTACTTCTTTTTGCTCCTCCTTATTTTGTTGCATTTGTAATTTAAAACTGCCTATTAGCTATGCCTCAGTTATCATCTGCCTTTTCTGTCCATTGGTTGATTTCACCTGATGGGTGCAACAGTGCACATCAGGGATTCCCTATTGAGTCATTCTCAATTGTTGATCTTCAAAGGTGATCTGGTTGGTTGCTATGCTGGTAACTTCCGTCTGCATTCCATGCCACTTATCACCATTTCTGACTGGAGAGTCTATGTAACATAATAGTTCAGAGCACTGACTTTGGAGTCAGGTACACCTGGGGTTAAGTCTTGACTCTGTTACTATATGACTTCACACTCAATGCCTTAATCTTCCCAAACTACATTTGTAAATTGTGATGCTAACAGAATCCATGTAAAGCTGCAATGATTACCATAATTAAGCCAGAAGTATGTCTGGAATAGCAAATGGTTATCTAGGGTCAGGAGAGAGTTGGGACAGCCTGAGACTTAGTAATTGGTAGATCAAGACCTACTCTTCTCATTCACAGTACTAATTATTTAATTTTTTTATTGGAACTTATGGTTCTGTTTTTAACAGTGAATACTTAATGAGATAATGCATGTAAAGCACTTAATACATAATAAGTACTTGGTTGGTTGTTATTATTTTTGTCATTACCATCATTAAGCCAGAAGCAGCAGACATGACTCCTGTCTGGCCAGTTAAGTCACTGTGGGGAATTGCTGACCTGAAGAGCACATCTTCTCTTCATTTTCTTCTCCCTCCACCATCTTTCTAAATTATCAGGCTGTCCCTACTCTCTCCTGGCCCTTGGTAACCATCTAGGGTTAACCCTAGATGATTATCAAGAGAAAAGGTTCATAATTTATGCTATGCATACTGTGTGTCAAGAAATTCTTGGGATAAGAGTAGCTTTTGTTTTTTTCCTCATTCCAGTGTTGATACGTATCCACCTTTTCTCCTTTCTTGCTTCTCTCCATTCAGTCACCTATTTATTATTGGCCTTATTAGCAAATTTCTAGACTATTTTAAATATTACTTTTTATCAACTTAAGTAGAGGATTAAGTCAACTACATATAGTGACTAATTTCATTTTTTTTTTAGAGACGGAGTTTTGTTCTTATTGCCCGAGCTGGAGTGCAGTGGTGTGATCTAGGCTCGCTGCAACCTCTGCCTCCCGGGTTCAAGCAGTTCTCTCCTGCCTCAGCCTCCCGAGTAGCTAGAATTACAGGCGCCTGCCACCACACACAGATAATTTTGGCATTTTTGGTAGAGACAGGGTTTCACCATGTTGGCTAGGCTGGTCTCAAACTCCTGACTTCAGGTAATCTCCCCGCCTCAGCCTCCCAAAGTGCTGCGATTACAGGCGTGAGCCACCACACCCAGCCGATTAATTCCATTTTGAGTGCTTGCTTGCTGGCTTTTAGATTTGTTCTGCATTTATTAAAATGACATAGATCTAGGAACTTTCTAGGCTTTTTCTAGGGCCAGCATTCTATCATTTGATGAATTTTTGATTCTGGCACTTGCCTGATCCTTCAGTACATTCTTTAAATGCAATTTATTCCTGTGGTTTGGAACTTTTACTCACCTCGATGACTTTATTTCTGTGTACTCTGCTCATTGATATGGATTGTGGGTGACAAGTGGTGGTATGAGCTATGAGTACAGCTTGGTGCATGTCTGGAATAGCAAATGGTTATCTAGGGTCAGGAGAGAGTTGGGACAGCCTGAGACTTCATAACAGATCAAGACCTACTCTTCTCATTCACAGTACTAATTCCTTAATAATATTTTTTATTTCTTTCATTGGAACTTACGGTTCTATTTTTTAACAGCAGAAGGCATGGAATGTTTTCGTCTCTCAGGCTTTGGTTTTCTATTAATGGAGGGTGGGTATTGCATATATTCCAATATTGTTTTTCTCCATTATAACATCAACAGAAAAAGAGGAGTTCACCTCTGATGCTATAATAGATGCACTGGCAGTATCCTGAATTACTATAAAACAGGAGGAGTTTTGTTTTTAAAACTTTGAAGAATATATTGGAAAAACATACCAAAGGATTTACTTTGAGAACTTTCTAAACTGAAATAGACTTCTGAGAAAGAACTATTGTTCTCTTCTCCCTGTTTATTTATATGTTGTTACTCTTTTTTTAAAGGGATAACAGTATTTCTTTTATACCCACAAAGGTAGTCAGATCCTTCCTTGAAGGGACTCTGTATTCGGGTAGTCCTGAAATATCTCTTGCTAGATTTTTGCTCCAATGTGATAATTGTAATAGAAACAATTCTTTTGGTATATTATGTTTATTATTTGGTATTTTAAGAGCCAGATAAATGTCCAACTTTTAATAAAATGTTAAAAAACATAGAAATGTGTCTGTATATTAAATAAATAAAATACTTCTCATAATTATGAAATAAAAATTTATTTATAAAACAGCAAGATCAGTTCGATAAACTTCTTGCACAAGAATTTTCCTTAAAAATAATGTTATTTAGTTAGTAGTTCTTGTTATACATGTTAATTGTGGGAAAAGTACGAAGTTACTTCCCAGCTAGGCTATGTTGAGCAAATCATTTTTCATTTTTCATTTATCATTTATCATTTCTATACCTGTTTATTCATTTGTGAAAAAGAGGCAGTGATATTTTCTCTGATGTGTATAAGAAATAAATGAAACACTAAATGTAAAAAATGCAGAAGGACATATAAAAATGTTAGGTGTTAGTGGTAGTTAGATCTCTTG